>NC_056729.1:1910047947-1910417947 GCF_019279795.1 Protopterus annectens
CCCAGATTAGGTCAGACCACAAATCAGTCTCATTTGAAGTAATTGCTGGAACTGACACTGTCATAGGAACAAAAATTATAAAAAATTTCACTAAAGCTAACTACAGTGTACTAAGCAATGGTGTAAAATGCTTAATACCACTCACAATCACAGACACCAATGATCACTATGCAGAAGTGTACACAAGTGCCCTGTACAAACACTTAAGTGACTGCATAAAATCTGCTGTACCTGATTGGATCAAAACCAGGTCTTCTCATAAAAACAAGCCACTGTGTTGGACTTCAAATATAAACAGATTATATATCAAGAAGATGAAACTGTTGTCCAAAAGCAAGAGTGATATCATTCTGCAGAGGAAGAGTTCTCTCCTAAGCCTAAACAGGAAATTCAGAAATCTAGTAAAGTCTTCTAAAGCAAATTATGAAACTAAAAATTGCATCCCTAGCCAAGGATAAGGTATTCTTTAACTATATATACAGTCTAAAAGGGAATGCCCAGCTATGTGCAGAACTGGTTGTAGATGGGATCACTCATACTACACTGGAAGATATCGCCAACCTGCTAACTTATAGATTCAGTGCAAACATCACCCCCCATCCCCTCCTACCATATCTCAAAGCATCCCTGACACCAGCCCTCTGCCTAGTATCTCTAGAGAACAGGTCATCTCTGCACTCGCCAAGGCCAGAAACACAGCCTCAGTGGGACCAGATAATATCCCAGGTTGTTTACTAAACAATCTAAAACAAGACCTACAGGACCTAATTGGC
Source organism: Protopterus annectens (assembly GCF_019279795.1). Classification (NCBI taxonomy): domain Eukaryota; kingdom Metazoa; phylum Chordata; order Ceratodontiformes; family Protopteridae; genus Protopterus; species Protopterus annectens. The sequence goes on from NC_056729.1 coordinate 1,910,048,721, forward strand.
ATTCACTTTAATCATAGCTTGAGAACTGGCTATGTTCCTGCAGAATAGATAACAATACAGTAATCCCCCTGCACAAAGTGGGGGGGGGGCTTGAACTGATCCTGGGAACTACAGACCCATAAGTCTAACCAGTCTCATCTGCAGGGCCATGTAAAAATTATCATGGACCTTATCAACAAGGACATAGGTGACCTCCATACACTGGACCAACCTAGTACCTAGTCTGGCTTTGTTAAGGGTAGATCATGCTTATTAAACCTAGTAGACTTCTTTGAGAATGTCACTAAAGCCATGGACAAAGGTAAGACAGTGCATACAGCCTATCTTAAACTTGCCAAGGCTTTCAACCCAATTCCCCACTCTGGCATCATTAAAAAACTATTCCAGATCGGGATTAACCCTTATGTTACTAGATGGATAGTCAATTGTCTCACTGACAGAACACACTCTGTCACAATTGGTGACTCCACCTCCACCAGTAGACCTGTCACCAGTGGAGTACCATTATTGTTTGGTATCTATTTCTCAGAAGTTCAGGCCAAGGTAGGTGGCCTTTGGGTCACCAAGTTTGCTGATGATTGCAAACTGGGAGCAATCATTGAATCCCCCAATGATGTCAGCATATTATAATAACTGCTAACACAAACAAATGACTGGCACCAAAGCTATGGTGTAAAACTAAATGCAAAAAAATGCATTATTATTTCCTTTGGCAAATGGAATTCCCTACACATTACAGTATTGACAGCATCCCCTGAGTTCCAACCCAGTGGTGTGGACTTCAGAACACAGGTTTAGAGCAATCTGGGCTTTGACCACCAAGTTTCCACAGTGTTAAAGAAAGCTTTCTACATAGAGCACCTCATAAGCAAGGGCATAGCATCTAGGTCAAGGGATGTTATAATTCCACTGTACTCGACCCTAATCAGACTACTAATAGATTATAATGCACCTTTTATATTTACTTCATCAGACATCTGCAGCATCTAGAGATACCTCAGAGGTTTCTCACTAAGAAAATACAGGGAATCCAAACCATGACCTATGTGGACAGGCTGAAAGGCCTGTCACTTTACACTTTATCTTATAGGCTGCTGAGGGGTGAGTTGTGCCTAGCCTATACAGCAATCTCCAATCCTGCCATAATGGAAATCTTGCACATCAGTAAGTGAGATGGTCAGATGGCTCAAGAGTCACTCACTCTGGGGATCTCAACCTAGCTTGTGACATTAACAGATCATGCTGGGGAGACAGAGGCATGTCTCCCAGAGACTGCCGCTTCTTTGGAATAGAGTTCGTATTCACATAAAACAGAGCTCCTCACTGATCCTATTCAAACGCAACCTAGATAATTGGATGGGAGACTGCAAATTTGCCCCTGGGGTGGTACCCATGTCCCTCATGGGCAGGTGTTGATCACAGAACCAATCTGTTCATAAATTTGTTCTGCGAACTACCCAAAAAAGAACGAATGGGCATACTTGGGAATAACATGGCTAGGCTTGTAAAGGCTGTATGGCCACTAGCCTAGTAACCTTTTATGAACCTATAAACCAATGAACATTCACCTTAGCTTCTTCATTTGGCTTCTGTCTTTCACAACATCAGGTGCCTTCCCCATTTAAATCCATCTCCGAATTATTTTGGTAAAGAGTCTGAGTTATACTTTTACTATCAGGCGTTCTAGTGAACAGTCTGTGGGATTTATTTCCTTAAATGGTGGTTAGCAAGATCTTCTTGCAGTTCAAGAAATTCTTAAAAGTCTTCTCCAATACCAGAGTTCAAAAGCATAAACTTTTCAATGCATAGCCATATGTTAGCACTAAGAAAACAAAGGTTTTATTATTTATTCAGAGCTTTGTTGACAATGTGATGTCTTTGCTCTTTAAAATTCAATTCAATTTGCTATAACTTTCATTGTAAAAAATAATATTTTTTTAGTTTCATGGCTACAGTCACCATCTGCAGAGACATTTGAGTCTAGGAAAATAAAATTGGTCACTCACTATTTTTTCCTCAACTCTTTCATATAGCTGGATGACATATTTTTAGTTTTTCTGTTTTTTGTTTTTTTTTTTTTATGCTGAGCAGCATACCAGCTTTTGCACTTTCTTCTTTCACCTTCAACAACAGGCTCTTTATCTCTTGCTCACTTTCAGCTATTATGGTGGTATCATCTGCATATCTGAGGTTGTTAATACTGCTCCATGAAATGTGTATTTCAAATGTCAGATTCATGTAACCTAGCATTTTGCATGATGGATTCAGCATGTAAGCTGAGTAAGTGAGGTGACAATATATGTCTCTGTCTCACTCTTTTCCTATCATAAACCAGTCAGTTTTTCATATTCAGTTCTAACTGTTGTTTCATATTCCACATGTAGATTTCCCATGTGGCACATAAGGTAACCTGGTATCCCCAGTTCCCTAGATAATTGGTTATGGTCCAGAAAAGAAGTTGGTTATGGTCCAGAAAGTCAAAAGCAGGGATGCACTAATAGTGCAGCAGCAATGTGGGTGCACTAACACTGTTGACATTTGCAGGGCAACAAATAGCAGTTTCTATTTAATATGCACACAGCCAGGACAGTGTGTAGGATGAAGAGCCTCACATCATTGATGCAGCACATGTGACTACAATAGCAGTTTCTATTTAATATGCATGCAGCCAGAGCAGTGTGTAGGATGAAGAGCCTCACATCATTGATACAGCACATGTGACTACAAATAGCAGTGTCTATTTAATATGCATGCAGCCAGGGCAGTGTGTAGGATGAAGAGCCTCACATCATGGATGCAGCACATGTGACTACAAATAGCAGTGTCTATTTAATATGCATGCAGCCAGGGCAGTGTCTAGGATGAAGAGCCTCACATCATGGATGCAGCACATGTGACTACAAATAGCAGTGTCTATTTAATATGCACACAGCAAGGACAGTGTGTAGGATGAAGATCCTCGCATCATTGATGCAGCACATGTGACTAGATCCTTTTAAGGCACCTTACAGCCACATCAAAATACCGGTAGCAGAGGTTGGCAATTATGGTGCAGGAATACCCCAGTGGTGTTTGAGAGTATGGCACACAGTTGTATAATATACTGTTTTGGTAATCAAAAGCAACAAAGGCATGCATACATAAATGTGAAATGAAAGGGAAAGTAACACAGATGCAGAGGCTGGAGTAGTTATTACACAATTAATAAAAGAATCAATAGAGATAAGCAACATAACATTGCTAGCGGAGGTACTGAACACGACAATAGACATAAAAGCAGAGTGAAGAAGCTGTGACAGTTCAGCATTTATCAAGATTGTGAGGTGTATATTCATGCGAGGTGGGATGTATTAAATTAATATGATGCAACTACATGCATTAGAGCTGACAATACCGTAGTGTCAGCAGTGGACCCTTACTTTGCCATGAATGTCATTAAAACATGTGTATCTACGTCAGCAGGAAAAGTGTTAGTCCAACACTGCAGTCTACATGTCAATATATTGACAGTTGACTGATTAGGTGAGCCAATGCAGAAGTCAGAGTGCAGGGGGTGATAAAAAACCTACCATGGCAATGCAGAGCCTGTGCAGATTACAAGTAACAAAAAAAAAATCATTCCCCAAGGGAATTGCACCCAGAACCCATACAGTTGGCTGTTTCCAATGCGTGCATTAGGAGTAGGAGCTACTGCAGCACTCCTGGTGTAAGGGTAACACTATATTTACCTGGGAAATGTGGGACACGTGGCAATGTGCAAACAGAAATAATATGATATTATGTACACCTCACAGGGTATTTGAACTCCACAGACAGCTGTAATAGCACAGTATATTACTATTAGTATAAGTACACTAACCCATCAAAGAATGCGGAATGCTGCCAGTATTTTTCCTTCCTTTCACATTTTATTGCACATCAAAGCTTTCTGCATCCTGGCACTGAAGGTAGAGTGCCATTTCTTTATGTAACTACTGGCTATTGTTCATCTCAGACAATTGTCACATGACATGCAAAAACAGAAAGGTGATTTTCAGTTATATACTCAGTCTTGACATGAGGGCATTCATTCCTCTCCACCTCTCAGAGCAAAAAATCTGGACAAAGCCTAAAATGATGGGGGGACAAATAGTGACAGATTTTAAATATCGCTCTTACAAACTTAGAAAGTTGATAGAATAATAGGTGTTGCATTACCATGAAGTTTCTGAAGGATGTGGAGTCTTAAATTCAAATGTTTGCCATTATTTAATGAGTTCAATCCTCAGCTATTTGACAGAAAGAAACAGATTTTAGGAGAAACACATCAAAATATCAGGCAAAAATCTGGACATTTTGTGAAAATGTGTACAGTTGAGAGGTATGCATTGCATCTCTATATGTTTGTGATCATAGCATTGTTTTGAAATGGGAGTATAAATCATACTCAGATAAAATGATGAAGACAACAGAGTGCCAAACCCAAAGTGAAACAATACAGAATGAAAGGTTTGGAGGTGGGATAGGAGCCCATATCTGATTAAATGTCCTAAATCAACAATGGCAGATGCATCCAAACATGTATTACATAAAAGAACACCAAACTCTACCACATAATGTACACAGTAATTATATGAATGTTCACTTTCAGGGCAGTTAAATACGTGGCACAAAAATAAAAACTCACCTAAATAGAATTGAACCCCCTGCTAATATCCTATACCAGTGTGTTATCAAGACATGCCATAGAAACAGTGGTAGAAAAAAAACGAGTGAAAAACACATTTGATGGGTCTTGGTGTTCTTTTATGTAATACATGTTTGGATGCATCTGCCATTGTTGATTTAGGACATTTAATCATAATGGACCATGAGGATCATAATGGACCTCATAAATAAAGACATAGGGAATTTGCAGACTTTGGATCCATCCCAGTTTGGCTTTGTCAAAGGCAGATCATGCCTTCTAAACTTGGTTGACTTTTTCGAAACAGTCACCAAAGCCATTGATGAGGGAAAGGCAGTCCATACAGCCTACCTCGATCTGGCAAAGGCCTTCGATACAATACCCCACTCGGGTATCATTGAAAAACTCATCAGCTTAAATATTAACCCATACATCACAAGATGGGTTGCAAACTGGCTGAGTGACAGAACCCACAGGGTCAGAGTTGCTGGCGCCATGTCAGACTCAAAGCCTGTCACAAGTGGTGTACCACAGGGCTCAGTCCTGGGCCCACTCTTGTTTGGCATGTACTTTTCCGAAGTACAAGCAAACACAGGAGGGTTATGGCTGACAAAGTTTGCAGATGACTGCAAACTGGGCGCCATTGTAGAAAACACATCTGACACAGATATCCTTCAGAAGGGTCTCACAGAAACGGATAACTGGTGCCAGAGCCATGGCCTAAAGTTAAATGCCAAAAAATGCATAGTCATACCCTTCGGGAAAAACAAGGTTACCCCTAACTACCAAATAGGTGGCAATCCACTGAGCACAGAAGAAGTTATCAGGGACCTGGGGACCCAGGTTGATAGTAGTCTGTCATTCGACACCCATGTAGCTAAAGTAGTTAGGAAGACCTTCTACATTGCCCACCTTATCATGAAGGGATTCTCATCTAGATCAAGGGAGGTCATAGTCTCCCTATACTCATCACTCATCAGACCAATGATTGAGTACAATGCCCCATTCGGAATGTATCTGACCCGACACAGCAGCTGGAGAGGCCACAAAAGTTCCTCACCAAAAGGATAAAGGGTCTCAAACATCTGTCCTATGCTGCCCAACTGAAAGAACTCCAGCTCTACTCAGTCGCCTACCGCTTGCTCAGAGGTGACCTTTGCCTAACATACAAGGCCATGTCAAACCCAGATTTGATGAATATGCTTCACCTCAAAAAATCTAGATCCGTCAGAGCCACAAGGGTGGGAGACTTAAACCTCGACACGGCTATTAATAGGACGTGCTGGAGGGATAGATTCATCACCCAAAGACTCCCTATGCTGTGGAACAAAATCCCGGTATATGTGAGGCAGAGCACCTCGCTGGCCTTGTTCAAGAGAAATCTTGACCAATGGATGGGAGATCGCAGATATACCCCAGGGATTACCTCAGTGTCACTGCTCGACAGTGGCACAGCAAAATAATGGGTATAGTTCCCCATACTAAAGGGGTGGTGTAAGCCACAAAACTATGGGCTAGGCTTGTAACTGCCCTCGGGCAGATAGCCTAGTATGAACCTATGAACCTATGAACCTATGAGCACATGAGCTCCGGACAAGAAAAGTACACTTCTCTGTGTTCAAACTCCTGAATCTTTTTAATGATATTGCACAGGCCAGGATATTATCATGTGAAACTGCTGATGAAGGTTTATTGAAGCGCTCTGGCTAAAAACATTTCTGGCAAATGTTAGAAGAGTGTAGAAGAGGGAAAGGTGGACAGCACTAAAAGGCATTCAAAACAGGGACGGAAATTAACAACTGTACACACTATAACATCACTACACTGAGACATGGTTACTCTCACATACATATATCATGTTTACCTTTTTTATACTTGTATGTCATTTTATTTGTCCCTGATAATGATTGAGTCAACACGGGACAAGGTAGGCTATCATGGATTTGGACTCATGCTTACAGATGTCACATTCTCTTGACCTGTGTACTAATACAGAAAAGATTATACAACACTTTTTTTCAGAAAGCACACAGTTGAAGGGATGTTACTGGCAGTGTGTGACAATGAAAAAGAGAAATGATAGAGTACATCAGATCAAAGCGACCGACCCAATCAAATCTGTCACTTTGATACATTCATATCACTGGACTTGAACCCCTGCCTGCCTAATCCAGATTCTTCTGATCTGTGTGCTTATGTTAAAAAAAAGTTATACAGCATTTGTGTAAAAAGCCTTATGATGTACTAAATATCCTATTTGTGATTTATGTGGAGATTTTCCCCCTGGGCCTCCACTGAAAACGGGCTCTGTGTTACCCAGTGGACTTTCCCAATAAAAAATGGCAATAAATAAATAAATGTGCCAGAAAGCTTACATTGGAAGGGAGGTTGCCAATGTTGTGTGAGAATGAAAAGAAGTGATGGTAAGCATATTATATTGGGCAGAAGATCAAAACCACCCTTCCCTGTCAAACAAAGGGGATGTACCTGACATCATATTTGCTCACTAAGTCATTATTGCATGCCACATATTGTCTATCACAGTGATATAACATTCAGTTCACTGGATTTGAACTGCTGACTGCCTAAATCACATTCTCCTGATGTGTTCACTAGCTACCGATGCCACAAAAGAGGTTATATGTCACTTGTCAGAAAACACACAATAGAAGGGATGTGACAGGGTAATGATATAATGGTAAACATAGTACGTTGGGCAGGACATTAACCTCCCCCATTAAAACAAAAACAGTATACCTGATATCATAACAGTTCACTGGGTCATAATTGTATGGTATATATTGCATATTACTCTGATACACATACACAGTACTAGATTTACACTCCTGCCTAAGTGACATTCTCCTAACTTGTGTACTAGCATGGACACCAAGAAGAAGAGATGCAACACATTTGTAGACAGTGTTGCAAAAGGGTGGAAGACTTCAAAATGAGGAGTGTAAAGTAGACTCCATTCAGCAGGGATGATCAACCTCCACATACCTTATTGACAAGTTAAATATCACATGAGGACTACAATAAGGACTGGAAGTTGTTACAGAAATAATAATAATGTCAAGTTATGTCTGTATCACTAATGTGTTCTGTCACACCAAGAGGGTTAGCAGAATCTCATGACGGTCAACAAAATAATATCATGAACAAGAGTTTTCTAACTTTTTTTGCCAAATAAATAGAAAAATCATCTATGTTTTCCTAAATCTGGATAGAGAACTTTCTACTTGCCAACCGCAATATTACAGCACTGATTAACCCATTTTTGGCACATGTGAGATGTGATAAATGGTTTCCTTAAGAGGAATAGTCCTGTAATATATGATATTTATTATTTCTATCAGTGAGACAAGGTACAACTTACTGTAATATGCTTGGGAAACTAATACGTTCCATAGAAATACAGTGTCATGTGAGGCCACAAGAGAAGATTTACTGCATGTGTCTGACAACTGGCATTTGAAGGCATTGCTTCCCAAGGAAACCACAAATGTGATGAATTAATGATTGAGCAGAATGGACATGTGTGACAGAGAATGGAAAAATGCAATGTACTGTAATGCATGCCTTTCATGGCTGTATTCTCCATAGTAATGCAGTATCCAGTGTTGCAACTATTCCTATCTGTATGCTGTCATACATTGCACATATCAGGTAAATGTATAGCATTGGCCAAATGAAAAAAAAAAAAAAAGAGTTTAACTCTGATATGCAATTGTATATAAGATATCTGCAGACTAACTAGAAAATGAAACATAACATCCTACTCACAGTGGATGTGAACCATGCAGTGCAATGAACTCCTACTATAAATAGTACACTAAATCCTAAGAGCAGTTACAAATAAACAGAATTACATTACCATGCTATTATTTACTTAACTGAATACTGACAAATACTGATGAGCTCCACTGAAAGGGAGGGAAACCATGTCTAGGGATAAGATGGGGTGATCAGAAATGCATTCTCTGCCAGCTTTGAAACAGTATGAAGTTACATCTCACCCTGGCAGCTGTCACCACTGAGTCTTGTGTCAAGAACTGGAGGCAGTATTGGACAGGTAATCAACCTGAGTTGATGGAGCATGGTCTCAAAATGGACATTGCTGGCATCAGTCCTTCTGTCCAGTAACTCTTGCACAAGCTCTGCCATCCCTGATGGATGAAAGAATTGCCACCTCCACTGGTACTGATTCCAATGGGTACTAGTATACCATCCCCAGGGCAGAGCTACCTGGGTCAGGTGGTGCAGGAGGTACAGGAGGAGTTCAGGCAACTATGGCAAGAGGAGACCAAGATATGTAGTGGTAGTGGTGATAGTGGTGTTGTTATCACTGCTACCTATGGGGGGAGCAACAGGCCATGCCAAAGAGTCTATATTATAACATCAAAGTTCTCTAACATTGAATGTTATAATATCGAACCCGTAATGTTGAACGCTGAAAACAGTGAAGGTGCAGGACATCAAATTCTTTCCCAGGGAAAGAATTCAGTGGGCCGTTGCTGTGGCTTCGCTGTTTTCAGCGTTCGATATGTTGGAGCATTACGGGTCAGGTTCAGGTAAGTGTGCAATTGTGTGTAGGTTAGGGTTGGGGGCGGGTTAGGTGAGTTAGGGTTAGGGAGCTGGTCAGGTAAGTGTACGGTTGTGTGGACGTTAGTGTTAGGGCACAGGTTCAGGTAAGTGTGCAATTGTGTTTAGGTTAGGGTTAGGGGGTGGGTTAGGTGAGTTAGGGTTAGGGTGCAGGTCAGGTAAGTGTGCGATTGTGTGTAGGTTAGGGTTAGGGGGCGGGTTAGGTGAGTTAGGGTTAGGGCGCGGGTGAGGTGAGTGTGCGATAGTGATGGACCTTAGGGTTAGGGTTGGGTTAAGGTAAGTGGATAGCTAGTACTGTATGTAAAGTTTAGTTTAGGTGTAGGATTTTAAGTGTATGTGTGTGGATGGCTGTTTTTTGTGTGTGTTTGTGCTGTGTGTATGTTTCTCGAAATAGCGAATTATTTCCCTGGGAAAAATTCACTATTCTGACTGCTCGATGTTTTCACACTTCGGTGTTTAGGGTTCGATATAATAACATTCGATATTAGAGAACTTCAATGTTATGATATAGACCCATGCCAAAGTGGTAATTCCAGGAATCTGTGCTACCGTATACTGCAGTATCAAAATTACATAACAAAATAAAAATAAAAAGAGCATATGGACAAAGAACATGGAGAGGGAGACATAAAAATGACCGAATTTCAGTTTAAAAGTATTCTACCATACCCCTAACATATGATAAAGGACTGAAATAATTTGTTTTATTCACAGCAGAGCCATGCATATTAATTTATATATTTTAAATATTCTAGTTCTAATTCAAATAGTTGAACTAGTCTCCCTATTAAAATGAGCTTATAAAACATCAATAGGTTTACGCTTGTTGTGGTGACTGAACCCACATACAGCTAAAATAAGACCATAAATAAGCACTGACAGGGTTTACTATCAAATTGTCGATCTCGTTTTGTGCGACGCGCATTGCCCGAACGCGGAACTGCGAACGTCACAACACCGACGCCCAGATGTGCGAACGGCAAAACCTCGCCCCCATCCGACCCATGGTAGCATGGGTGTGGAGGTGTTGCGCGGCCGGTAATGTCGATCGTGGGAGTTTCACGGTTTCGGTTCACTATCGAAATGGTTTCGGTGTTTCGGTTCGCTCAAACGCGTCGATGGGGTCGCCGTTCGCACAGAGTGCATTCGCACATTTAATAGTAAACCCACTGACAGCATAGCTTCTATTACCAACAGTTTCCCACAGTCACCTACAACTACATCTGTACCTCACAATTCATCTCACTTATTTCATTATACAACCAGCACCCACTTGCTTCATTAAATCCCTGCTAAACAAACTCAAACCATGCTGCCCGTCTGCCAATAATCTCCCCAATGCATACCTAAAAATGGCAGAAGAGTCTGTTGCCTATCCAGTTTCAATTCTCATTAATAGATCTATTAAAGAAGCCTATGTCCCCACCCAAAAAGTTCTACATCCTCCCTCTTCACAAAGTTGGTACCTGCACTGAAATATCAAACTACGGGCCCATCGCGATTATCTCCCCATTTTCAAAAATTCTAGAAAAATGCATCCAGAAATAGTTCCTTCAATACCTTCTAGACAATAATCTTCTTTCTCCCACACAACATGGATTTAGACCTTCTCACAGTACTACCACTGCTCTTCTCTCCGTCGCAGACAAAGTAAATAAAGCATGTGATAATGGCTAGCTTGTGCCATCTCTATTCCTAGACCTATCTAAGGCTTTTGATACTGTTTCCCACCCTAAACTCCTATCCCAGCTTTCACTACTTGGCTTCACTGCAACTACCCTACATTGGTTCAACAGTTACCGCTCCAACAAATATCAGTCAGGTAAATGGAAATCCAGTCTCTCTCCATACTTACCAGTATGCACTGGGGTTCCTCAAGGGTCCATTTTAGGCCCACTCCTTTATCAACCACCTTCATACCGCTGTAAAACAAGCTACCATGATCGAGTACACTGATGATGTTACTTTAATCTGCTTCTCAAACAATCTTACTCATTTTCATCTTCAAAGTATAACTCAGGGAGTATTTAATTCCATTGAGTCATGGCTTACCATGAACCAACTGCTACTCCACTACAAAAAACTACAGCTCATGCTATTCTTCCCAGGCAATCTCCCCTTAATAACAATACTTTCAAAATGTTCTCCCTTAATAACACCAAAATCAATGCTGTCTCTCACACTAAGCTGCTAGGTGTTACAATTGACAACAATCTCAAGTTTGATCTACGTATCAATAACTGCATAAAAAAGACCAATCAAAAGCTGGGCATGTTGTGTAGAATAAAACAATTCTTCAAAAATCCCACCAAAGAACTCTCGCTACCTCCTATCTCTTACCATCACTTCCTTCTGCCTCCCCAATCTTAACTAATCTTCATTGTTCCCTAACAGCAAAACTCAGTCCATGTTATAATAAAATAGCTACGTTTGCCACTGGTCAGCACTCCAGTACTCACCACTGCTCCTGTCTCAAAGCCTTACACTGGCTCAAACTCCCTCACCTGCTGACTTTTCATCAGCTTACATTAACACACACAAAATACTGTATAACACCCCCTTTTCAGAAGCTACCTCAACCTTGCTGCAATATTACTCTCCATTTCTTAAGTTACGCTCCACCGATAGGCATCTACTATCCATTTATAAATCTCATAGATCATCTGGAGTTAGTCTCTATTCACACTGTATAACAAAAGCCTGGAATTCAGTTCCCAAAACTATCAGACTTACTCCCCCCACTATTCTTCCTGCAGTTCCCAACTGAAGGAAAATCTATCCAGCAACTGGTTGTGCCAATGTCCTATGCCATCCTAGTAATCTGTTCAGCTCTCATAGCTGGAATCATATCTTAGCCTTTTGTTTTCCTATAATTCCTATTGGTAACCATTACCTCCCACCTCCTACCTTCTTTTCCTTTCTTAACACTACTCTTCCACATTCATACAACTTCATCTGTATTATATTGATGATGATATATGCTAGACCTAGAAAGACTTTATGATAAATTTTTACTTTTGTTCATTTACAGTATGAATTTTTATTGCAGACACTGATGATTTTTTTATCTTTTTGCATTGTGTTGTATCTGAAATTTACATGTAAAATTATAACATTATTAATGTAATTCAGAAGCTTTTCTCCCCGGGCCTCAACTGAAAAAGGGCACTTGCCCAGTTGGACTTAAATGTCGAATAAATACACACACACATATATATATATATATATATATATACACACACACAGACACACACGTGTGTGTCTGTGTATATTTTGGTTCTGGATATTAACACAGCTATGTTAACAAATTCCGTGCACGTGTATTTAAGATGATGAGCCTCTGAACCTCTTCTCCATCTAGGCAGAGGGTGGGAAACAGAATCAACGTTGAACAGTCAAAATAATTGCAGTATAAATAACTACTACTGAACTATTTTTTTTGTCCGACTGTAAGAATTAATCTTAATAAATATTTTAATTGCTGCCTATCACAACTGAAACATATATGTACTTCACAATATAAGGTGCACTTACCTCAAATTAATCTTAAGTACTTTAATCACTTCATATGTATCTACCTAGTTGTTTCAATCCTTTCCAGAGCTGGAGATAAAGAGAGGATAAAACAAACACTTGCATGATGCCATGTATTGGACGGGAATATGGAAAAGTATTTAATACTTGCAATACTGAGGACGTGACTGCAATAACTTCTGCCTCCCATTGGTAATGGAAGAAAGGTATGCATCTATTCAAGTCACAATAGTGGCAAGAACACTGTTCTCCTGTGTGTGGGATACCAATAACATGGGTGACAGTGTCGATAAATCTATTCCAGGCATCAGCATCATGCTGACACATATTATAGCTACCCTTGCAGGAGCTTGCAGCTGTATTGCTTAATGAGGTTGCCCAGAAAATTCTTGCACTCCTCCTCACACCACTTCTGTGCTCTGAAAGGCAGACGTCCTGTCTGGTGGACCCTAACCATAAACAAACTATACAATAGAAGGAGGAAGCTACTAAATGATAGAGCAAAATTCCAAAAAGGGAAGGCATCTCTGATCAGTATTAGCAAAAAACTATGGGCACTCATAAAATCATCTAAGGCCAGCTTCAAGAGAAAAATTGCACAGGACACTAAGGATAATCACAAGGCTTTCTTTAGTTATGTTAGGAACCTGGGTGGTAATTCCCAGATATGCTCAGAATTAGTCCAAAATGACAAAAAATACACCGAACCCACAGACATTGCCAACATCCTAGCTGACAGGTTCAGCACAAATCCCACCCCCCTCCCCACCAAAAGGGCAAATATATATCCCAGCAGAGTGCTGCCCCCCTGACATCTCAGATGCTCAGGTAAGAGCCGCCCTCTCCAAAGCAAAAAACACAGCATCAATGGGACCAGACGGTGTCCCGGGCTGCATCCTACATGAACTCCAAGAAGAGCTAAACAAAAACATAAAACTACTGTTCAATCTCAGCCTTACTACAGGATATGTACCCAAAGAGTGGCATACAGCAGCTGTGGTCCCTCTGCACAAAGGTGGTGCCTCAACGGATTCTGGAAACTATCGCCCCATAAGCCTGACTAGCTTGGTCTGCAAAGCTATGGAAAGGATCATCATGGACCTCATAAATAAAGATATTGGGGACCTACAGACACTGGATCCTACCCAGTTCGGCTTTGTTAAGGGCAGATCCTGCCTCTTAAACCAAATCTTGTAGATTTCTTTGAAACAGTCACCAAGGCCATTGACGAGGGGAAGGTGGTCCACACAGCCTACCTGGACCTCGCAAAAGCCTTCGATACAATACCCCACTCGGGCATTATAGATAAGCTCACCAGCTTAAATATAAACCCCTATGTCACTAGATGGGTTGCAAACTGGCTCAAGGACAGAACCCACATGGTTAGAATTGCTGGAGCCATGTCAGACTCCAAACCAGTTACAAGTGGCATCCCACAAGGCTCAGTCCTGGGACCTCTCTTGTTCGGTATATATTTCTCGGAGGTACAGGCCAACACAGAAGGACTGTGGCTGACCAAGTTCGCAGATGACTGCAAACTGGGTGCCATAATCGACTCTCTAGCCGACACAAGCATCCTCCAAAAGGGCCTCATAGAAACAGACAACTGGTGCCAGAGCCATGGCCTCAAGCTAAACGCCAAAAAGTGTATAGTCATCCCCTTTGGCAAAAACAAAGTGCCCACAAATTACCACATAGGTGGTAATCCATTAAGTACAGAAGAAGTAATTAGGGACCTGGGGACCCAAGTTGATAGGGAACAATGAAGATTAGTTAAGATTGGGGAGGCATGAGGAAGTGATGGTAAGAGATAGGAGGTAGCAAGAGTTCTTTGGTGGGATTTTTGAAGAATTGTTTTATTTGACAACCACGTGGCCAAAGTGGTTAGAAAAACATTTTATATAGCCCACCTAATCATGAAGAGATTCACATCTAGATCAGGGGAGGTCATCGTGCCTCTTTACTCATCCCTCATCAGGCCCATAATTGAGTACAATTCCCCTTTTGGGATGTACCTTACCAGACACCTGCTGCAACTGGAAAGACCCCAAAAGTACCTCAGCAAGAGGATCAAAGGGCTCAAACAAATGCCATATGCTGCCCGGTTAAAGAAACTCCAGCTCTACTCAGTGGCATATCGCCTGTTCAGAGGCGATCTGTGCCTGACGTATAAAGCCATGTCCAACCCGGAATTAATGGACATGCTGCACCTCAGAAAATCCAAATCTCATCGAGCTACATGCTCGAGAGACTTGAACCTCAGCACCGAAATAAATAGGACATGCTGGAGGGACAGATTCATAACCCAGAGGCTCCCTTCACTCTGGAATAAAATCCCAAATCCAGGTTAAGCAGAGTCCCTCATTGACTCTCTTCAAGAGGAATCTTGATGAGTGAATGGGAGATCGTAGGTTTACCCCGGGTATCACTTCTGTGTCACTGTTAGACAGAGGCACAGTATACTAACCTCAAAAAAGGGCATAGAAAAATTTATTTAAAATGGGGGGCGAAAGCCAAACACATTCTGGCTAGGCTTATAAATGCCCTAGGGCAGATAGCCTAGTATGAACCTATGAACCTATGAAAGGAGTACTATCTTCTCTTTATCCACCCATAAGTATCTCTCATTCCAGGATGTCAGGAGAAAATGGCACTGAATTGGTGCCCAAAGAAAATCTCACATTTCCTATTATATATATATATATATATATATATATATATATGCAATTACCGAAATCATGTAGAATTGCACTTGCATGATGCATTCCAAAATATACATAATGTAGTCCCTGTGTTCTTGTGACTGATGTGCTACATTTAAGTGTAAAACATGGGTCTGTATTATGATGCCAAAATGGCTAAACACCGAAAGCCGTTTCAGTGAAACATAAAGAGCGAACTACAAGTTACGCGAATGGCCAGATCACCAATATTTTTCCTAGGGAAATTAATCGGTAGGCTAACCAGACATGACACAGCAGCTCAAACCTTATAAAGTGGGGGGCTTCGACCCACACCCCCCCTTAACTGAATATACCAACTCCGAAATTGCACTCCAGTGGGGAAAAGAGCAAATTCACGGGGATGGCCAAGTGATTTTTTTTCCCCTAGGAAAAAAATTGGTGATCTGGCCATTCACATTAACTTGTAGTTTGCTCTTTATGCGTTGCTGAAATGGCATTCAGTGTTTAGCCATTTTGGCATCGTAATATAGACCCATAAAACACAGCAATCCTCCTTTGAACAGTCTGATGAGAACACATCAGTTGTATTTAACTTCTTCCAGAGCATGCACAAACTGTACCGCACCTGAGCAGGTATATGCACAGCACTGTATACACCTCAACATGATATTTACCTTGTTTGCACTTCACACAAACTGCACAGTTCAGAAACACCAATAGAATGAATCTTAATTGGTACACACAATGTGGCTATGGGAGGAATGTAATGTGAAGCAGGGACCATAATCATTCTATGAAAGCAAATTATTGTAGCACACAAAAGTGCTAACAGCACTAAATGTTCTACAAGGAAACAGCTCAGCACTTATTATTAATGCCCAACCCTCCAGGCATGTCTAAAGGTTGAGTCTATATCACAGCATCGAATGCGTGAATATCGAGTGCTCATATGAGCAAATATTCACATACTTGAAGTTTATGAATTTTTTTTTTGCGGTACAGTGAAGATCAGAATTTTTGTCCTTTCCTCACTATAGTGCGATCTTGGAGTAGGAATATATATTTAGTGGAAGGTGTGGGAGATCAGCCCCCCACAAAGCCATTTTCAAGTATGTTAATATTTGCTCATGTGAGTGTTCGATATTCACATATTCAGTGATGTGATATAGACGCAAATGGTCAGTTTACTGTGCTTTCTCCTATTAACCTGGTGAACTTGGGCATCCTGTGGCAATGTAACAACTGCCTCATGTACACTGACAACCCTGTCCTCTTACCTGCCAACACTCCGACTTGCGAGAAATGCACTTATATATCCAAACTGGAACCCACGCACTCTCCAGCCAAGACTGGAATAGCTGGTCAAGAGGAGAAGGTCAACACTTGTACTCACATAAAAACACAAACCACAAACCCACCTTTGTGGAGGGTCTCAATAAAAATCTATCCATACAGCAGAGACTTCCAAGGCAAAAACACACTCGACCACCACAACACTAATCAGGAGACACATAACTCTCCTAAACATTGTGCTACTCAACTAAAACCCTAAGGCAAAACAGCATGCTCAACACACTAGTCATAAGTGACTCGATAGTGAGTCACACTGATGTCCCACTCACTAGGTTGAATAAGGAGAAAGTAACAGTCAGCTGCCTGTCAGGTGCCAGGATCCACCACATAACACATGCACTGAGGTCCCTCAACAACAGGTACAAATATGACTTTGTCATTGTACATGTGGGTGTGAATGACCTGAAATGTACCTCCCTGCACTACATGAAAAGAGACATGCAGGAGCTCTCAGATTATGTAGTCCAAGTGGGTATGACCCTAGCCCTGAGCAGCATCCTACCATCACCCAGAATAATACCATAGTACAAGCAGATAATGATTGATTTCAACAACTGGCTATGTTTCTGGTGCCATACTAAGGGGATCCAGTATGTGTCTGCCTGGGATGACATGAGTGCCAGACCTCGATGTTTTGCTAGAGATGGCCTGCATCTGTCACCCTGGGCTTCCGGATACTGGCTAAGGCTCTTGCCACCCCCATAGTGCCTTTTTTAGGTGGTGCTCCAAAGACTAAATTACCACCGTAACAGCTATAAATAAATGCAGTCTGAGGGTCATGCTGCTCAATGCTAGAAGTCTAAATGTCAAAATGCACTCGCTGAAAGCACTCCTTAAAATGGAGGACATCGACATTTGTGCCATAACAGGCAACAGGCATCAAGGCAACAGAAAGCACCCCTGCACTACCAGGCTATAACTCATTCCACACCTTTTGGCCCTAGAACTTGGACCGAAGCTCCAAAGATGGTGGTGTTTCCATATTCATAAAGGATGCGCACACCTCCAGACTGGTAGTCCAATACAATGCATCTGAGATACTTCAGGTGCAGCTAACATTGGGTAAGACAGAAATTCAGGTTGTAGCCTGCTATAAGTCCCCAACCATGTCCCAAGACTCACAATCCACATTCTTAAGCACCCTGGAGAATATTAGGGTCCAACCTAACATTCCTATACTGAGCAACTTCAACTACCCCTCCTTTAACTGGGAAAACTACTCATGTACCAATACACTTGCACAATGTTTCCTGGAATTCATTAATTCCAATGCCCTGGACCAGCTTGCTCTTACCCCCACTAGAGGTAGCAACATCCTTGACCTGGTCATTACTAACATGGGTGATCATTGCTCTACACCAATAGTCAACTCCTCCCTGGTTAGATCTGACCACAAAATAATCACCTTGGAAATCCCCCCCCCCCCCCCAAGCAAAGGTAACCACCATGAAAAAATTCTCCAAAGCTAACTTTGAGCTCCTAAAAACAGAGGTGGGTAACTTCACAGCACCCATGCAAATAGAGAATAGTTGCATGACCATCAAATCATACACCAATGCACTTTATGAATACGTACAAAAATGCATGGATCTCGCCATACCCAATAGAACCAAGACACACTCCTCCAAAAAAAGGAAGCCAATCTGGTGGTCCCCTGCCATAAACAGACTCTACAACAGAAGGAGAAAACCGATGTGGAATAAGGTGAAGTCCCAAGACTGGAAAAACTCCCTTATCAGCCTCAACAAAAAGTTGAGCTCCCTGATCAAATCCTTTAAAGCTAGCTATGAAAACAGAATTGCAGCAGATAGTAAAGACAACCAGAAGGCCTTCTATAGTTACGTAAAAAATCTCCACAGCAATACCCAGATTTCCTCTGAGCTACTGCACAATGGTAACTTCTATACCAAACCAACAGATATTGCCAATATACTGGCTGACAGATTCAGTGCCAGCTTTACCCCTCTCACCCCTCCCAAAGGGCCAGTCACAATGCCAGTAGATTGCCAGGCACCCTGTATTACTGCTGCACAGGTTAAAACAGCACTGTCCAAGGCCAAGAATACAGCTTCTATGGGACCTGACAATATCCCTGGCTGTGTTTTACATGAACTACACAGTGAACTGGCACCTCACTTGTGTGTCCTGTTCAATCACTGCCTCACCTCAGACTTTGTCCCTACCGAATGGTGCACTGCTACAGTAATCCCTCTCCACAAAGGAGGAGTGACTACAAACCCTGGGAATTATCGCCCCAATAGCCTGACGAGTCTGATATGCAAACCTATGGAACACATCATCATGGACCTAATAAACAAAGATATATGGAATCTTCAAACTCTGGATCCCATACAGTTTGGTTTTGTGAAGGGTAGATCATGCCTGCTCAACTTGGTCAACTTCTTTGAGTCAGTCGCCAGAGCTGTGGATGAAGGCAAGGTGGTTCATACAACCTACCTTGATCTGTCCAAGGCCTTTGATACCATTCCACACTCAGGAATCATAGATAAACTCACTAAGCTAGGCATCAAACCCTATAATCACTAGGTGGGTTGCAAACTGGCTCACAGGTAAAACCCACAGTGTGAAAGTAGCTGACTCCAAGTCAGACTGATGACCAGTCACAAGTGGAGTCCTGCAAGGTTTAGTCATGGGTCCTCTCCTGTTTGCTATCGACTTCTCTGAAGTCCAGGCTAACATGAAGGGACTGTGACTGACAAAGTTTGCAGATGATTGTAAGTTGGGAGCTATTATCAACTCCCCAAGTGATGTTGACATCCTACAGAAAGGCATCACTGTGACCAACGACTAGTGTCAGAACCATGGCCAAAAGATGTGTCGTCATCCCCTTTGGGAAAAACCCGTTCCCATAAATTACCAAATAGATGGTAGTCCACTGAACACAGAAGGCTTTATAAGAGATCTGGGAACACAGGTTGACAGCAGCCTCTCTTTTGACCATCATATTACCACTGTGGTCAGGAAGTCTTTCTGTGTGGCACGTCTCATTACTAAGGGATTTGCATCCAGGAAGAAAGAGGTCATTGTTTCCCTCTACTCTTCCCTCATTAGGCCAATCACTGAGTACAATTCCCCATTTGGCATGTACCTCACTAAACACCTCCAACAACTAGAGAGGCTGCATAAGTACCTCACAAAGAGGATCCTAGGCCTTAAACATTTGTCCTATATGGACAGACTCAAAAAACTCAACTATTCTCTGTCTCATATTGCCTATTTAAAGGTGATTTCTGCTTGACTTATAAAGCCATGTCTGACCCAGCTCTGTTAGAAATGCTACATCTAAAGAAATTTCAATCCCACCACATCACACGCTCCAGGGACCTCAACCTCATTACCATAATCAACAGAATGCGCTTGAGGGACAGGTTCATAGCCTAGAGACTGTCCATGCTATGGAAAAGACTTCTCATACATGTCAAACAGGGCACCTCACTGGCCCTCTTCAAGAGAATCTTGATGAGTGGATGGGAAATAGAAAATTCACCCCAGGGATCACTCCAGTGGCTTTTCTTGACAGATGCACTGAGAACTAAGGTTGAGTGGCACAATGCCATGGTAATCCTATGGGCTTAGCTTGTAAAGGCTCCAGGGCCATTAGCCTAGTACACACCAATGAAGCTATGAAGATGAAAATTCCCTTTAGTACAATTAGTGTAGAAGGAACAGATTTTCTGGGGTGCAAGTACTCTGCAATCTAGAAACTATGTGTAACGTGTTACATGGCTTTTTGTTTTCTTTTTTTATCATTTTTCTGTGCTGTATACTGTAAGGGTTACAAGTTGTGTTGCAGTTTTTATGTCACTGCAGCTGTATTAGTGAAAGCAGTCTGTAGTGGTACAAATAGTCCCATGAGTAAGGTATGTGTTACTAGTTACACCTGGTTCTTCCTACATTGTTACTATTTTTGTGAGCTGTGTACTGTAAGGAGTAGAAAGTGTGTTACAGTTGTTATGTCAGTGTAACTATATTAGTAAAAGGTTGCCCGCAGAGGTGCTGTAGTCCCAAGTGAAGTGGCCATGGGCAGCATGTCAGTGGGTTACATTTGTGTCATATCTCACAGGTGGCCATGTGCCACTATCATCTTGTGTACGCTCACCTTATGTTTATAAAAACATGAT
Source organism: Protopterus annectens (assembly GCF_019279795.1). Classification (NCBI taxonomy): domain Eukaryota; kingdom Metazoa; phylum Chordata; order Ceratodontiformes; family Protopteridae; genus Protopterus; species Protopterus annectens. The sequence goes on from NC_056729.1 coordinate 1,910,069,705, forward strand.
GATTATGATGTATGTTGGAGCTTTTCTCCCTGGGCCTCCACTGAAAATAGGCACCCATGACCAATCCGACTTTCTGGGTAGACAAATGTCAATAAATAAAATAAATAAATATGTGGATAATGTAGCTATGCCCCTGGAGCTATATGCCAAATAGGTTACTGTCAGGTACCTATAACTGTTCTTGGGGGGCTCCAGTGGAAATACACGTAATTGTGTGTCAGACCATAGAAAACATAGTGGATAAACTATTAATGTCAGTTTCCTAAGGGTAGCATCTGTAATACCTATGGACGACCATGGCTGCTAATTGTAGTGTTTTCATATCAGTGAAGATATGCCTAAGAAATAGGCTGCTTCAGCTACAACCACCAGAAAATCTACCTTTACTGTGGCTGAGAATGATATTTGTACTACAAGTGCTCCATCTCCATGGTTGTTGGCTATCAATGACTGTGTCTGGCAAGAAGATGTACATCATGGAAATGCGGTGGGTAGACAGCTCTGGAATTATGAGATGGTGAGGCAGAAAACCAGTTACATGATGTATGCTGAAGTCCAGAGTGCAGAGGCCATGGTACTGGGACAGAGATGGAGGTGGTCCTTGTCTCACTCTAAGGCAGTACCACCTCCATGGAGTTACACAACTTAGTGCAAGTTGTCAGTGCTGAGATGGATAGACCACAAACAATTTCTACAGACAATGCCCCAGGTATGCTGTATTCTCTTTACAATGGGTCCCATTTTTGAGCTTTTAGGCACAGTACTGTTTATAATACCTCTCTCTTGTACTGTGTATTGGTACATCTGACAATGAGATGGTACAACCGTCTGTGCAAGGTATGGCTACAGTTATATGTCTTTATCTTTATTATTAGTTATGAAGATATTACTTCCATGTGTAGCTGTGCTTGGGCATACTTACACTGAGTATGCTTTGTTTTGCTTTATTCAAATGCGAAGCACAATGGAACTGCCCCCCATATGTTGTTAGGGGATCCTTCGTCATTGATGATGATGATGATGATGGTAGTGATGAGCTGCCTCTGTCTGTTTCTGCAAAGTATTTATCATACATCCACTCCATAGTTTATGGGCATAGTCTTACTACCTGTACATACCAGCAACACACCACCATCTCAGAGTGGACAGGTAGATGGAGTGCACTGTAGATCAGAGAACTGTGGTGTCTCCAAGTACATGTCTGAATCTTCTCCTAGCAACCCTGGGGAGGAGGAGGGTCCACACAGGGGTTTTGGTAATGTTGTTCATAGGAGTACAGTTGCCATCCCGCCACCCTCCCAAGGTTGGTGCATCAGTAGCTGCCACCCACCCTATGTGCAGCGTCATTGTGGAGGAACAAATGAGTTCTACAAGGGCTTCAAAAGAGATTCATAGGTTCATAGGTGTTTACTAGGCTAATGACTGCAAAGGTCTTTTTAAGCCTAGCCATGCATGCCAAATCTCTGATAAGTTCTGATACCCTTGATAAGTGTAAGCAGGAACCTAGAAGATGAACCATTTACAGGTTGCCTGCGTCCATTAGTGGCATAAGTGCCAATCCAGGGATGAATTTTCTGTTCCCCATCCAACTGTCCAAGTTACACTTGAATAGGGTTAGGAAGGAACTCTACTTCACATGAATGGGGTCCCTGTTCCAGAGATGGGGTAGTCTCTGGGATACATACCTTTATCTCCAGCAGGTTCTATTTATATCACATGCAAGGTTTAAGTCTTTAGAACAGGTAATTCTGGTGCTGTTTGTTTGCTGATATGCTGGTATTGCAAGAATAGATCTTCCCTCAACATCCTGTAGGAGACAGAATACAAGGGTAGAGCCTTGAGGTGGTCTGCATAAGACATTTTATTATGCCCTATATTCTTTTAGTGAGGAACCTCTGTGGACATTCCATTTGCCTCCTGGTTAGATACAAACCAAAGGAGGCACTGTACTCAATGACAGGTTTGATGAATGCTGAATACAGTGGAAAAATTACTTCCTTGGATTTAGATGCCACACATTTGTTTATAAGTTGTGGAACATATAATGATTTCCTCACTGCTGTTGACACATGATGGTCAAAGGCTAGATTACTGTCTATGTGTATCCCCAAGTCCCTGACTACTGAGTCAAGTCTAAGGGGTGTGTTGTCAATATAATAGTTACCAGGGGAAAAATGACTTCCCAAAGGATGCTATTATACATTTCTTGGTATTTAGTTTTAGTCCATGGCACTGGCACCAGATTTTGTCTGTGTCAGCCCTTCCTGGAGAACATTTATGTCAGTGTGGGACTCAATAATAACTCCTAATTTATAATCATCTGGTAATTTAGTCAGCCAGAGACCATTGGCATTGGTCTTGACTTCAGAGAAATAAATGCCAAAAAGGAGTGGTCCAAGGACTGATCCCTGCAGGACTCCATTTGTGACTGGCCTCTTTGTAGAGGTAGACTCCCCAATTTTAAATTCCTGGGTCCTGTCTGCGAACCAGTTGGCTATCCACTAGGTGATGTACGGATTTGTACCTAACCTCTTGAATTTGTTAACAATGCCCAAGTGGGGTATTGTGTCAAATGTCTTGGCCAGGTCAAGGTAGGCAGTGTTAACCATTTTGCCCTCATCCATTGCTTTGGTGACCTTCTCAAAGAAGTCCACCAGGTTGAGTAGGCATGACCTGCCATTGATGAAACCAGACTGGGTTGAGTCCAGTGTCTTGAGGTTTAGTATTATTGATCATTATCATTGATTATTATCATTATTGATCATCTCCATGATCATTATTTTCATGACTTTTCATATAAGACTGGTGAGACGTATGGGTCTGTAGTTTCCAGGGTCTGTAGATGGCCCATCTTTGTGCAGAGGGATGACTGTTGCTGTTTTCCATTCATAAGGCATGAAGCCTGTTTGGAGGCTACAGAAAAATAGCAATTCCAGAGGGACTGATAGGCCATGTTTCATGCTTTTTAGAAGGCATTGTGGGATTTTATCTGGAGGCATCCTGAAATATTGTCTGGATTCTGACAGTCATCCAAGCAATGCATACTTATGGAATTGTATGAGCCATGTGCCTGATTCAATGAACAAGATGAATGAATGACATAGTGGAAGTGCAGCATTCTCCCTAGGTGGCCTGCTACTAGGCGTGACAACCAATCCCTGAGGCCAATCACATGGTTCATCCTCGGATGTTAGCTGACCTGACCATGGAAGGTTAAGGACCAACTCACATAGCAATACGTCATCTATGACTATATCGGCTGTGGATGTGTCTATACCCATGAGAGGCTGCTCCCATGGTTGTGATCATGTTTGTGGTCATGCTGGCACCTCCTCATGGAGATGTCAGTTCCATTCAGGTAGCATACCAAAATCTTGTCAGGTTCATGGGACAGCCAGACTGAATTCTGCCGGAGCCACTTCTCAATGTCTGGACAGTTCATGAGTCGATATTCCCTTACTGTACATGCCTTGCACTTGTCCAGTAGTCCATGCTACAGTGCTGTCCAACATGCTAAGGCTGTGTCTCTGTAGACCCTCCCACACACAGACACACCATTGCAGCCCACAGAACCTCCCAAAATAGTGACCTGCTCCATTTGTTACATTAATCTCCCACACAACTTTTTGCACTGCTAATAAGTGCACATCATTTTTTTTTAACATCATCACTTGCAATCACTTTCCTGGGAAAGACATGCACTTCTACACCCCATCTTCCATCTGTGCATTTGATAACAACTGTTTCCTTCCCTGTGCACATTCTGACTTTGGTTTGCCTTTGTCTGATGCACAGACTAGTAAGGCTATGCATGGATAAACACATTCTGTTGTTTTTGTATGTATCATTTTTTGTTCTTGTCTTGATCAACTATTGTATACATCTGTAGTAAAGTGTCCTTCCTTCCTCACCTGTGCAAATGATGATCAGTGTGCCCAGCATTTTGAGTTGCCTTTGTCTGATGTGTAGAGTATCCTGCTAATGGATGTGTAAGCACAGTCTGGTGTGTTTGCATGCATGATTTTTGCTGCCAGTATCTGCTTATCTCATGTCTATTTATGTAGTAATGCTATGTGCAATCCACAGCCCTTAGCCAGTGCCGTGGCTTGTTGTGCCCGCCTCTATCCGGCATGGTCATTGCCTGCTGCTGACTCCACCACCTCTGACTCCTTGTCTGTGTCACTGCCACTGCCTGTGGTTCTGGGAACTGTGCTCCTTGCCCACCAGCACCCCTTTGAATCTTCTTCTACAAAGTTATATTATGTAGAATGGCAAACGCAAAGTTAGAACTTTTTCTCATGAGGCAGCTTTGTGCTAGAGGGTTCCACCATACATATCCTGGCACTGGAACTACGACTTGAGCCATCCAAACACTTGCTCTATGATGCTTCTGTTTTGATATGGCATTACTGAGCCCCTGTTTTGTTGGTGTGCAGATTTCTCATCTGGGTTATAAGCCAAGGGTTAAAGCCATATCCAGCATCACCAACTAGATGTCACTATAAGAAGACTCCCCTTGTAAACCTTAGATAGAGGCCACATGTATGCCATATGTGTGAGTTACAAAACCTGCCTGTGTGGTAAACAGATGGTATAGCTTCCCTGTGCATTACAATATATATATGGCAGTCAATGCAGTGATACCAATTGCTATTGACATACCTCCTACCCAGTTCATGAGGTGGGGGCCTTATTCTCAATGTGGTAAAGTTTATGACCACCAGTACTTATAGGAAGTGAACTATAGTACTGAAGTAAACCAAGAAAAAACTTTGCAGTGTGGATGGTTCCTTGAATTATGTTATGCACCTAATAACTAATAAAAATCAAACTGTAAAATATGTACTACAAAATATTAAAATAGAAAATAGTATGCAGTCTACAGTTGACTTACAAATGGAATATCCTTTATTGAAACACACAAACAATTGATCCTAGCTGAGTGTAATGAAAAGCAACAGACACATTCCTTATTGATATATATAATTAGGTTATTTGGAGCAAAGGGAGTGGTTACAGAGGGTGGTTCTTTTAAGAGCAATAAAAACATTTAGCTCATTCCTTTATCAAGTCCCCCTTCCCCTTATCACCATAGAGTAAACTGAGACTGTGCTATCTTAGAACTGAAAATAAAAAATTAGAGACAAATTAAAATATATAATATAAGAACAGCTTATTAAGGCTTACCTACTAATCCAAACTTTATTAATTAAGAAACTAAGTCACTAATGAAATGACTAACTAATTAACTAATAAAAACATTTACCACTAGACATCTATCAAAATAAATATTACTACTTATAAACTGAAATGCTTTTAACAAAGATTGCTTTTGTACCAAATAAATACACCATCAGGTTTGTGTGTAAAAAAAAACATATCATAATATTAATGAACATGTGTATAAATCCACATGTGAACACCTAAGTATGCTGAAAACCATAGCTATAATTACTAAGGTGGAAATAGTGTGAAAAATGTTAAGCATTAAGGCCCTGGGGATCTGTTCAAGTGCGGCATCTAACTAAGAAAGCACTTAGCTTGAATGAGTAAAAGTGCACTCGGAGTATCAGAAAACAATACCAGTATTGGTTATTTTCATTGTAAAATGTTTACAACATCTGATATTTGTTTATAAAAATATTAGCATGCAATGTCAGTATTAATCAGTCCCACATCAGACATTTAATAGTCTTTTAAACAGTGGGGCAGTATTCTACTACTGTGGCAGCAGAAAGGTTACCACAACCATAAACTTTATTAAAACTGGATAAGCATGTTCGTGTTTGCTAACGCTTCATCGGAACCATATAAAATCAAATAAAACAGTCCTATTTAAACAAGCAAAGCAACCAATTGCAAGATTGCTAAACCATGAGAGCTAATCACACTACGAATTTAATTTAATAAAGTTTATGGTCGTGGTAATCTTGCTGGTGATTTTCTTCTCAATATTTTGGCTTTCTTCCAGCACTGGTTTTTGAGTGTTGTTGGACTATTTCTGTTGATGCTTATTTGTTTTATTTGGTTCGAGACACTACATGGCTGAAGGGTTGTCTGTGGAGTTGGATTACTATCCACCCTCTACCAAACTAAAACACAGATGGATGAAGGTGACCAAACCCTAGAACAATCCTTTACTAGAAATATTGTTTGAAATAACTGATGACTCTGGTGAATGTGACCTTCATTTTGTGAGCTTTAATGACTTCCTAAAGAAATTAAGAGCGTTAGAGCAAGATCTATATAAGTTGAAAAGGCTGCAGTGGCAGTGACTTTACATGGAAGCTTGCCTGAATTTCAAGACTGTTCCCGGGGGATGCATGTTTTATGTATGCCTACTTATGGTGATTCACATCCGCAACTCCTTAATAAATGGCAACAATTTAATTTGGACTTGAGTTTTGGATATATCTGTTTGATCTTGGATTACTTTAGACCGGAAGAAGATGAACTTCTGCACAAAGTGGGTTCACAGTTAAATGACATAACACTTCATTTTAAAGGTGAGCAGCATATACAAATGTTAGAAATGTTTTGTAATTATGTGTTGTCGTATGAAATGAAGCTGCAACAAATGAAACTCAAAAAATTACAAAGGGACTATAGGAATTTTAGTAAGGGAAATGTTTTTGTGTGTCTGAAACATTCTGCTGAGGAGATGTTGAAAACAGACACACCCCTTTTAGCATCTGCTTCAGTATTGTTAGCTGAATCCAGCATGACCGAGAATGGCAATTAATATGCTTTTTAACTTTCTAATTTGAGAAACACACCAACGGAAAATGGTACAGATATACAGCCACTTCCTTTAAATCAGAAGGGTCTGAAGTATGAAAGAGGAGGACCAAGACCCAAGAACCCATTGGTCCTCCCAGATTTTGCTCTTCCAATGAGGATGAAATCAAGGACCCCCAATGCGCTCAACCAGCAGAGGGCACCAGAAAAGGAGGTTCTCATCACAGGAACAGCAAATGAACAGGAAAACTCGCAGATAAGCAACCTCATTAATCTATCTGACTGTATGTTGAGTGCAAGTGAAATAGATGTTTTAAACAGGGGCCTGACGTTCATTCCAGCAGCTTCATTGAATATAAGTGAAGTACATTGGGATTTACATCATTTTGCTAGGACTTTGACACTTAAATTAATATTTGGTGATAAACAACAAAATGAACATGCCTCTTTCAAAAGGCCTAGTTTATTTAATCCCACATTACCACCACATGTGAGCACCTTTGTGAATGCATGTGAAAACAATATTAGAAGTGCTTTAGATGTTCCACATAACAGGATTTTTTTTAAATATGACTGAAATAGAATGGGAAGCCTTGAAATCATTAATGCACAACCCTGATATCTGCATAAGGCCAGCTGATAAGGGAGATGCTCTGACTGTAATGAATACTAGTGATTATTATAATTATATGCATAAGCGTTTGAGAGATGAAAATACTTATGTGGTTATTAATTCAAGGCTGACAAACAGGTTGGTTAAACAGGTGCATGAGATGCTATATCATTTGTTAATGAGTAGAGTGATTCATAAACAGCTATATCAGTTTTTGCATGTTGAAAAACCTTTGCGCCAATTATAAAGGGGCTCCCTAAAATACATAAAGATTCTTTATACCCACCATTATGCCCAATCGTATCTGGCACTGGGTGGGCAAAAGAGCCTCTTTCTATTTTTGCGGAAGAAATATTAAAACATGTTTTATCTTTGTTGAATTCAGTGTTGAAGGATACCAGACAATTTTTAATGGATTTATATCAGTATATGGAGAATGTGAAAGAAACTTCCAGCTGTTTTTTTCTAACACTTGACATTAAAAATCTTTTTACTAGTATTCCCAATGAGTATGGCATGCAGGCTGTAAGAGAACTATTGAGTAACAAAAGTGATTATAAGAATGATGTTATCATGCTTATCTGCACTTTATTAGAGTTGATACGGGAGAATAATGTTTTTATGTTTGATAAGGATGTCTACTTACAGAAATGGCGTGTCGCCACTGGCACCCCTTGTGCAAATTCATATGCCAAGAAGCATTTTAACAATGCTTCTTATTCCAGCCTCATAAAGTTTTACCGTCATTTTGTGGATGACATTTTTCTTTTATGGGCTGGTGATGAAGCAGAGTTACAATGGTTTATATATCTTATAGAAGCACTACTACTCATTTTTTGCATTTTACCTTCACGTTTTCTATTTCTGATATTGATTTTCTTGATGTGAAAATGTCCAAAGATGTTTTTGGTATGATCAATACAATATTGTACAAAAAGGCTTGTTGGAAAAATAGCATTCTAACATAGAACAGTATGCATCCTAGATATGTGTTTTCTAATACTATGAAGGGGTAATTCACTAGAATATCTAGACTGTGCACTGACAATGATGGCTGTGAGAAGAATATGGGGTTACTTACCCAACAATTTTGGATAGTGGTTATAACAAGAGACAGATTGATAACATCACTAAGCAGGTTGTATCCAACAGAAGTAGTATGGCTAAATCTTTTTATTCTAATGGTCATAGACAGGTGAGTAAGGGTCAAGGCATGAAACCTCACTCATGTCATGACCTGAGATTTTGAACCGAGTTTACTAATAATGTTAATTTAATCTGTGACTTTATCAACAAGAATTGACAATTACTGACTGCTGATTCTAAGACAATGGATATTGTAGGCTGTAGGCCAAGGTTTGGCTTCCAGAATTCTGATAGTTTAAAGCAGTTGCTTTGTAAGCCAAGACAGCCTCTGTCAAGTATTATCTCACAGAGGATAGGTACTTTCCCTTGTAACAGAAGCAAAATTTGTTCAGTTATTACGAAACAACAGACTTTTAAGCATCCGACACTTGACTAGATTTTTAAACCTAGGTTTCATGCTGATTGTCAAATGGCACATATTGTACATTTAGCTACCTGTGATGTCTGTTTATGTTTTTACACAGGCAAGACTGTTAAAAAAATTGAAGGATAGAGTTTTAAGACACCTATATGACATTAGAGTTCATGAGGTTAAGAATGCCTTGGCAAAATGTATTGTTGATAATCATGGGCATACATTTTCCTTTAGGGTTTTTACAGTGTGTAAGAGCTAACCCCAGAGTGATTTAAATAACCATGTTGAAAATTTAGAACTAAAGTGGATACCTAGATTACAAGCTGAGAAATATCCAGGCATCAACATGAATGTATTTAAAACCAGCCCTGAAAGGGAGGAAATTGAATTCATACTGTGATTAGTTGCCATGGTTTAGCAGTCTTGTGATTGGTTGCTTTGTTTGTTTAAATATGACTGTTTTATTTGATTTTATATGGATCTGATGAAACTTTAGCAAACACAAAAGTGCTTATCCAGTCTTAATAAAGTTTATGATAGTGGTAACCTTGCTGGTAGGCTTCTTCTCAATATTTTGGCTTTCTTCCAGTATGGGTTTTCTAGTGTTGTTGGACTATTTTTGTTGCTACTACTGTAGCAACGGAAACTGAGCTCTTTTAGAAAACCAGGGCTTAATTATTATTGCTCCATAAAAGGCATACTAGAACTCAAAAAACTGCCCCACTGTTTAAAAGACTTCAACATAAAATTTCTTGCATCTGATGTACTAAATGAGCCCTGGGCATTGCCTGCCTGTTCTGGATCAAAGTTATGCACAGTTGGTGCAAGCCTGGCTAGAAATAAATAATTGTATTCTATTGACAAACACAAAATGAAAGGGAAAAAAGTAAGAGAGAGGCAATCACTGGCATGGTATTCAGGGAGTTTTAAGGGTAGAAGTAACCGGAATACCAAAGAGCAGTTACAGAGTAAGAAGTAGTGCTCTAGAATGCAGGCAGCTCTAGCATAAGTAACTCATAGATGGCTCTTTCAGAGTAAACTGCACTAGAACTGAACCAGAAATGTACATAGAGTTAGAAAAGGAAACACTGATTTGTTTGGAAAGAAGTCACAGTGTATAAACACTGGAAAAAAGATTCATAGGTCCAGATGTGTATTAGGTGTGTTCTAGTCTAAAGACCACTGGGGTCTTTATAAGCCTAAGTAAGCAGTCCAGTTTTATCCCACAAGAATATGTGCTTTAGAGGATATTTTAAGGGGCATACCTAAGTTAGGGCAAGATTTACGCATCTATATAATTTCATCAAAGCCCCAGTTTGCAGAATGCCTATTAGTTGAACATAAAGCAACAAACACCATTTCAGCAAAGAATTGCATCACTGAAAAGATTCATTAGTGAAAAAACTACTTGGCCAGCAGAGCAATTGTAAAATAAATTGCATTATTTTTAAACTCACTACATCCACCCAATTATATATTCCAACTCCGAGATCACAGTACATTGGGGAAAAGGGCAAATTTATTACAGTCAACTAACTCCCTTCCCTAGGTAAAAAAAAATTAGATGATGTAATCTTTTACTGAAATGATATTCAATGCTCTAAGTTTGATGAATAGATGCTTGGTGAATTAGAGCTTCAATGAGATGCTAGGTATCCAAGATTTACCGGCTGCCTCTGTCAATTAGAGACATAGGTGCTAGACCATCCACTGGTCTAAGCTTCTCTTGAGTAGAATCAGGGATAAACTATGTTTCACATAGATGGGATGCATATTCTAGTGAAGGGGAATTCTCTGAGGCACATAGCTGTCCCTCCAACATGTCCTATTTATGTTGCAAGCAAAGTTTAAGATCCCTAGATTGAGAAATTCTGATGCTATTTATCTTGTGGATATGCAAAAGGTCCATCAGAGTGAGATCCAAGAAAGCCTTATATGCCACACATAGATCTAATGGATATCAAAAGGAAGAGATGAATCATTCATGAAATGCAATCAACACATCAGTGTGCTATCTGTAGCATGCATAATTAAATAAAATACACACAGAATGCACAGTAACGTAAGGTGCATAATTAAATAAAATACACACAGAAAGTACAGTAACGTGAGATGCATAATTAAATAAAATACACACAGAATGCACAGTAACGTGAGATGCATAATTAAATAAAATACACACAGAATGCACAGTAATGTGAGGTACTCAGCATACAGATGGATGAGTGAATTTACATTTCCTTCTTATAACCTGTCTAGGTAATGTAGCCATCTATACACAGCCTGGGATTCAATAAACTCTGCGTAGGCTTCGTGCAAAGCCTAGACAGAGTTTACACGTGTGCACGGCGATGTAAGGTGAGTAGCAGTGCGCACTGCATATTCATGCCACACACAACTTTTAAACATAAATAAGTGAGGTTTTGTGGCTGGCAACATTATTGCTGGCTAGGAAACCATGTAACTGAACACAGATAGCAATCCTGTTCAAAACAGAGCACTGAAGGCCCAGAGTTTTGCTCGAAATTCCACAATGATCACCAGAGCTTAAGAGATAACTCTCAATCTCTTAATGCAAGATATCTGGACAAAGGCCAACATAATGGAGGGACAATGATCCATAAATAGGGACATATTTGACATTTTTGTTCATTAGAAATATGCCAGAATAACCAAGGGTTTGTGTTAAGATACATATTCTGAAGGATTTGAAGTCTGAAACTGAAATGTATGTAATATTGTCACATCATTCCTGAGATCACCCCAGTGATGTGGCAGAAAACCACAACTTTGATAAGGAGCACACCAAAAGATATATAAGGCAGAAACTGGACATTCTGTGAAACTCTGGACAGTTGACAGATATAATAGTTAAGTATATGGTCCAAACACAATACAGGACAGTGTATCTACACTGCAGATTATTGTGAAATCCCATTCCTGGCATTCTGTACTGAAGTTGTATAAATGATCAAATGATCTGTAAGGGTACATGGACTGCCATGTAAAATAAACACTCAGGGGAAGTGTGTGCATTGAATAGGGGCACATAGATGAATTATAGGAATGAACACAGGGAAAGAGGACAGGTGAAACAATCAAATGTACAGCAAATGAGGGCATGTCAAAACAAGATGGTCATAGCAGCAACGCCAATCACGTCAGCCTGGTACAGTAGGGACAGCACAGTGAAAAAGTATATTATGTGACTGTCACACAAAGTAACATAACAAAGCCAAGAATAAAGCTTCCATGGGACATGATAATATCCCTGGTTGTGTTCTACATGAATTACAAAGTGAACTGGCACCACACCTGAGTACCTTGTTCAATCATAGCCTCATTTCAGGCTTTGTTCCCACTGAATGGTGCACTGCTACAGTCATCTCACTCCACAGAGGGGGAGCGACTACAGATCCTATTAACTACCGTCCCATTAGTCTGATGAGTCTGATATGTAAGGCTATGGAGTGCATCATCATGGACAGTATGAATAAGGACATAGGGAATCTCCAAACTCTGGACCCCATGCAGTTTGGGTTTATGAAAGGTAGATCATGCCTGCTCAACCTGATAGACTTTTTCGAGTCTGTCAACAGAGCTGTGGATGAGGGCAAGGTAGTTCACACAGCATACCTAGATCTTGCCAAGGCTTTCAACACCATCCCTCACTCAGGAATCATAGATATACTCACTAAACTAGGCATAAACCCCTATGTCATAAGATGGGTTGCCAAGTGGCTCACTGATAGAAACCACACTGTGAAAGTAGCAGACTCCAAATCTGACTACTGACCAGTTACAAGTGGTGTCCCACAGGGATTGGTCCTAGGTCCTCTCCTGTTTGGAATCTACTTCTCTGAAGTTTAAGCCAACACAAAGGGACTCTGGCTGATCAAGTTCGCAGCTGATTGCAAACTGGGAGCCATTATTGATTCTCCAACTGATGTAGACACTCTACAAATAGGCCTCACTAACACCAGTGACTGGTGCCAGAACCACGGCCTTAAGCTCACTGCTAAAAAGTGCATTGTCATTCCCTTTTGGAAAAATTTGCTGCCCATGAACTACCACATAGGTGATAGTCCACTAAATACTGAAGGTGTGAAAAGAGACCTGGGGACACAGGTTGACAGCAACCTCTCCTTTGATAACCACATTGGCACTGTAGTCAGAGAGTCCTTCTATGTGGCACATCTCATTACAAAAGGTTTCTCATCCATGAAGAAAGAGGTCATAATCCCTCTCTACTCATCCCTCATTAGACCTATTATAGAATGCAATGCACCTTTTTATATGTACCTCACTAGACACCTACAATGACTGGAAAGACCACAAAAATACCTCACTGAGAGTATCTCAGGCCTTTAGACACATGCCCTATATGGACAGACTCAAAAAACTCCAGCTATACTCTGTCTCTTATCATCTACTTAGAGGTGATCTCTGCTTGACCTACAAAGCCATGTCTGACCCAGAGCTCCTAGATGTGTTACATCTAAAGAAATCCCAATCCCTCCGTGCCACACGCTCCAAGGACCTAAACCTCAATACCACAATAAAGCAGAATGTGCTGGAGGGACAGGTTCCTAACCCAGAGACTTCCCATACTCTGGAACAAACTTCCCATTCACATCAAGCAGACACTTCACTGGTCCTCTTTAAGAGAAATCTTGACGAGTCGATGGGCAATAGGAAGTTCACCCTGGGGATCACTTCAGTGGCCTTGCTTGACAGGGGCACTGGGAACTAAAGCTGGGCGGCATGATGCCAGGGAATCTTCTTGGGCTAGGCTTATATAGGCTCCAGGGCCGTTAGCCTAGTACACACCTATGAACCTATGAACCTACGGGGAGGATGTCTGTATGAGATAAGCATCCTTACATAAATAATGCAGAGGACATCTATCAGGGATGTTACATACAAATGGGGTAGTGTGCATGGTGCATATTGTGAAGCTGTGCAAACTTATTTGCCTGAATATGAGTGTCGTCTCAGCAGAGGTCTCCAGCAAGTGGGACACACTTTAAGGCGCATGAACAACATTAAAAGAAGGAATCACAATCATGGACTATATCAGAATAATACCACCAGTAAGCCCATGCCTCTGACATGATATATATGATTTAGAGTGATCAGAGATGATTCTGCACAAGCACACTTGTATAACTATTATGATACATCCACACTCTATGAGGGTAATCATGCACACTATCCTGGCACCGTAACATCTACTGGAGGTGTTAGGAGGGACACTGCTATACCTATATGCGACATTATGATCAATACAGACTAGTTGACTGTTGTGCATGGCACATATGCACCTATGTATGCACTGTGCCCATCACCAGAACAGGTAGCACACATGCATCTGGTGTAACAGCTTGATGAGCATTCTACACCATCAGACAATTATGTTTTTGCCCCCCAAAAAATATGTAGGTATGGCCAATAAGATGTGTGACAGCTCACTGGAAGATGTGTAGGGAGGTACATGAAGAAGGGTGCATTGCACTCAGTTATTGGTGTGATGAAAGCTGTGAACTATGGAGGTATTATGGCCTCTGACATGGATGTCCTTCATATACTCAGTAGTTGTGTTACATACAAGGGAGTAGTCAGCACTGTGATCACATGGTGGTGGACGTTCCACTTACCATCTACTCCAGGACATAGGTCACATACCTATTGGTCTGATTATAGGGTGTGATAACCACATTATACTTGGGATGTGTATTTGTTTTCGTGATGTAACAAATCCCCCCATGTTTTCTTGTCATTAACAGTGTTGTCATGGGTGTAGTAACAGTCTTTGGTATTTGTTGATACTGTCTGTACTATGCTATTATCACAGTTGGAGTCAGTGATTGCCCATAATCTGTAGTCCTTCAGCCAGCTGTTTAAACACAGGATGTTCATGTCATCTGTGATGTCCGTCACTTAAATAATGGACAGGAAAGGACCTAGCATACAGCCCTGATGTACAGACCTGAGTACTGGACTTGAGATATAGGTCACTTCTCACATGTCAACATATTTAGGTGCCATGTATGTGACATACTGGTGTGCCCACTTGGTGATATATGTGTATAGGAAACATCTGACAGTGTTGAGTGAATACCTCAGTGTGGATTTGTGTCAAACGCCTTGGCCTTGTCAAGTTCAAAAGGATGATAGTGTTGTCGTCATACATGCATTCAATGACCTCTTTTAGGACATCTAACAAATGTAACACATATGATGTAGCATTAACAGCTCACATGGGTCTGTTACACACAGCTGGGATATCACTAGTGTCCATTTAGAAAAGGTCCATGATGACATGTTGGTCTACCTCACAGATGAGGAGAGTCAGGATGTGTCTATACATGCATGCATCAGGTGCACTCCCACCAACTCACACAGATGAATGTTGAAAATACCCTTCTACCGCAACATAATATGTGTGGAGGGTGTGTTGAAGTGCGTCTTCAGACGTGTCAGGAAGGTATATGTGATGAGTCACATGATAGGTGATCTGTGATGTTGTTACAGGCCATTGACTCTGTATGATAGGCCTGGATGTAGATAAAACAGTGCATACTGAATAACCTCAACTGGCTTATGATATGAACACAATCCCCCACTCAGGAATCATTGAGAAACTCTCCTAGCTGGGGATTAAACCTCATGTCACTAGATGGGTAACTAATTGTCTCACTGACAGAACACATACTGTGGAAGTTGGCAAATCAACCTGTAACAGTAGAGCTGTCACCATTGGTGTACCCCATGGATCTATGCTTGGCCATTTACTGTTTGGAATCTAACTGTCAACAGTTCAGGCTAAAGTATACCATCTCTGGCTTACCATGTTTACTGATTCTCGCATATTGGGTGCAATCATTGAGTCCACCTATGATGATAACATACTACAGGAGGGGCTAACACAGACAAATGATTGGTGACAAAGCCACATGGTCTACAAATAAATGTAAAAAATATGTCTTTATTTTGGACTTCTGCAAAGTGGAATTCCCTGCTAGTTACAGCATTAACAACAGTATCACTATGCTGAAACCCAGTGATGCAAACATTGGGGACACATGCACATAGTACTCTAAACTTCGACCACCAAGTGTCCCCACTGGTATGGAAATCTATGTTGTGCATATAATAAATTACACCATTGTATTCAGATCTCAGGATTATAATACAGCACTGTGCTCGAACCTCATCAGAACACTAATGCAGACTATAATGCTCTCTTTTGCATGCACCTCACCAGACACATGCAGCTGGAGAGACCATATGGGTTGCTAACCATGAAAACACAGTGCATACAAACCATGCCATGATGTATATGGATATACTGAAACCCATGTCACTGTAATCTGTATCATAGAGGATGAGGTGAAATCTGCCTGGCCTTCAGGCTAGTCTCTGACCCTGCCCTATTGGGAATGGTCCATATCCATGATTCACATATAACTTATGACATCAGCAGCATCTGGTGAGGAGAATATGGCAATAACAGTGTCCCACATGCTGGTGTAAGAAGCTATCTGTATGTCAAGCAAGTGCACATGCACAGACAACTCCCCAATTGACTGCAGTGAGAAAAGAACCTCTACCTAAGTACACAGACTAAAGAACTCTGCATTTAAGGCAAGTTCCACAGCTCAAGTCTGACTTGTAGTGTCTCAGACAACACTTTATAGCTTATGACATCAGTGGTGTCTGGTGAGGAGAATATAGAAATAATAGTGCTGCACATGCTGGTATAAAAGGTTATCTGTAATGTTAAGCAAGTGCACGCATGCGTGTGCGTGTGCTCACACACACATGCACACACACACACACACACACACACACACACACACACACACACACGCAAGTTTACTGCAGTCATTATAGGACCCCTACCTATCTATTTACACAGACCCACATGCTGGTGTAAAAGGTTCACTAACACACACACACACACACACACACACACACACACACACACACACACACACACACACACACACACACACACACACACACACGCACACACGCACACACACACATACACAAGCATATTGACTGCAGTGAGAATAGGACCCCTTCCTATCCAAATACACAGACTACAGAATGTTGTATTTAAGGCAAGCACCACAGCTAAATTCTGACTTGGAGTGTCTCAGACAATGCTTTACAGTTGATAACATCACTTGTGTCTGGTGAGGAGAATATGGAAATAACAGTGTCCCACATGTTGGTGTAAAAGTCTGCATGTGATGTCAGGCAAGTGCACAAACACAGTTGACTGCAGTGAGAATAGAACCTCTACTATCTAAGTACACAGACTACAGTTCTCGGTACTTTATGCAAGTGCCACAACATAAGTATGATTTTTTTTTTCAAGACTGCAGGTCAACTTATAGTGAATGACATCAGCAGGACATGTTGGAGAGAAGATGTTGGGAGGTCTGCAAAAGTTCATTGCTTCACAGGTTCATAGGAGGTTACTAGCCTAATGGCCCTAGGGGATTTGCAAGCCTAGCCATGTACCCTTATTGAGCATAGCTAGATGGTCATTTTTAGAGAAATTTCATGTTCAGCACTGAGTGGCCCTGTCCACGAGAGACATAGGTGCCACTCCAGGGGTGAATTTACAATTACCCATACAGTTGGCAAGGTTGTGCTTGAATAGGGTATTGAGGAGCACTGCTTCAAATGCAGAGGGAGCCTATTACAGATGAGTGGCAATTGCTGGAAGATATATCTGTCTCCCCAGCATGTTCTGTTTATCTCACAAACTAGGTTGATATCCCTGGAGCAAGTTATTCTTAGACAATTTGTTTTGCAGATGTCCAGTATTTCCAGTAGGGCAGGGTCTGAGACTGGTCTGTAGGTCAGGCATAGGCCATCTCTCAGTAGCCTGCATGATACTCAGTACAGTGGCAGGTCTTTCAGTCTTTCCATGTATGTCATGTTTTAGACACCCTGGATTCTCCAGGTTACAAACTTCTGTGTTTTCTGAAGCTGATGCAGGTGTCTCGTGAGGTACAGACAAAAAGGAGCATTGTACTCAGTTAGTGGTCAATAAGGGTAGAGTACAGCAGAGCTATGACCTCCCTGATCTTGGATGTGATGCCCTTATTTATGGGGTGCACAATGTAGAATGTGTGTCTCACCACTATAGACACATAGTGATTGAAGAGTAAATTGTTATCAATATGTGTTCCCAAGTCTTGCAACACTGTGTTTGTGCTTAGAGGGGTGTTATATATATCATAATCAGCAGGGGTACTTCATTGCCAAATAGAGACAATGAGGTAATTTTTGCTGTACGATTCAGTCTGTGAGTTTGGTACCAGTAATGTGTTTGTATCAGTCCCTTCTGTAATACGTTAACATAGTTAAGGGAGTCTATATGACTGCATCTAGTTGACAGTCATCTGCAGTCTTATTCAGCCGCAGGCCATCTACCTTGGCCTGGACTTCAGAGAAATAGTTTACAAACAGTTGATGTACCAGCACAGTTTTACACTGATAAGTGGTCTAGTGGTGGAGATGCAGTCCTCAAATTTGATAGTGTGTTTTCTGTCGATGAGCCAGTTGGCTATCCATCTAGTAATGTATGGGTTAATCCCCAGATGGGAGATTTATCTATGATACCTGAATGTGGGATAGTGTCAAATGCCTTGGATAACTCAACATAGGTGATATGTCCTGTAATCCCTTATCCAGGTCTTTGGGGTCAGTATCAAAGCAGTCCATTAAGTTTACCCTTGTCCAAACCAAAATGGGTCAGGTCAAGTATGTTAAGGGTCACCTATATCCCTGTGGATAAGGTCCATGCTGACTCCTTCCCTAGCCTTGCAGATAAGGCTTTTTAGGCTTATGGGTCAATAGGTCTATTTCTGCATTTTAATAGATTCACGTGCATAGCATATCACACAACATCTGATATTAATTTCTGTAATGTAGGTGCTATATGTGTGAAAAAAGTACTGAGACACCAGGGTTACAGTGCTTGGGGTTAGGCAACACATGGCTGTATTGCAAATATGTGACATATTGTTAGATAGGGCCTTTAGTTTGTTGTGGTTCCACATGCAATTTCAGGTCATAGACATGAAATGGACAGTAAACAGCAGTAATACATAATAATATTTACTTTTCCACAGTGAGGTGAGCAGTGGGTTTAGGTGATGGTTGGCAAAGTGTTTGCACATGAGAGATATACATTTCTAATACTTTCCCCATTTGCACATAGTTAAGCACTGCACAAATACAAGCCACACTGCTAAAGGCTGAAAGTCAGTACTGAGTCTATGAAACACAGCTGCTACTTAACTCACTCTGTAGCAGCAGGTGTAAATGTATTGACATGTTTCTTTTTGAGCCCAGATGATACTGGGGTTGAATCCAGGTGTCTTTAATATGTTTAAGGAAACAGTAATAATGGAATTATATGAATTCTTCATAATACGTGTTACTGCATGTTGGTATAGAGCAGTGGGGTTAAGCGGCATTGTGCGGAGGTAACCATAGCATTGCACTGCCACACACTGTCACTTGGCATTGGTATGTGATGCAAAACTCAGCGCAAACACAGAGGCCAGAAAGTGAATGGATCCATTACTTTTTCTGCTACATATGTGTGTGTTGTGTGTGATTTTATTTTTTGACCAAATTATAGGTGATAGAATGGGGTAGATAGGAAGTGATGAAATGGGGAGCGAGCAGGAGAAAGAACAAATGGAAAGCAATACAGGAATCTGCAAGAGGGAGGTAGGAAAGAACCATAGATATCCTTTTCTTCAACAGTGAAAACTGATCATATGTGCACAATATTAACTGAATTTGGATTGTCACATCCATAGAGAGGGGTGATAACAACGCATTCATGTTGTATATCCAATTGGACCAAATCAAGTGTGTTAAGAAGACATATGTGCAAAATGGAGATCTATGTATGGGACGATTTTTTTTTTTTTTTTATGGGACAAGTGCTCATATTTTTTTTTTTTAATTCAGTAAGAAAGGACTGCTGGACAAAGGCTGTAGTTATGACTGGGTCAGGTAAGTTGGGTAGGTGAGGAAGCACATGCAAACAAACAAGACAGGAGACAGAAATGGTGAGGGACACAAAGGCTGGAGAATAGCATGATTGGGGTCAGGGAGGGGACAACAGAGACTCATGCCTGTTAAGCTTGTAGACAGTGAGAATTGAGTCCTCACCCACTGGACTGTCATCACTTGATGTCTTCTCCTCCTATGGACCATGAGGGAGAGCAGCCTTTCCAACCAGCATAGGTGCACACAAATTATGTGCTGCATAACCCTAGACACCAGCACTAACATCACCTCGCGGGTGATAATATCTCCACCTCCGCCAATGCTCCCAGAAGGAACCACTGCACCAGCTTCCAGGGCAGTACTACCTGAGGGAACAGGAAGTGCAGGGGCAGTAGAGGCAATGCTACCAGGTCGGCTGCCAGACATGCTGGGTATTGGAGCTGAAGCGTATCGAGCTGGGGCAGCCTGATCCACTGGGGCTGGCCTACTTCACTGTGCTGTGTAGCATTTAGTGATGTGGTACACATGGATGATATGGAGACATTTTGACAACACATAAATAAAATAAGAGAGATAAGGGTAGGGGTGAGAGAAAAATGAGAGAGAATTCGTGCCATCATATGTGACATACAATGCATCAATGTAATTATAGAATATATATGTATCTATATATATAACCGTATACAAAAAATGACTGCTGGTGTGTGTTTTTTTTTTGGATTAGAGAAATTACAACGCAAATTAGTGTTGATCAGTATTTTTACCTTACTGATGGACACAGTTATGTTGCATCTCTATTTCTAGAAGTTTGTGTTTATGCTCCTGCAAAAATTCACTATGTAAAGAGTTTTTTCTTTCTTTTGTCTACTGCTGTACAACTGTGGAGTTATAATATTTAATTAAGTTGGGTATGGATGATGGAACCTACCATATGGGGGAGAAAGGTGGGGGTGGGGGGCTTTTTTCCCCAGACAAAAAAAAAGAAATTGTTGAGTAGTATTTGCTGTATTTGAAGTTTAAGTTGTAACATAATGCAACAAAATGTTTTTAGATTAAATTTATATTAGATTAATTTTTAGGTGGTTTGTAATTAATTAAAAAGTGTCTTAGATAAAGTATTATAAACTTGCATATCTATATCTATATCTATATATCTATATCTATATATCTATATCTATATCTCTCATATATGTAGATAGCTAGATATATGCTATATACTGCAACACACACATGCACCAGTCAAGAGCATTGAATGTGTACAGACCCAACAATATGTAACACAAAACACTCCCAACACCTTTAAACAACAGAACCATTTGCTATTTGATAACGAGGCTTTTCTAGCCTCACAGTAGACCCTGGATTTCTCAAAAGATATACCAGTGTTGTGAGACCCCTTAGATAACCATTTTATATAAGTTTAGTTAGTCAAATGGACAAAATAAACCAACTGAATATAAACTGTTGGTAACAAATTCAAAATAAGAATAAAAAATTAAGATGATAATAATGAACCTTTGTTTGCTTTTTCTTTTTTGAGACTCAGTTGTGAAATATAACTTCTAAATAAAGTGTGAAGGTGGTATTCTTATATTATGCGAACATGTAAAGATGGTTAGCACTCTTTGTTGATAACCACAAAAAAGGCATGATTCACAGAGGCCACTTAAGCCAACGCATGATTGCTGTGAATGTAGTTATGGAAACGCACAAATAATGAAACATAAATGAGAAATGATGTAAAACTGTGTAAGCTAGTCAGTACTTCTCCCATCTTTTTGTGATTCATAGTCAGAAACTGATGAGTTTCTGTATCATGCTCAGATTCCTTATAAATGACAGAATAACACCTTTTCTATCTACTTTGCAGTACATGATGATGCTGTCGTATGCTGTTAGCCTGGCTGTTTCCCAGTGTACGGTGCTTGTCTTGGCTGCCTAAAAAAACAGGTAAACAACAACAATGCAAACCTGAAAAGCCACAGGAATGGTGTACTTGATTTCTGATACTTGTCTTGGCACAGCCAGAACCGACTGTGACCAAGATCTTGAGGAGTGTCATGTGAAGTGCATGGTGAACTGCTGGCTCACAGTACTGCAAGGCTGAGTCTTGGAATTAGAGGTTTTGGTATGTTTTGATTTGTCCTGCATGAATTCTGTTGTTTGTTCCTTCCTAGTAGTACCACTATCTTCTTGCAAAACACTTGCAGTACAAAGTGATATGCCTCCACAATACCCCTCCACTTTCCCTTCTAAATCTGACTCCTATGTGAGCCTGGTAAATCCTGACTAGCGTACAAATGGAGGCAGACATGGATATTTGGTGTGCAGCCATAGTACACATCATGTGATCAAAGCATTATCCTTACTCTCTTCCATTTCCATGTCGTGATGGAAATTCTCATATTCAGCCCTGAGGACTCTGTTCATTTAATGCTGACTCTCAGTGGCAATGCACGGTGCCTTAACTATGTCATGCTCATTTTCAGCTGGGCAGCTGATGGTTTGTATGTTTCCTGGGGTAAATGTGGGAATTACTTGTGTCTGCAAACTTTTTGTAAAGGTGTCACTGGGGGCAGTGCTGCACCTGAATTTCTGCTATCATCAGTAAGACATTACTGTGGGTTTGTAGATACTGGTGTACACATGCATAGTTTTCTCTTTGTGCAGCTTGTACTGTAATGCCACCATGTGATTGACTTTGAGATCCAGTGTCACTTCCTGCTGTGTTACTAATATCTTGTGGAGTATGAGATTCTGCTGTTAAACTTGGGGACTGCATGCTACTTCCCTCAGTCTGTCTCATGAATATAACTATGTTATCATCATCATCATCATCAGGCATTCTGGTTTTGATATCTTGTAAATGCATTGGCATAGTGGACCTGCTGTTTCTGCTGCTGATGCTGAAAAAAAAAATTAATATATTACTACTCAGATGGTGGGGTACACTACTGTATGCTGTGTAACGTATAGCAGAGGAAATCTACCACGCACACAGTGTTCATCAGTGCCATTATGTGCTGAAGTGGATGGTTCACCTGCTAATAGTTACTGTCATGTGTTACATTTAATACTGTATATGTGGTAACACCCACTGTCCACATCACCACTGATTATTTTAGTGCCATTCCCATCTGTATCATAATCACCCCCACAAACAGAGAAAATGTATTCTTTATCAGATTTTAAAACAATAATTGTTAAAGACCCCCCCTCCCATCCAAAGTACAGCCATGGGCAACTACATTCTGCCTTGCCTTGGATCTGACTCATCCTACCATATCATTAGTCCTTTCCTTGTGCCACCAACAGCATTTGTATCCATGACTACCTGGATCAGTGCTTTTGCTGTATCAGCTTGGTTGTTTGAACCCCCCCCCCCCTTTTCTTAACAGATATTTGCCATATGTCCTAAGGACTGCCATGATAATGCAGTTCATCTCATGACTAACGTTGTCCTTTGTCTGTCTGGATTTCTGCTGCTGCATCATTCATTTACCTAAAACAACACAACAAAGTCATACATTGAAACTGTTAATCCACCCATCAGTTAAACAACACAGCAATGAAAGTATGTCTGCTTTCATCACAATAAAATCAAAGGCCTGAGTAAAAAAAAAAAAAAAAAAAAAAAAAAAAAAAAAAAACATTTTGACATAACACCCATATTTATATACATACACTGCACAACTAAATTAAACCAGGTAAAACTGACGTTAGGGTTACAGGTTCATAGGTGTGTAGTAGGCTAATGGCCCTGGAGCCTTTACAAGCCTAGCCCATAGGATTACCCTGGCATCATGCCACCTGACCTTAGTTCCAAGTGCCTCTGTCGAGTAGAGCCACTGGAGTGATCCCCAGGGTGAATTTTCTATTTCCCATCCACTCATCAAGATTTCTCTTGAAGAGGGCCAGTGAGGTGCCCTGTTTGACATGTATGAGAAGTCTATTCCATAGCATGGGCAGTCTCTGGGTTATGAACCTGTCCCTCCAGCACATTCTGTTGATTGTGGTAATGAGGTTGATGTCCCTGGAGCGTGTGATGTGGAGGGATTGGGATTTCTTTAGATGTAGCATAGTAATGACGTGTGCCACATAGATGGACTTTCTGGCCACAGTGGCAATGTGGAGGTCAAAACAGAGCTTGCTGTCAACCTGTGTTCTCAGATCACTTATAACGCCTTCTGTGTTCAGTGGACTACCATTGATGCGGTAATTCATGGGAACTGGGTTTTTCCCAAAGGGGATGATGACACAATTTTTGGCATTGAGCTAAAGGCCATGGTTCTAACACCAGTCGTTGGTCTCAGTGAAGCCTTTCTATAGGATGTCAACATTACTTGGGGAATTAATAATAGCTCCCAACTTGCAATCGTCTGTGAACTTTGTCAGCCAGAGTCCCTTTGTGTTGGCCTGGACTTTAGAGAAGTAGATACCAAACAGGAGAGGACCAAGGACTGAACCCTGTGGGACTCTAATCATGACTGGTCAGTAGTCTGACTTGGAGTCAGCTACTTTCACACTGTGGGTTCTATCTGTGAGCCAGTTTGCAACCCACCTAGTGATATAGGGGTTGATGCCTAGCTTAGTGAGTTTTTCTATGATTCCTGAGTGGGGAATAGTATCAAAGGCCTTAGCCAGATCAAGGTAGGCTGTATGAACCACCTTGCCTTCATTCACAGCTCTGGTGACTGACTCAAAGAAGTCGACCAAGTTGAGCAGGCATGCTCTACCCATTAAAAGACTAAACTGTGTGGGATCCAGAGTTTGGAGATTCCCTATATCCTTGTTTATTAGGTCCATGATAATGCATTCCATAACTTTGCATATCGGACTCGTCAGGCTAATGGGGTGATAGTTCTCAGAGTCTGTAGTCACTCCTCCTTTGTGGAGAGGAATGACTGTAGCAGTGCGCCATTTGGTAGGGACAAAGCCTAAGGTGAGGCTGTGATTGAACAGGGCACACAGTTGAGGTGCCAGTTCACTCTGTAGTTCATGTAGAATACAGCCAGGGATATTGTCAGGTCCCATAGAAGCTGCATTCATGGCCTTGGACAGTGCTGTTTTAACCTGTGTTGCAGTAATACTGGGTGCCTGGCAATCTACTGGTATTGCGATTGGTCCTGGGGGGGGGGGTAAAGTTGGCACTGAATCTGTTTGCCAGTATACTGGCAATATCTGTTGGCTTGGTATAGGAGGTTCCATTGTGCAGAAGCTCAGAACAAATCTGGGTACTGTCATGGATATTCTTTACATAACTATAGAAGGGCTTGTGGATGTCTTTACTATCTGCTGCAATTCTGTTTTCATAGCTAACTTTAGAGGATTTGATCAGGGATCTCAAGTTTTTGTTGAGGCTGATAAGGA
Organism: Protopterus annectens; assembly: GCF_019279795.1. Classification (NCBI taxonomy): domain Eukaryota; kingdom Metazoa; phylum Chordata; order Ceratodontiformes; family Protopteridae; genus Protopterus; species Protopterus annectens. The sequence goes on from NC_056729.1 coordinate 1,910,094,979, forward strand.
TGTTTTTCCAGTCTTGGGGCTTCACCTTATTCCACATCAGTTTCCTCCTTCTGTTGTAGAGTTTGTTTATGGCAGGGGACTACCAGATTGTCTTCCTTTTTTGGAGGAGAGTGTATTGGTTCTATTGCGTATGTCGAGATCCATGCATTGATGTATGATTCGGTGGTCATGCAACTATTCTCCATTTGCATGAGTGCCATGAAGTCAGACACTTCTGTTTTTAGGAGCCCAAAGTTAGCTTTGGAGACTTTTTTCATGGTGGTTACCTTTGCAGAGGGGAGGTGGGGTAGGAGGGATGTGGATTTCCAAGGTGATTAGTTTGTGGTCAGATCTAACCACGGAGAAGTTGACTGTTGGTGTAGAGCAAGAGTCGCCCATGGTAGTAATGACCAGGTCAAGGATGTTGCTACCGTTAGTGGGGTAAGAACGAGCTTGCCCAGGGCATTGAAATTAATGAATTCTGGGAAACACTGGGCAAGTGTATTGGTACATGAGTAGTTTTCCCAGTTAATAGAGGAGTAGTTGAAGTTGCCCAGTATGAGAGTGTTAGGTTGGACTCTAATTTTCTCCAGGGTGCTTAGGAATGTGGATTGTGAGTCTTGGGACATGGTTGGGGACCTATAGCAGTCTATGACCTGAATTGCTGTCTTACCTAATGTTAGCTGCACCTGAAGTATCTCTGATGCGTTATGTTGGGCTACCAGTCTGGAGATGTGCACATCCTTTATGAATATAGAAAAACCACCACCTTTGGAGCTTCGGTCCAAGTTCTGGGGTCGAAAGTTGTGGAATGAGTTATAGCCAAGTAGTGCAGTGGTGCTTTCTGCTGCCTTGAACCAGGTCTCTGTTACAGCACAAATGTCAATGTTCTCCATTTTAAGGAGTGCTTCGAGCGAGTGCATTTTGAGATTTAGACTTCTAGTGTTGAGCAGCATGAGCCTCATATTGCATTTGTTTGTAGCTGTTATGGTGGTAATTTAGCCTTTTGAACACTGCCTAAAAATGGCACTATAGGGGTAGCAAGAGCCTTGGCCAGTATCCGGAAGCCCAAGGTTGACAGATGCAGGCCATCTATGCAGAATCATCAACAAATTGAGAGTAACATTGCGAGCATTTAAAATTACACTGCCATCTTATGCCATTGGTGACAGATATTTTTTTTTCTTCCCCTGCCAGTTATTTGTATTTAGCCTGTCACTTTTTAATTCTTGAGGGGCAGTCAGAAATCCGCAGTAAAGCAACATGTATCTTGACACAACAATATATTAGTGAAAATGCAACAGATAAGACTTCAATCACTTCCATGTATGCATTGATATGCTGCATATCATAATCAGTATATGCCTCCAAAAATAATTTCAGAAATACCTTTCACATTGGAATTAATCATACCATTCAAAATTTTAGTGCAAGAAATCTAGAGAAAGCACCAAATAATGGGGAAAATAAGGCCCAAAAACAGGGACAGATTTTAAATGTTGCTCTTCTAAACTTAGAAAGTTGGTAGAATAATAGGATTTGTGTTAACATGCATTTTCTGAAGGATATGAAGAATGAAACAAATGTATATCAGCATTTAGTGACTTCAGTCACAAATTTTATGAAGAACATACATAAAATATGACGGAAAAATCTGGACGGGCATTCTGTGAAAATCCGGACAGTTTTGTGGTATGCAATTAATCCCCACACACTTCAAGTGCTGCCCTCATGAATTTCCTTCTATAAGTGACACTCATGTCATGACTATCTACATAAACCATTTCCATCACACTATCAAATCTGTAAAATGCACTTTATTCCTAGCCAACTCTGTAATCTAAAATCAATATGACCTTTTTTCAATTAATTTCTAATGTTTTTATTATCTCAGGATCATAGGATCATACAAAGTTACTAGGTTATTGACCCTAAGGCCCTCACAAGCCTAGCCAAGAATTTAGCCTATATTCCAACAAGTCATCACCCTATGACACTGTCCAGCAGGGACACAGGTGGAATCCCAGGAGTGTATTTTCTATTTCCCATCCGGTTATCCAGGCTGCACTTAAAAAGGTTTAATGAGGTACTCTGCTTGACGTGGATAGGCGGTCTATTCCACAAAAGGGGGAGTCTCTAGGACACAAATCTCTCCTGTCAATGAGTCCTATTGATGTTCCAGACCAGATTGAGGTTGCACATGTAGATAACTCGAGTGAAGCCTGACTTGTAGATATGCAGCAGTCCCATCAGGACGGGGTCTGAGATTGCTTTGTATGCCAGACATAGGTCACCTCTCAGGAGTCTGTAGGAGACTGAGTAGAGTGACAGGGCTTTTAGCCTATCTGTATAGGGTAGATGTTTGAGGCCCTGGATTCTCCAGGTGAGGAACCTCTGTCGTCTCTCCAGCTGCTGCATGTGCTTTGTCAGGTACGTCAAAAGGGGCATTATACGTAATAATGGGTCTTATATATACCTCTCAACCTCTTAGAGCAAGAAATCTGGACAAAGACATAAATAATGGGGGACAAAGGCCCAAAGATAGGGACATTTTTTAAATATTGCTTTTACAAACTTAGAAAGCATATAAAACAACAGGTTTTGCATCAGCATGCATTTTCAGTATGAAGTCTGAAACTAAAATATCCGTCATTATTTTCCTGACTTAAATCTTCAATGATTTGCTAGGAAACTGCAATTTTATGAAAAATGGACCAAAAATATGAGACAAAAATCTGGACATTCTGCAAGAATCTGTGCATTTGGTCTTATAATGGAAAAATAAACGGGTAGTCACCACACGCCAAGAAGGATAGCCTCACTCCGTTGAAACACTCCGTTTAATGCAATCAGAAACAGCACAAAACCACATTAACGCTGACAAACTGTAGTAAAACGTTTTCGTCGTGAACTTCATCAGAAAAAACAAACAAGTGTAACACAAACATCACCCTTGTATATATACACACATAAATTAATTAATTATCCAATAGAAAACTTAATTAATTAAACACATTCATCTTCATTTTTAAAAACATATGTCTTAAAATGCAATAGTAATAATAAAACTGATACATAATCCTATGAATAAAAGTTGATGTATATCAGACAAATGTATGTATTAAATGTTAAAATAGATGATAAAAATGCATGGTAAAAATACAAGACCTTAAGAAAACTTTGTAAACATATAAAATGTATATTGAGTTCAGTGGCAAGTGTTGTACTTTAGCACCATCTTGTGGCCAAAAGTATAAATATAAAATCAAAGCCAAAAGGAACCTGACTAAATCTAAGGTGCAAATATGTGCATTGACTACTTGCTTACATTGAATGGTTTTAATTTAAAACAAACTTGTTGTCAACAAGGAGATAGTATAATAATAAATAAGGGTATAAGTCAAGGAAAAAATTCAATCAAACAATGAAATTATTGATGTAGGGAAAGATTGTCACTTGAATATTTAAATATAATTGATGAGTGGATGGAAAAATAAATAAATGAAAAAAGTGTTGAAAATGTTGAATACAAGAATTGAGAAGTTAACTTGAAACATAATTGATTGTAACTAATTTACAACTTAGCAGATCTCAATTTCAGTACTGGCGCTAAGGAGATCATGCCGTTGAGGCCTGGTGCTCTGTTAGCTTCCAGTGTAAGTTGCCAGTACAATTCTCTGTATTCAACCAACGTCTCCCACATGCCACCCCTAGGGTCTGATGGAACAACCTCAAGGACAAAAAATTGAAAACCACCAGTTTTACAAGTCGTACTGTGTTTGTATACTGCGTTTTTTTCATTTTTATTTTTAATCTCGTATAGGTGTTCATATATCCTTTGTTTTAGTTGTCTCTCCCTTTTACCAACATAAAAGGATAAACATTCCTTACATGTAGCTAAATAGATTATTCCTTTAGTATTGCAGTTTACATATGTATTTAACAATATGTTCCTGTTTCTAGCTTCTATGTAATATGTACTACCAGTAATAAGGTAGGTGCAGTATTTGCATCTTCCACACTTGTACAAACCTTTCTTTTCCCTGGTAGACTTCCCCCACTTAAAATTATTAGAGCCTCTTTCTAGAAAGTTTTTAATAGTTTTTCCTTTACGATAAATATGAATTAAGGGCTCATCAAAAGTATGTTTCAAATCTGAAATATTGGAGAATTTTGTCCGTTCCCTGTTCATAACTCTCCTTACTATACCAGATTGACCGTCATAGGTGGTCACAAACCCTGAGTTGAAATTCCTTCTCGTACTAATATTCGGACTGGTGTCTTTTCTCATTTCAAGCGTTGTTTTCCCTAGGATTGGCGAAAATCTTCCCAACCTTTCATCTGATACCTCTTTCAGTATTGTATCAAATAAGTCACTTGGGTAACCTCTATTCAAGAAAAACCCTTTCAATGTATTGACTTCACTGACAAAAATTTCATCGTCAGAAGTCATTCTACACATTCTAACCAGTTGCCCTTTCAAAACACCTTTCTTCTGGTGTAGTGGATGGGAACTGGAAAAATGTAGATAGGAATTTGAAAAGGTTTCTTTCCTGTGAATTCTGGATACAAAATGTCCGTTACCTTTTTGTATGTTAACATCCAAATAGTTGAGCTCTTTATTATTGAATTTATAGGTGAAGTCAAAGAATTCTGTTGTTCCCTTAAGAAAATCAACAAGTTCTTCAAATTGGATTTGATTACCTATCCATAGAAAACAGAGATCATCCAAAAATCTCCCGTACAAAGACCAAAGCCCTTGGTAAGGTGAATTTAACAAGTATTTGTTTTCCCAGTAGGCCATGACTATATTAGCGTATGTAAAGGCGCAGTGTGCACCCATAGCCACTCCCTTTTCCTGTTTGAAATATTCCCCCTGGAAAAAAATGAAATTGTTTTTCAGTACCATTTCCATCAAAACCAAGGTAGTTCGAAACTCATTCTGGGTAATTTCTTTATAACCACTCAGCATCTCTTCAAACCACTCCATCCTCACATTATGAGGAATACTGGTAAATAAATCTACAACATCCAGGGTTCCAAAAGAGATCTCATCATTAAATAATTCAGGTTGTAATTTCCTCAAAAAATCCCACGAGTCTTTCAAGATGTTCGTATTGTTCAAAATAAGCCCTTTCACTTTGACGTCCACACACCTTGCTAGAGGTGCTGTAACTGATCCTTCAGCTGAAACAATATCTCGAAGCGGAGGATCATTGATGTCCTTGTGCACCTTGGGGATCCCAAAGATGGAAGGGACCTTGGGTTTTTCCACATGTAAATATTTGTAAGTTTTGATGTCAATTGATCCTTCTAAAAGTAAATCATTTAAAGCCACCTGGATGTTCCTGTAGGCTATATTAATTTCATTTTTGGAGATTCTGGAATATTTATTAGTGTCATTCAGTATATCCATCATTTTCCCTTCATACAAGATATATTCCATCAACACCACACCACCTCCTTTGTCTGGTTTCATGACTCTTAAGTTCTCATTGTTACTTAAATCTCTGAGAATTTGATTTTCCTGTTTGCTTAAGTTAGGGTGCACAAAATCTTGTTTCAATTCTGCCCTTAATTCTTTTTCCACCAGTAACTCAAAGTTCCTTAATTGAGGGTGTAAAGGCGGGTTGAATGGAAGATTGATGGGGTTAACAAAGCTATTACTGGTGACCTTTTGTTTAAAGTTGAAGAACACAAAAACAAATATCAAAAGTTATTAAAGAACATAGAAATTAAATGTATAGAGGTACAAAATAGGAAGGTAGGGAAGATTGAAAGGGACACTAAGGAATATAAAAATAAAACACAATATCCTAAGCCCAAGAGTTGGGCTAATGAACGAAGGGTATATTGGGGTAAAGAACACAATGAGGGTGAGATGCGTGATGAGGTCTTTTTACATGAACATGAGATAGGGGAACCCAAATTCCCTCCACTTAGGAGATCAGAGAGAATCATGGAGAAGGAATCAGTAACATATAATTCAAAAAACTACAACGGTACGGGTTGGGGACCTCATGTAAGGAACAAAAAGAGATGGAATTAAATGATTCCATCACACAGGAAGGTCGTAAATGGACCTACAGAGATTATAATGTTTTCAATTATTCTGACATTACTGTAGACAAAAACCTCTTTGAACTATTTTCCAAAGGCTTTGGGTTCATACCAAAACTGAGGAAAAACATTTTTAGACTACTAATAGACTTGAAAATGTTTTTAAGAAAGAAAAACTTGGAATTATTTTTAATGGAAAGACAAGTAATTTGAATCACAACAGCCTTGCACGGCCTAGTACGTTCAACCCGCCTTTACACTCTCAATTAAGGAACTTTGAGTTACTGGTGGAAAAATAATTAAGGGCAGAATTGAAACAAGATTTTGTGCACCCTTACTTAAGCAAACAGGTAAATCAAATTCTCAGAGATTTAAGTAACAATGAGAACTTAAGAGTCATGAAACCAGATAAAGGAGGTGGTGTGGTGTTGATGGAATATATCTTGTATGAAGGGAAAATGATGGATATACTGAATGACACTAATAAATATTCCAGAATCTCCAAAAATGAAATTAATATAGCCTACAGGAACATCCAGGTGGCTTTAAATGATTTACTTTTAGAAGGATCAATTGACATCAAAACTTACAAATATTTACATGTGGAAAAACCCAAGGTCCCTTCCATCTTTGGGATCCCCAAGGTGCACAAGGACATCAATGATCCTCCGCTTCGAGATATTGTTTCAGCTGAAGGATCAGTTACAGCACCTCTAGCAAGGTGTGTGGACGTCAAAGTGAAAGGGCTTATTTTGAACAATACGAACATCTTGAAAGACTCGTGGGATTTTTTGAGGAAATTACAACCTGAATTATTTAATGATGAGATCTCTTTTGGAACCCTGGATGTTGTAGATTTATTTACCAGTATTCCTCATAATGTGAGGATGGAGTGGTTTGAAGAGATGCTGAGTGGTTATAAAGAAATTACCCAGAATGAGTTTCGAACTACCTTGGTTTTAATGGAAATGGTACTGAAAAACAATTTCATTTTTTTCCAGGGGAAATATTTCAAACAGGAAAAGGGAGTGGCTATGGGTGCACACTGCGCCCCTACATACGCTAATATAGTCATGGCCTACTGGGAAAACAAATACTTGTTAAATTCACCTTACCAAGGGCTTTGGTCTTTGTACGGGAGATTTTTGGATGATCTCTGTTTTCTCTGGATAGGTAATCAAATCCAATTTGAAGAACTTGTTGATTTTCTTAAGGGAACAACAGAATTCTTTGACTTCACCTATAAATTCAATAATAAAGAGCTCAACTATTTGGATGTTAACATACAAAAAGGTAACGGACATTTTGTATCCAGAATTCACAGGAAAGAAACCTTTTCAAATTCCTATCTACATTTTTCCATTTCCCATCCACTACACCAGAAGAAAGGTGTTTTGAAAGGGCAACTGGTTAGAATGTGTAGAATGACTTCTGACAATGAAATTTTTGTCAGTGAAGTCAATACATTGAAATGGTTTTTCTTGAATAGAGGTTACCCAAGTGACTTATTTGATACAATACTGAAAGAGGTATCAGATGAAAGGTTGGGAAGATTTTCGCCAATCCTAGGGAAAACAACGCTTGAAATGAGAAAAGACACCAGTCCGAATATTAGTACGACAAGGAATTTCAACTCAGGGTTTGTGACCACCTATGACGGTCAATCTGGTATAGTAAGGAGAGTTATGAACAGGGAATGGACAAAATTCTCCAATATTTCAGATTTGAAACATACTTTTGATGAGCCCTTAATTCATATTTATCGTAAAGGAAAAACTATTAAAAACTTTCTAGAAAGAGGCTCTAATAATTTTAAGCGGGGGAAGTCTACCAGGGAAAAGAAAGGTTTGTACAAGTGTGGAAGATGCAAATACTGCACCTACCTTATTACTGGTAGTACATATTACATAGAAGCTAGAAACAGGAACATATTGTTAAATACATATGTAAACTGCAATACTAAAGGAATAATCTATTTAGCTACATGTAAGGAATGTTTATCCTTTTATGTTGGTAAAAGGGAGAGACAACTAAAACAAAGGATATATGAACACCTATACGAGATTAAAAATAAAAATGAAAAAAACGCAGTATACAAACACAGTACGACTTGTAAAACTGGTGGTTTTCAATTTTTTGTCCTTGAGGTTGTTCCATCAGACCCTAGGGGTGGCATGTGGGAGACGTTGGTTGAATACAGAGAATTGTACTGGCAACTTACACTGGAAGCTAACAGAGCACCAGGCCTCAACGACATGATCTCCTTAGCGCCAGTACTGAAATTGAGATCTGCTAAGTTGTAAATTAGTTACAATCAATTATGTTTCAAGTTAACTTCTCAATTCTTGTATTCAACATTTTCAACACTTTTTTCATTTATTTATTTTTCCATCCACTCATTATTTATATTTAAATATTCAAATGACAATCTTCCCCTACGTCAATAATTTCATTGTTTGATTGAATTTTTTTCCTTGACTTATACCCTTATTTATCATTATACTACCTCCTTGTTGACAACAAGTTTGTTTTAAATTAAAACCATTCAATGTAAGCAAGTAGTCAATGCACATATTTGCACCTTAGATTTAGTCAGGTTCCTTTTGGCTTTGATTTTATATTTATACTTTTGGCCACAAGATGATGCTAAAGTACAACACTTGCCACTGAACTCAATATACATTTTATATGTTTACAAAGTTTTCTTAAGGTCTTGCATTTTTACCATGCATTTTTATCATCTATTTTAACATTTAATACATACATTTGTCTGATATACATCAACTTTTATTCATATGATTATGTATCAGTTTTATTATTACTATTGCATTTTAAGACATATGTTTTTAAAAATGAAGATGAATGTGTTTAATTAATTAAGTTTTCTATTGGATAACTAATTAATTTATGTGTGTATATATACAAGGGTGATGTTTGTGTTACACTTGTTTGTTTTTTCTGATGAAGTTCACGACGAAAACGTTTTACTACAGTTTGTCAGCGTTAATGTGGTTTTGTGCTGTTTCTGATTGCATTAAACGGAGTGTTTCAACGGAGTGAGGCTATCCTTCTTGGCGTGTGGTGACTACCCGTTTATTAGTTCTTTGCTGCACCACTATCCACTTTGTGTTTCCTTATAATGGAAAAATACAGGAATTTTATGACCACCTTGTTCCAGGGTAAGATACCCTTACTAATGAGGTTGGCCATGTAGAATACTTTCCATACAATGGAGGCAATATGGTGGTCGAAAGTCAGTTTGCTATCAACCTGGGTGCCTAAGTCCCTCATGACTGATTGTGTGCTGAGTACCTTATTATCAATATGATAATTTGCGAGGATGTCACGCTCCCCAAAAGGGATGATGATGCATTTTTTGGCATTCAGTTTTAGGCCATGTTTCTGGCACAAGTCATTTGTTTGGGTGAGACCCTCTTGGAGGATGTCCACATCACTAGGGGAATTGATGACATCACCCAGCTTGCAGTCATCTGCAAACTTGGTCATCTATAGCCCACTGAATTTGGCCTGCACCTCCAAGAAGTATATATCAAACAGCAGATGCCATAAGATCGATCCCTGAGGTACATCGCTTGTTTCAGGTCTACTACTTGAGGCGTCTTCTCCTATTTTGACTAGGTGGGTTCTATCAGTGAACCAGTTTGCTACCCATTTAGTAACATATGGACTGATGCCTAGTTGAGAGAGTTTATCTATTATACCTGAGTGGGGAACAATATTGAAGGCTTTGCCCAGGTCAAGGTAGGCATGTTCACCGTCCTCCCCTTGTTTATGGCCTTGATGATTGTCTCAGAGAAGCCAACCAAATTTAACAAGCATGACCTCCCCTTGACAAAACCAAACTCTGGAGGATCAAGTGTCTGGAAGTTGTTAATGTCCTTGTTAAAAAGATCCATGATAATCGGCTTCATGGCCTTTCAGATCAGGCTAGTTAGGCTGATGGCTCTATAATTTCCTGGATTGGTGTATTCTCCATCTTTGTGCAAAGGGATGACATTAGCTGTCCTCCACTCAGCTGGGATGAAGCTGGTACTCAGGCTTTGTTTGAATAGGGTACCTAATGGTGCTGTAAGCTCCTGCCTGATAGGACGCAACCTGGGACATTATCAGGTCCCATGGAGGCTGTATTTTTTGCCTTTGAGGGGGCAGTGATGACTTGCTCCCTGTAGATAAGGGGAGGGGGGCAGGTACTGGGGATGTCCTGTTTTATTGATGGGGGGACAGAGAAGTGAAGTTTTCACTGAACCTGTCTGCCAGCAGGTTGGCTATATCTACAGCATTTGTGTATGTAGTTTCCTTGACCACCAGTTCTGAACAGATCTGGGTGCTTCCCTTGAGACTGCAGACATATGTGAAGAAGGCGTTATGATTGTATTTAGTAGATGTGGCCAGTTTGGACTTGAAGTTTGCTTTGGGGGATTTCCCTAGTGCTGTTATTTTCTTGTTCAGGCTGAGGAGAGCTTGCTTCCAGTTAGGCACCTGCTCCTTCTTGGTTCAGGACAGCAATTTTTTCCTTTTCTTAAAGAGTTTATTTATTGTAGATGTCCACCAGACAGGTTTAGTCTTCCTTAAGGAGGATGATTTTGTCCTGTCTGGTATTCCTGATTCCATGCAGCTATATAAATGCTCATATAGTACTTTGGTATAGGTTTGGACATATGTGGCCAGTTCTTATAGAGGGGGAAGGGGCTATGAAGCTGTTTATATCTTCCTTCAGGAGGTTGTAATCAGCTGTGGAGAAGTTTTTTTGTTTGACCATAGCTGGAGGGGGGAAGGTCGGGGGAGATGATGACTTCAAAAGTGATTGCTTTGTGGTCAGATCTTACCAGGGATGATGACACTATAGGGATGCTGCAGTTGTTACTCATGTTGGTTACTTGAAGAAGTTTAGAATTTCCTAAAGCCTTTCCTGCCTATCTTGAATGATTTCAAGTTAATGTGGCAATCTTCAACTTACTCACATAAATTCAGCATCATTTATGCATGTTTTATGCAAAAAACAAACTTATTTATGTTTATTTCTATGAAAAACAGTAATATGTGAGCATGTAAGTCAGGAATCCACATACATACATCTCCTGTGCTAAGTTGTGAATGTTCTTGCTTTAGAGGCAGTGTCCACTGTAGTCTCCAATACACCACAGCTGTCTGCATGAATACAGGAACAACCTTAGTTATTCTTAAAAATCCCTATGCTTAGAAAAAAGGAAATATAATCATATCTCATTGAGTCTCAGTGTTCAGGATGTGCAATCAATGGCCATCCCGCATACTGTGATACACCTTATCACCCCAAATCACTCACTACTTAATATAAATTCATAATGACATACACAGGGGGACATATCTTTATTTAGTAAAGTAAAAAAGTCATATGAATGGAAATGATTCACACTGATCCAATACTGAAAAAAAACAATGTATACATGTCCATCAAGTTTACTATTCATATAAAAGCAGAGCAATTGCAAATTACAGAGACAAAAATAGATGCAACCAGTAATGATTTCGTAATGGATTTGTATTCACCATGTAAAGGAAATGTGAAAGTATTGCTTTAGAAAAATAAAATGCATGTGACAAAGTAATTTGATAAAATGAAAACCACCAGTAATAGCCGTTCTATTAGTAATGTCCCTACATGGTAATATTTCTCTTATGAAGATGTCACACCTCAGGGAGTGTGGTCCTAAACTTGTGTACCATGATTCTGCACTTACAGTCCTCATTCTGGTACTGGGACTTTGAAGGAGCAGCTGTGAAAGTACAAGTCTGACCTCTGAGCTGGTCTGACAAGGAGACCAAATTAATGATTCCAACCTGGATAGGATGATGTTATGTGTTCATGAGTCAGACTGGAATAAAACTGACATCTGGCAGAAAATGGGTGAACACCTGTCATCCCTGACAGGGATCACCCACTCTGGCCCAAGTGTCAACACAAGCATAATAAGCTACAGAAGTGCAGGCCTCACTAGCTGGTTGGGTGGGTAGATTAGGCGATAGTGAGAAGACCAGAGATCTATAGTAAATATTTCTAGTTTTTTAAATAATTTCAAATATAGATTAACAAAAACATACTATATACATATTGCATAACAGAAGGTTTATGATCGAAGAAATGTATGTGTCACTGCAAATATGTATCTATATATAACTGAAATGTATCAGTAGACACAAACATTTCAGTATGCAGAAATGCATCTGTACCTAAATATGGAATGTGTACATAATGCCATACTTTACTGTATAAATACAAATATATATGTATGACTAAAGAAACATGTAAGTATGTGTACAAATCTCGGTAAAATACAGTTGTACATATGCATGGGTATGCTTACAATTATTTTCATGTTTGCAAATGTACATATTTATATACAAACAAAAAATAATTTCATTGCCACATAGCCATGTACAGTACATATTAGCTTAGTTATTACTTGTATGACATGCATACAATTTCTGTAAAGAAAGCATTTTGTTTGTATAGGCCAAAAAAAAAATCTACTAGTATGAAAATTGCATAAGACAGTAATCTCTTCCACGATATTAACTGCACATACAAGCTGGCTGATGCCAGTCAGCAACCACACCCTACTCAGAATGGAAGTTGGGGAGGAGATGGTGGTTAAAGTTTCTAGTTAAGGCACACAGTTTAATGAGAGATGGCCAGTTTTATGACGTCTGTATACATTATTATATAAACCATATATATATATATATATATATATATATATATATATATATATATATATATATGTGTGTGTGTGTGTGTGTGTGTGTGTGTGTGTGTAAACATGCTAAGCAACAAATTATTAAAGAACACATACAAATGTAACCATTTAAAGGAAGATGCACTCAATATTTTATCTTTTATTAAAGAAGAAGTATTAGCACAAATGGATTAGGTCTAATAACTGTATAACTTGTATAAAGATAACATTAAAATAAATGTTTAAGAAAATAAGTACACATATTAAGCAAGTACACAAATAACTCCCATGCCTTACTGAACAATACAAGTAACAATGTCAAAGATATTAAGGAACAAAACTTTGGGGCAGGTAAGCAACCATGGTGTCAAATGGTCTCTGCACAACTGATGAAGAAATACAATAGAATGTATCACCATTTCTTATATTAAACTAGCATATTTCACTGGTATTAGTACACCTCAAGTGTAAAAAGCACCACAGCTTGTAAGCAATCTTTTGATTGTTCCCATGTATCCATAAGCACCCCCCCCCCCAAAAAAAAAGTGTTTTATTTGATTGATGATTTAATAAAAATAAAAATCCAGTAGTAAAGACTGGAATCATGAATAATATTATGTGTGAAATTCTTATCTGCATGTCTTCTTTGCCCCCCATTTTATTATTTCAGTTATGCTTTCCTTTCTCCACAACAGTGGCCAACAAGCAACTCAGGTAGACTTCCTATTATTGAGGAAAGGGCAGTGGGGTAGAATAATCGATTGCCCAAAGTGAAACTGTCAGCCATGGCATACAAAAATGGTTGTCAGAATCAGCTGTACACACTGGTCAGAGAAGGGTCTAAGATCAACACAGACTAGGCTGAAGGCCCGGACGTTGACTGGAGAAAAAGCATAAGAGTTCAAGGAACTACTCAGGGCTCTAGCACCTCAGGAAAAAAAGAGTAAATAGATGAAGTTGAAGAATGACAGTACCTCTAAACAGCATGTGTGAGGACTATGAAACAGAAATGCTGCCAAGCCAGGTAAATAAATAAGGTACCTTAGAAAAGCTGGTTGTTGAACATAAAATGCCAGGAGGTCTTCAAGAGAAAAAAAGAGTACAGGAAAACGTGTGTGGTAGAAAAGACAGACCAAGCTATGAAGGAATACTGGGTGGCTAGTAAACAGTCTAAGAGAGGAGTTGCAATAGCAATTACAAGGCATCAGAGGCAATGTAACAGCTTCTGGAAATTGAGCCAGTAGATGGCACAAAGAAACTGTGTCAGGTTGCATGGCAAAGACAAAAAGATAAAGAAGATAGTCAGACACTCTTCATAAGGGATGCCACCAACAACCTGCTCACCAGCCCACAGGACATCATAGGCAGATGAAAAGAGCATTTCCAGCAGCTTCTAAATCAAGAAAACCCCACAGAAGCTGTACCATCTCAGACACAGCCTATGATGAAAGAAGAGGAGGAGCTCACCCTAGAAGACGTAAGAACAGCACTAAGGAAACTGAAGCCAGGAAAAGGAACAGGCTCAGATTAGGTTACAGCAGATATGAGCAAGATGTGGTGTGAGATGGGGGAGAAATGTCTCCTGAGGATACTCATAGCAGAATGGAGAGAAAGATGTGTCCCAAATGACTGGAAAATAAGCATGTTCATGCCAGCATATAAAAACAAAGGGGGACATGTAGTGAGACAGATAGATGAGAAGAAGCTATAGGTGAGGAAAATGTCCATCTGGAGGTTCCAAGACTTGGAGGTCCCAAGAAAGATTATTTGGGCAGTTATGCAATGGTTTGAAGTCCCAGAAACATTGGTAGAATTAGTGCAGGCTATGAACAAGAACCCAGTGACTCAAGTACAGTGTACAGTCTCACAGAGGAGTTCCCAGTGAGGTGTCCACTGCTTTCCATTTAGATGATGGACTAGATAAGCATCAGGTAGGATGGGACAGATCAGGAAAAGTTGTTGAATGTTACAAGGTGTCATTACAGACAGACTCTGTAGGATGGGACAGATCAGGAAAAGTTGTTGAATGTTACAAGGTGTCATTACAGACAGACTCTGTAGGATGGGACAGATCAGGAAAAGTTGTTGAATGTTACAAGGTGTCATTACAGACAGACTCTGTAGGATGGGACAGATCAGGAAAAGTTGTTGAATGTTACAAGGTGTCATTACAGACAGACTCTGAGCAAGAACTTCAAGGATAGGGAAACAGAATACAAGACTGAAAGCATGTGGAATGAAACTGAGTAGAGACAAGACATCATAGGCACACCTTTCTCTCTGTTCTGTTATGAGTATCCTCAGGAGACATTTCTCCCTGCAATATCAGGCTACAATTCTTACCACACTTTTCAGTCACCAAACCGGGACTGAAACAGTAAAGGTGGAGGAGTGTCCATATCCATCAAAGATATTCACACCTCCAGGCTAGTTGCCCAACACAATGCATCTGAAATTCTCCACATGCAACTAACACTAGGTAAGACTGCAATCCAAATTGTAGCTTGTTACAGATCCCCCACCATACCCCAAGATTCTCACTACACCTTTTTAAACATACTGGAAAATATTAAGATATAACCAAACACTTTGATACTGGGTGATTTCAACTACCCTGCCATTAACTGGGAAAACTACTCATGTACCAATACCTTTGCCCAACAGTTCTTGGAATTTATAAATTCCAATGCCCTGGATCAACTAATCCGTAGTCCCACCAGGGGGTCCAATATCCTAGACCTGGTCATTACCAACATGGAAAATCGATGCTTCACACCTATGGTCACCCCCCTCATTGGTCAGGTCTGACCATAAGCTAATCACCCTTGACATCCACATCCCTCCCCCACCCCCCAGTAAGGAAACCTCCATAAAAAACTTCTCCAAAGCCAACTTCATGCTACTCAAGTCAGAAGTGACAAACTTCATGATACCCATTCAGATGGGAACTGAAAGTTCGACTGCTGAATCCTACACTAAGGCACTGTATGAGGACATCCACTCGTACATGAATCATGCCATCCCAAATAAAACCAAGATGCTCTCAAACAAAAAATGAAGCCAATCTGGTGGGCCCCTGCCATAAACAAATTTTACAACAAAAGGAAGAAACTGTTGCAGAAAAGAGGAAGATCCTAGGATGCAAAAAGCTCCCTTACTATGCTCTGTAAGAAGTTGAGATCCCTCATAACCTATTCTGCTGGTTAAGCTGTTCTGTAGAATCTGTGCAAGCCATCTGGAGAAGCAGTCAACGTTGTAGGAGATGGTTACTCAAAAAAATTAATGGGACTTGTTTAGACTAAATTAATTTAAAATGGGTGGCGAAAGCCAAGCACACTCTGGCTAGACTTATAAATGCTCTAGGGCAGATAGCCTAGTATGAACCTATGAACCTATAAAATCCTCCAAAGCTAGTTATGAAAATAAAATTGCCAAAGATTCCAAAGAATACCACAAGGCATTCTATATTTATGTCAAGAATCTAAATAGCAATGCTCAGATCTGCTCTGAGCTACAACAGAATTGCATTAAATATACTGCTCCCAAGGATATTGCCAATATCCTGGCAGATCAATTCAGTGCCAACTTCACCTCCCTCTCACCCTCTAAATGGCCCATCTCAATACCGAAAGATTGCCAAATTCCAGTAATAACGGCGACACAGGTAAAAACCACACTCTCCAAAGCTAAGAATACAGCATCCATAGGACCAGACAACATCCCGGGCTGTGTAATGCAGGAAATACAAAATGAACTGGCACCTCACCTAAGTGTCATGTTTAAGCATAGCCTCACCTCAGGCTTCGTGCCCACTGAGTGGCACACAGCTACAGTTATCCCACTCCACAAGAGGGGATCCACCTTGGATCCTGGGAACTACTGCCCTATCAGTCTGATGAGCCTGATCTGCAACGCCATGGAACGTATTATCATGGAACTAAGTACCTAAGGGTTCAGTCCTGGGACCGCTCTTGTTTGGCATCTACCTCTCTGAAGTACAGACCGACACTAAGGGACTCTGGCTAACAAAGATTGCAAATGACTGCAAACTGGGAGCCATTATTGAATCCCCAAATTATGTGGATATTCTACAAAAGGGCCTTACAGAAACAAATGCTTGGTGCCAGAGCCATGGGCTCTAGCTTAATGCCAAGAAATGTATAGTTATTCCATTTGGGAAAAAAACATGTGCCCATGAATTACCACATAGGTGGCAGTACGCTAAACACCGAAAATGTAATAAGAGACTTAGGGACACAGGTGGACAGTGGTCTTACCTTTGATAACCACATCGTCACAACAGTCAGGAAATCCTTCTATGTGGTACACCTCACCACTAAGGGCTTTTCATCCAGAAAAAAGGAGATCATTGTCCCACTGTACTCATCCCTCATTGGACCCATTATATAATACAATGCCCCATTTGGAATGTCCCTCTCAAGACATCTGCAACAACTGGAAAGGCCGCAGAAATATCTCACTAAAAGAATCACAGGTCTAAAGCAGATGCCCTATACTGACCATCTAAACATGCTACACTTAAAGAAATTCCAATCCCTCACAGCCACATGCTCCAGGGATCTAAACCTTGTCATCACAATGAACAAAACATGCTGGAGAGATAGGTTCCTGACCCATGACTCCCCAGGTTTATGGAATAGACTGCCCATACATGTCAAGCAGAGTGTCTCTTTTGCCCTCTTCAAAAGGACCCTTGACAATTGGATGGAAGATAGGAAATTCACCCCAGGGATCACGTCAGTCACCCTGCTAGACAGGGGTCCAGGGAAGTAAATATCGTGGGAAGAAATAGCCAGGGAATTGTTATGGCTAGGCTTGTTTAGGCCATAGGGCCGATAGCCTAGTACCAACTTATGAACCTATGAACCTATGAGCATTTGTAATGGCAGCAAATGAGGGAAATCAGAAGTTGCAAATTGAGATAGAAGGGAAAATAGCCAAAGAGGTTAACAGCTTCAAGTATTTGGAATGGGTGGGTGAGGAGAAGGGAAGTCTGAATGAGGAGAACAAATCTGGGATCAGAGAGGCTGCAGTCAACTGGGACAGAGTGTCAGGGGTAGTGTATGATAGAAGAATGCCAAACAAGCTGAAAAGTAAGGTGTACAAAACAGTGGTGTGAGCTGTACTACTTTATTGTACAGAAACCTGGGCAGTAAAGGCTGGGTAGTTGAGGAAGCTAGAGATGATGGAGGAGAAGTGCCTGAGATGAGTGGTAGGTTGCACACTGTGTGACAGACCAAGAGATGAGGATATCAGAGCAGAAGCCAAAGCAGCTCCAATTGTGAAAAAGGTGAAACAGAACAGATAAAGGTGGTGCAAGCAAATGGTAAGAAAGCAGAAGACAATCCAGTGAAGACTCTAGCTCAACTACCTCTAGCCAAGGCTTTGTTATTACCTTTGAAACTCCAGGAAGAACCAGGTCCCATGGACAGAGGCATGCAAGAGATGCCCACACATCTTCCATGAGTGACTTAGACTTATCTGTAAGATCCAGCCACAGCACTGCAACAACTACAGAACCAAATACATGCATGCATGCATGCATACATGCAGATGCAGACACACACACACACACACACACACACACACACACACACACACACACACACACACACACACACACACACACACACACACACACACACACACACACACACACACACACACACACACACACACACACACACACACAAAATGACTCTGTTTCTTTCCAGAGAATGTCGCACTAGTCCCTTCCATTTACATTCGGTACAAGACTGCACAATGTTATTTTCAGCTTCTAAAACAATCATACATTTCCCTGAGAAACACACTGCCCATTTGTGCTTCCACCTCCACATGTGGAAATGCTATAACTGTCAGCATTTCTAATGCATAGACTGACCAATCTATACATGAGTAAATACAGTCTGCATGCGCATTTGCACGCATCATGTTTACTGTAAAGCATATGCTTTGCTATGAGACAAAGCGATGAGCCAGTTACTGTATCTTGGTCAAAAATGGTTTGCTACATTCCCCTCCATCAGGCATGGTCAATTTCTGCCACTTAGTCATCAACTTACTTCTCAACTGGTTCACCTTCCGCTTCTTGGTGCAGTGAGACATATTCCTCCTACAAATAACTTTCCTTCTGCAACTATTTCCTCAATATTGTGCTGTGTGACTGTGACGACCATGCCCTCATCCAGCAATCAAGGAGCATCAATCCTCACCACTAAAACCAGGGAGGTCATCTCTTTGAAGAGGAAATAATAAAAATTACACACAGTAAAGTACAATTTCCCTTAAGAGCACACAGAGATCACAGTCAGTCTGGGGCTGGTTGCTCCCTTGCTCTCCAGGTCTGCAGTAAGACTCTCCACGGGCATAGCTATAGGGTCCAGATCTCAGCCTTGCTGACAAGCTAACCTCCAGTATCCTCTCTGTCCAACCAGTACTTTGTGTCCCTGCCCAGGTAGCTGACACACACCCACACTTTGAGATAAGTATTTATACAACTTCACAGACACTCCTGGGAAAGGCTGACATAGATTCCCTAGCTGTGCCCCTTTACCCAGACTATACAGTAGTAATTACTGCCACCACCAGCTTAATAATTTATCAGCTACCCAAAGGCCCTCAAAAAGATGCCCAATTATTGCTGTGCAATATTATTATCCAATTGGTAATGTGAATGTACAGTCTAAGGCTTATTAGAGTGGCCTATTATGATAATCTCTGTAAATATGCAATGTACTCTAGAGCTTACTTCTCAACACAAACCAGCCACAGGTAAAGGTTTTTAATATATTTAATAATAAATAATTAAAACACAAGACAATACTACTATACCACAGAGATATCTAAGAGTTCAGAGATCACATATGAACTTAAAACAATACAGTAGGACAGGTCTGATGTCAAAGAAAAACACTTAATCTAACTTTCTAATCTTTAGCTATTCTTAAGAGAAAACAGTGTTATAATCCTACTTACATACATACAGAGCATAATAAGCAGTGCTGGGGTTGATGGTCCAAGTCAAATTCTTTTTATTCTCTCACTGAACAATAGTTTTTAAAACACTTACAAACAACTCTGCCAAGGCCCTCCCAAATTACATCATTTTGACACTTAGGTTTTCCCAGTATTCACATTACATCATTTTGACACTTAGTCTGGAGTTCACAGGCCACAAACTGCATTATTTAGCAAGCTAACACCTGCTCAAGAAACTACAACCATAAAAGACATTTCACATGAATACTCTTAACAATTATTCCTTAAGTTAATACAATAGAAAGAATGTGTTCAGCTAGACGCTTCAGCACCATTTTTTTAGATAATTTTAACTTCAAAGAACATTTGAAATGCTTGGCTTGATTTACCTTACAGCTGATGGCAATGTTGCAATGATCTTGAAGTTCACATTTTACAGTGTTTTCTTTCATTTAAAAACACAAGCCTGTATTTTACATTTATTTATACAAATGATAGAATTATGTATCAAATTCTATTTGACTAGGCTGGCAGCCTTCACCCATCTTTCCCCAATCTTCATATCCCTTCCCCATGGAGAACTCAAGCTAGTTTTTCAAGTGACCCATGAGAAATGCCGCTTGAGAGGGTTAGGTCTATCTGAGTGTACCTCACCCCATTCCCTGTTTTGAGACCCCATCTGCATTGGCATTGCTACTTCCACTACGGTGCTGCACTGACATATCGTATGCTTGCAACCCCAGGATCCATCTTAGCAATTTGGCATTTTGCTGACTGGCTCTGTTTATCCATATTAGAGGGTTGTGATCTGTCATTACAGTGAATTTTTTACCATACAGATAAGGCTGAAGTTTCTGCAAAGCCCACACTATGGCTAGACATTCCTTTTCTACAGCTGCATAGCATTCCTCCATGGGTTGGAGCCTATGACTGAGATAAACAACTTGGTGCTCATTCCTCTCTGAAGAAATCTGGCTAAGTACAGCCCCCACCCCATGGTTTGAAGCATCCACCTGTACAACAAATGATTTGCTGTAATCTGGACTAGCTAACACAGGGGGTCCTCCCAAAGCCTCTTTAAACTTCTGAAATACCTGCTCACATGCTAGGGTCCACACTACCTTATCTGGCCTGTTCTTCCTCATCAGGTCTGTGAGGGGAGCAGCAATGGTACTATAACTGGGGAGGAACTTTCTATAGTACCCCGCTGTCCCTAAGAATGCCCTCACCTGCTTTTTGGTAACAGGTGCAGGCCATGCCTGAATAGCTTCCACTTTGGCAGGTTCTGGCCTTATCTTATTACTCCCCACTCTATGTCCTAGGTATGAGACCTCTGCCATACCACCTGACATTTGCTCGGCTTAATGGTCAACCCTGACCTCTCTAGTCTGCCCAGCACCTCTCTGACATGCTGAAGGTGCTCTGGCCAGGAATGGCTGCAGATGGCAATATCATCTAGGTAAGCAAGGGCAAACCCTCCTGCTCCTGCTAGGATGTTTTCCACCAGCCTCTGGAAAGTCACTGCTGCATTCTTCATCCCAAAGGGCATCTTTGCGAACTCATACAAACAAAAGGGAGACACAAAGGCTGACTTCTCTCTAGCACTGGGAGTCAAGACACCTGTCAGTAACCCTTGGTAAGATCAATGGTTGTAAAACACTTAGCCCCACCCAGCTGCTCTAGGGCCTCATCTGTCCTAGGCATGCGGTAAGCATCTGACTCTGTGTGACTATTTAATTTCCTGTAATCCACACAGAAACTGGTGCTGCCATCCTTCTTTGGCACCAACACCACTGGTGAGGCTCAGGGACTGTTGGACTCTTGAATCACACCTTGTTCCAACATCTCCTGTACCTCCTCCCTCAGAGTATGTTTGACTCTCTCAGGCACCCTATAAGGGGCCTGTCTAATAGGCTTTCGGGGTCCTGTATCCACCTGGTGCTGCACCAGGTGGGTGCTCCCTGGTTTCCCAGTGAACATGTCCCCAAATTCTTGCAACACTGCTCGGAATTCTTGAACCTGGGTAGGAGATAGCTGCTGGGACATTGCTACCCCGTCCACCAAGGTGTCAGCCCAAGCCTCAATGAGGAGATCAGTCCCCAGATCTACCTCAGACTCCTCATGCAATCCACTGCAAATGCTCAGCACAAGGGCCTCCCTATCATGGTAAGGTTTCATCATGTTAACATGGTACAATTTGTGCCCCTGCCATCTGCCTAGCACTTCCACCATGTAATTAACGTCACTTACCTTTCTTACCACCTTGTAGGGTCCCTCCCAAGCTGCTTGCAGCTTGTTGTGTCTGACAGGAATGAGAACCATCACCTGTTGCCCCACAGCATATTCTCTAGCTCGAGCATTCCTGTCATATCACAACTTTTTCTGTTGTTGGGCTTCTGTCAAGGTATCCTGGGCCAAGCCCATGAGATCCCTGAGTCTTTTCTGAGGTTTAGGATGTATGCCACAACAGACTCCTTGTGAAACTCACACTCACCTTCCCACTCATCTCAAATTAAATCTAGAGGTCCCCTCATCCTATGCACATACAGCAACTCAAAAGGTGAAAAACCTATGGATTCCTGGGGAACCTCTCTGTAAGCAAACAATAGATGGGGTAAATATTTGTCCCACTCCCTCTTAAACTGATCTGCAACTGCCCATAGCATGGACTTAATTGTAGAGTTTAACATCTCAACGAGATCATTAGTTTGGGGATGGTAGGGGTGGCCTTCATGTGCTTCACCCCACAGGACTTCCACAGACAAGCCAGCAGGTCTGACATGAAATTGGTACCTCGGTCAGTCAGTATTTATTTTGGGAAACCCACTCTGCTGAAAATCTCTAACAAAGCATTTGCCACCTTCACTGCCTCAATGGAGGACAAAGCCACCACCTCAAAGCATTGTGTAGCATAATCCACTACCACTAGTATATACCTTTTCCCTGTGGAACTTGGGGAACTCAGAGGACCCACAATATCCATAGCTACTATCTGAAATGGCTCCTCAATCACAGGCAAAGGCATCAAAGGAGCTCCCACCTTGTCTCCTGCCTTGCCTTCCTTTTGGCACTGCTCACTGGTCCTGCAGTACCATGTTACATCTCTGGAAATTCCAAGCCCATAGAAGTTTTGCATAATATGCCTCTTTGTATATTTTATGCCCATATGACCTGCAAAGGGAATATTATGGGCTATGGCTAGAAGCACCAGATGGTAAGCTCTAGGCACTACCAACTTCTGTACTCTCTCACTTTCTAGCCCTCCCTCAGGGGTCCACTCTCTGTACAGTAACCCTTTGTCCCAGTATACAGATTCCTCCTTCCCTTGAGAATCAGGTGCCTCCATAGCTATCTGCCTCAGGCCTTGCAATGTAGGGTCAGAGAGCAGAGCCTCTCTCAACTCCCTCCTTGTAACCCTTCCCAGCTCCCATTCCACAGAAAGTCTGGCATCCCTGTCAGTGGTGCCCCACTGTCAGCCTGGGTACTACTACTCACCTCTACCTTTGCAGTTACCCTGTCCAAGGGAACATCAGTGCCCAGAAGCAGATGTGGCTCACATTCAGTATCATTGCTACAGCATAGCTCACTCCCTGAAATAACCACCTCAGCAGTCCTGGCTGCAAGCATGCAGTCTGTCTGGGTCTCCCTCAGGCTACCAGACCCACATGCTTGTCTCCTAGCCTCACTGCATGTAACTGCATGAGTACATAGTACTGCCTCATCCAAATCCTTCCCTCTCAGGACATTTGCAGGATGGTAGTTCCATACCCCGGTTGTCTCAACACAACCCACTTTTGGCATTTTGTCTTTCCCACTTACTGGCTCCCTCATCTTTGGTTCCCCACCTTTCCCCACGTGGACACCTGTATGCCACATGTCCCCACTGGTTGCATTCAAGACATTTAACCCTAGCTCCTGGATGTGTACCTGGACTGTGGCTTCCCCTTCTACTGGCAGATTCTGTTGGGGCAGTCTGTGCTGCCCACCATGGGTTCCTTTAGACCCGTGAGCAGTACTGGGGGTCCCCTTCCTGTGCAGGGTTGCCCTGCTGGCTATGTATAGGTCTCCCTTCTTCCTCAACTTATCTGAAGTAGCACATTGTCTATCAGCTAACCAGATCCTCATGTCCTCAGGCAAAGTGCTAAGGGCTTGTTCCCTCAGCAAAATGTCTGCCAGCTCTTCAAAAGTTGTGACATGACATCCACTCACCCAGCTATGAAAATAAGTGCTCAGTTCAACAACATATTCACATACATTTCCATCTGCCTTGCGTCTATGCTCATGGAACTTTTTCCTATACATTTCAGGTGTTAGCTCAAAACATTGTAACAGACATTTCTTTACAGCAGTATAATCAAAACAGAGTCAGGCATTTGTGATATACAAGTTACAGCTTTCCCATGGAGTAAAGGGGTCAGGAAATATACCCAGAGCCTTTGGTCAACACTATACTGCTTACATACCCTTTCAAACATGTGAATAAAGCTATCAAAATTATCCCCCTCTTTAAATTGTGGAAGAAATTTACTGACCTGTTGTGCTTCTGGGGTCCAGTTACTCCCTTCCCCATTACCTCCATGACTCTGGTGAAGAGTCAGCATTTCCCTCTCATGGTTCCTCTGATGCTCCTTTTCTTCAGCTTCTATCTCCAAATGCCTGGCCTCCAACTCAAGTTTCTTTAGCTCCAGCTGGATTTTTAAGTCCACTGCAGAAAGGTAGAGCTGTCCATTCTCTGAGGATATTGTATTTCCACTGCCAGTCCAATTGTCCATCGCAGAAAAGTTGAGCTGTCCATTCTCTGAGGATATTGTATCTCCACTGCCAGTCTGATTGCCCTCCTGGATGCTGTTTTCTGATACAGCTGTAACCAAAGCTACAATCAGGTCTGCCTCAGTCAGGTTTCCATGCACCAGTCCCCAAGAATGGCATATCTCTACCAGCTGGTTCCTTGTCAGCTTTCCATATTCCTGTGCTGACATGCTGCCTGCTCACCCTGACTAACTAGGCTAACAAAAATAAAACAATTGTGATCTGAACTCTGAGTATACCCTGCGTGGCTGATTTACAGTACAAAACACTTTCAGAGATCACTGTACATAAGCTACAGGATTCACTCTACCCACACCACTGCCAAACAGTTATATGAGGATATCTTATCCTCACTTGTGAAAATTCATGCCCTGGCCCAGCAATCAAGGAGCCTCCATCCTCACCACTAACACCAAGGAGGTTGTCTCCTTGAAGAGGAAAAGATAACCAACACACACAGTAAAGTACAATTTCCCTTAAGTGCACACAGCAATCACAGTCAGTCTGGGGCTGGTTGCTCCCTTGCTCTCCAGGTCCCCAATAAGACTCCCCACTGGCACAGCTATAGGGTCCAGATCTCAGCCTAGCTGTCAAGCTAACCTCCAGTAACCTCTCTGTCCAACCAGTGCTTCATGTCCCTGCCCAGGTAGCTGATACACACCCACACTTTGAGATAAATTTTTATACAACTTCACAGACACTCCTGGGAAAGGCTGACACAGATTCTCTAGTTGTGCCCCTTTACCCAGACTATACAGTAGTAATTACTGCCACCACCAGCTTAATAATTTATCAGCTACCCAAAGCCCCTCAAAAGGGTGTCCAGTTATTGCTGTGCAATATTATTATCCAATTGATAATGTGACTGTACAGTCTAAGGCTTATTAGAGTGGCCTGTTATGATAATCTCTGTAAATATGCAATGCACTCCAGAGCTTACTTCTTCACACAAACCAGCCACAAGTAAAGGTTTTTAAAATATTTAATAATAAATAATTAAAACACAAGACAATACTACTACACCACAGAGATATCTTAGAGTTCAGAGATCACACAGAAACTTAAAACAATACAGTAGGACAGGCCTGATGTCAAAGAAAAAGACTTAATCTAACTTTCTAATCTTTAGCTATTCTTGAGAGAAAACACATTGCTATAATCCTACTTACATACATAAAGAGCATAATAAGCAGTGCTGGGGTTGATGGTCCAAGACAAATTCTTTTTAGTCTCTCACTGAACAATAGTTTTTAAAACACTAACAAACAGCTCTGCTAAGGCCCTCCCAAATTACATCATTTTGACACTTAGGTTTTCCCAGTATTCACATTACATAATTTTGCCACTTAGTCTGGAGTACCCAGGCCACAAACTGCATTATTTAGCAAGCTAACACCTGCTCAGGAAACTACAACAATAAAAAACATTTCACATGTATACTCTAACAATTATTCTTTAAGTTAATACAAAAGAAAGAATGTATTCAGCTAGACGCTTCCGCACCATTTTTTTAGATGATTGTAACTTCAAAGAACATTTGAAATGCTTGGCTTGATTTTCCTTACAGCAGATGGCAATGTTGCAACAATCTTGAAGTTCACATTTTACAGTGTTTTCTTTAATTTAAAAATACAAGCCTGTATTTTACATTTATTTATACAAATGATAACCTTATGTATCAAATTCTATTTGACTAGGCTGGCAGCCTTCATCCGTCTTTCGCCAATCTTCACAGTGACATTCCACATGCTAAGAATATTTTTTCACATGTGCCGGTGTCATATTATAGGGCACTGTTAGATGCATCCAGTCAGCAAAAGCATATGTTTAACAACCCTTACATATTCTCAATGA
Organism: Protopterus annectens; assembly: GCF_019279795.1. Lineage (NCBI taxonomy): Eukaryota > Metazoa > Chordata > Ceratodontiformes > Protopteridae > Protopterus > Protopterus annectens. Next base: position 1,910,121,420 of record NC_056729.1, read on the forward strand.
AGGTTATTCAATACAGAGAGGAAGACTGCAAGAGGAAACTAGGGCATCCAGCAAAGAGAAGGAGGTACTGTGTGAGAGATCTATGACTACAGATTCCAAAAATAATTATCTATCTAACTAACTAACTAACTAACTAACTAACTAACTAACTAACTAACTAACTAACTAACTAACTAACTAATAAAACAATAGTATATTTGAACCCCCAATAAAAAATGTTATAGTTTTAGTTGTTAATCCATCTGTCTTTTCATAACTCTTTTTCATTTTTAATTATTGGTTGATTTTAATTGGGAAGGTTCAAATATATTATCATTAAGTTGGATATATCTTAGCATTAAGGAGGAAGCTACTGTTTTAACTCTGAAGAAGTCCCTGAATTGAAGAGATGAAAGTGCCAAGTTATTAAATGTTTATGAATTTTTTATATAGGACTTTAGACCTTAGGAGCAGGTGAATCATGCTCCTTCCAGAGTAGAGAACAGTCACCCTCTGCCTGTCCAGGACCATCTTCACAGGATTGGAGAGGTTGCACTGGTCCTGAAGGCACTTTGGCACATGGCAGCCCATCTGCTATATCCGAATATGTACGAACCTATATGAAGTCAAATATTTTCACATAATACTTTGTACATACCTAAGCCATAAGTGGGCATGATTATTAAAATATTTTTATATTTATTTAACATGAATAATTCGCCCTTCCAGTATTTGCATGGTGTTGCTGTTCGCAGATAACCACTACTTAATTGTGAACCTTTGGAATATAAATTACATCCTAAGTGACATATTTACATTCCATAGCTTCTAGGAGAGTTTTGATTCAGTATAAACACGTCTTAAATATGCTACCTTACAATGCTGGTATCTGGTGGACAAAATATAATATTGCATTCTGAACATGTGGCTGGTTTGGTCAAAGGTAGCTTAATTTCAGGTTTAATAAATATATATTTAAATCTTTCTTACTTATGATACTAGGATCATGCAAACCAAATAACACATTTCCAAAAGTCAGTGCGACAGTATATGCAACATATGTTTATACCGAATTTAGTTTTATTGCAAAACAATATTCATTATAAACATATGTTGAATGTACTACCATACAGTGTTACCATCTAGCTGACAAAAAAGCCATACACTGTTCTTACTCTTTAATTTTTCTGAGCCACTCTTTTTCAACTTTTTTACAATTAATGCTGCAGTTGGGTTACATTCTGTATACAGTTTGTTTATTGTTTTCTTTCTTTCGGCTGCTGCATCTTATGAAGATGTAAGAATGTTTTGCTTACTCTAATACAGTATTATTTTATTTCATAGCTTTTCTCCATTTTTACTTTTCTTACATTATGTTTGTTTTTTGGCCCCTTTGACCAGCATGACTATCTATTACCAGAGACCACATAAATGAAATAAAAAGCAGTATATGGAACATCAGTATTCGACTTGAAACCATCATACAATGTATGCAGTCACTCAAAGCCACCACAGTGGGTCAGGAACAGGAACTCCTAACTGCGGATCATAAGCTTAATCACCAAATACAAGAGATGTTTAAAGGTCCATATGTAGTTTTGAAGCAAGACATGCATTCCAGAAGCCCATTAAGAAGCGTAGTCTAAATTCCCATTTGCCCCACAGCACTTTCTGGTTATGTTACTTTCCTAAAATCATACAACAGGCAAAGAAAGGCTGAGGGAGTTAAACGCTATACCACAGCAAGTAGCTCATTAACGCCTGGCAGACCAACAGTTTGTCATAGCACAACACAATACTGAGATCCGATATATTGGGTAATTATGCGGTAATTATCAGCTATTAGGACAGCCAGATGGAGAACAGAGAAAACACGATTAAGTGTAAATACCTTGTTCTTTCTTTCTGTAATTACATCATTGGCTATATTGTTGTTGAATTTTCCTGGCTTTAATCAATCCTTCAAATTAAGTTAGTGTTCTAGCACAACTCTAAATAGTGAATTCTCCCCATGTTTCCTTAGCAGTACCAAGCAGTCCTGTCTAATCCCTAATGTAAAATAGTTCAAATTGATTAACCTAATTGATATTTATGGTACCTCTCTTATTGTAGATACATGCAAAACAGGGTAGAAATTGCTTCCCTTTCTTAACATCTCTGTCCATAACTTCCCTTATCATAGACGTAAGTGTTTTATTGAACCTCTTTACTAATCTATCAGACTGCAGGTGTTGGCAGATGGCTTCATCGGTGACTTTATAGCACCGGCATAACTCCTCAGTATCATTTTAGGGATTCACAGTCTAGAGAATAGCACCAATTCTCTGGTGATAGTCCAAGCATTAGCCTTGTATAACGGCACGGTTTATGGACGTTTTGTAGTTGTCCACTACTAATGCTCAGCCTCAGTGCTAGATTTTGCCAGTGGACCTGCAATGTCCATAACAATACATTTGAACAGTAACTTTATAATAATCTTTGGGACTGATGGACTAAAAGCCAAGATGAGGTGTAGCTTTTTAGCCGTCTAGACAAGAAGCATAAACATTTTCTGACTTCTCCATTTATGTCAGAACACTAAAACCAAGCTACTACACTAGCTTTAGTTTTTCTTTATTCCCAGGTGACCTTCTACCTCTTGACTACAGACTAACCTCATTACTGGTGTTATATATCATTTTGGCATTGGTGTAGAATTTCTTTCTCTCCTTTAGTTACTCTGTATAAAAAGGCTATCTTTTAGCTCAAATGTGGGATAAAAGCTAATGTAAACACCTTCTTCATTATCCTCAATTAAAACACTGGTTATATGATGTGTTGCCCTCATTAAAGTATTATATTCCCACTCTGATTTTTTTTAAAGTTTATGTGACTTATTTGAAAACCAGTTATCTAAATAAATATCAACTGGAGATGTGAAAAAGTAAAACCTCCATTAAAGCCTGGAAAATCAGGAACCAAGCCATGAACTGAATATCAACAATTTTCGTTATTTACCAACCATGTATAATCATAAAATAATGATAAAGATGATTTTGTTTGCGTTTATAACTTGACTTCATCAGAATAAAAAACTAAGTTAATTTTCCATTTTTTTTAATTAAATTGCACCATATAATCTAATCTTAAAGGCATTAGCATAAAGTTGAAAATATCCAAACGGGTACATTAAGTGAATCACAAAAAAATAATATTACACATTAACCACCATTAGCATATATGTCCAGTAAGTTAAGAACAGATACAAATCCTTAAATTTATAAAATAAACGGAAATGCAAAAAATCAACATGTAAACCTCATAATAAACTGCTTATTTAATATATATATATATATATATATATATATATATATATATATATATATATATATATATATATATATATTTTTCTAATTACTGTCAACTAATTAATAATTAAATAAAAAAAATACAAATAAAAACATGACTTTCTGGTATTAGAAGTGCTTTCAGTAGCTTATTAAATATGTGTAAAGTTTTAATTTTGTATATAATGTTGTACCACAGTTATGCTTCAGCAGCCATAATTTTATAAAGTTGTTTTGATTTTTGATTGGCACCATTCCTTATTAAGATCATTAATCAAAAATTTCCCAGTTGCTATCCACTCATTTTTTATAGTAATTTTGGTGATCTTAGCAAGGGTAATGGTTCTTCAGTTTTCCATGCATCAGTAAGTCAAGTGAAGTCAAAGTCAAAGTAAACTTTATTGTCATTCAGAAATCACACAAGTGCAAATGTGCAGACAACATATAAAGCATTTTCACAGACATTTACTCATATAACACCTAGCTGTTACATCATGGACATGCAGGTAGACAGACTAATATTGCACACAATTAGAAACACATTTTAACACTTTTCAAAGTGAACACTTACTTGCGTGAGACTTTAGTATTGCACAGGTACTTGGTTAAGACATTGCATTGATCCTTGCACAGAAAGAGACATTTGAGTATTGTACTGTGAACATTAGAATATTGCACTATGGATCTTAGAGTATTGCACTATGGTTAATTTACAAATTTGCAACATGTATTGCACTGAAAGAACAGATATTTTACTGCAATGCTACTGCCCTAGATGGCCTATAAGTTACAGCCATGGTGAATATTGCACTCAGCATTAGATGAGACTGGGTATCAGGTTAATGCTCAATTTGAGACAGTTTCTACTGACCCAGGTTGCCATCATGGAGCATAGTGGTTACTAGAGTTCAGCAGCCTGATGACGTTAGAGAAGAAGCTGTTCCTGAATCTCATAGTTCTGTAACGTGTGCGTTACTAGAGTTCAGCAGCCTGATGACGTTAGAGAAGAAACTGTTCCTGAATCTCATAGTTCTGTAACGTGTGCGTTACTAGAGTTCAGCAGCCTGATGACGTTAGAGAAGAAGCTGTTCCTGAATCTCATAGTTCTGTAATGTGTGCGTTACTAGAGTTCAGCAGCCTGATGACATTAGAGAAGAAGCTGTTCCTGAATCTCATAGTTCTGTAACGTGTGCGTTACTAGAGTTCAGCAGCCTGATGACATTAGAGAAGAAGCTGTTCCCGAATCTCATAGTTCTGTAACGTGTGCGTTACTAGAGTTCAGCAGCCTGATGACGTTAGAGAAGAAGCTGTTCCTGAATCTCATAGTTCTGCAGCGTGTGCGTTACTAGAGTTCAGCCGCCTGATGACGTTAGAGAAGAAGCTGTTTCTGAATCTCATAGTTCTGTAACGTGTGCGTTACTACAGTTCAGCAGCCTGATGACATTAGAGAAGAAGCTGTTCCTGAATCTCATAGTTCTGTAACATGTGCGTTACTAGAGTTCAGCAGCCTGATGACGTTAGAGAAGAAGCTGTTCCTGAATCTCATAGTTCTGTAATGTGTGCGTTACTAGAGTTCAGCAGCCTGATGACATTAGAGAGGAAGCTGTTCCTGAATCTCATAGTTCTGTAACGTGTGTGTTACTAGAGTTCAGCAGCCTGATGACATTAGAGAAGAAGCTGTTCCTGAATCTCATAGTTCTGTAACGTATGCGTTACTAGAGTTCAGCAGCCTGATGACATTAGAGAAGAAGCTGTTCCTGAATTTCATAGTTCTGCAACGTATGCTTCGGAAGCACTTTCTGGATGACAGATGCAGGAACAGTCTGTAAACAGGGTGAGTGCAGTCTTTAATTATTCCTCTGGTCCTGCTGAGACAACTGGATAAGTACTAGTCATGGACAGGTGGTAAGGTGGTCTTGATGATCCTCTCAGCTGTCTTCACCACTCTCTGGAGGGATTTGCGCTGAGAGGTAAAGCAGCTTCCAAACCATACTATGAGGTTGTTCGTCAGGGTGCTTTCTATCGTACCTCTGTAGAAGGTAGTGAGAACTGTCGATGGGAGATTCACTCTCCTCAGCCTTCTCAAAAAGTGCAATCTCTGGTGCACTTTCTTGACTATGGCATTTGTATTGGTGTTCCAAGGCAAGTCCTCATCGATGTGCACCCCCAGAAACTTTGTGCTTCTCACTCTTTTCACTGTTTCCCCGTTGATGGTGAGGGGGGAATGTTCCTTGTGATTTTTCCTGTAGTCCACAGTTATCTCTTTTGCTTGTCTACGTTTAGTGCTAAGTTGTTATTTCCACACCAGGTAATCAGTTGCTCCACCTCATCTTTATTTGCTGTTTCATCATCATTACTGATGAGGCCCACCACTGTTGTGTCATCAGCAAACTTGATGAAGTGGTTTGTATTGTACCTGGCTGTACAATCATTTGCTAGCAGAGTGAACAGCAAGGGACTCAGTACACATCCTTGTGGGACTCCAGTGTTGAGTGATGCTATCTGAGGAGTTATTTCTTGTGCACAATTTCTGAGGTCTGTCTGTGAAAAAATCAAGAATCCAGTTAGAAAATAGAGTGCTGACACCTAGTTGGAGTAGCTTCATTACCAGATGAAGAGGGATGACCATGTTAAAAGCAGAGTTGAAGTAAATGAACATAACCCTCTCATAGGTGGTTTTATTCTCAAGGTGTTTCAGTGATAGATAGAGTGCTAGAGAGATGGCATCTGCTGTAGAGCGGTTTGCTCAGTAAAGCAAAGTGCAGAGGGTCAAGATCAGCAGGCAGCCCAGATGTTATGCCATCCTTGACCAGCTTTCAAAACACTTCATCACTGTGGAGATGACGGCTACATGGCAGTAGTCATTTAGGCAAAATAGTAATGGAATGATTGTTGCATCTTTGAAGCATTTCAGAACTATTTGCTGACTCAGAGAGTTATTGAAGATATCCATGAGGACATTTGTTAGTTGGACTGTGCAGTCCCTGAGCACACACCCTAGGATATTGTCAGGCCCAGCTGTTTTTTTAGGTTAACTCTGACAGTGCCATCTGGACATCAGCTGGGTGAGGGTGAGCATCTTCTTCTTATGGCTGATGGGATTTTCTTCGCTGTTGTTCTGTTCCCTTCCTCGAATCTGATGAAGAAGACATTCAACTTATTTAGGAATTTCTTGTTGTCCTCACATTTTGAAGATAGGGGTCTGTAGTCAGTTGTGAACCGGATACCCTGCCATAGGCACCTGGAGTCTTTTTAGTCAGAGAAGTAGCTGTGGATCTTTCTGCCATGGGTGCATTTTTCTTCCCTCACTCTCTTGTTCAGATTTGCTCTGGCTGTTCTGAGGGCTTCCCTGTCTCCAGACCTGAAGGCTGCATTCCTTGCTTTCAGTAGTTCATACACCTCGCTCATCAACCAGGGTTTCTGGTTGCCTCGTGTGATGATAGTTTTGGTGACGGTTACATCATCCACACATTTCAAGATGTAGCTCATTGCTGCCTTGGTGTACTCCTCCAGGCTGATACACTGGTTCTCAGTAGCTGACTCCATGAATATGCTCCAGTCTGTGCTCTCAAAACAGTCCTGGACTGCTGAGACTGCACCCTCTTGCCATACTCTTACTTGTTTAACTGTTGTTACCCCTCTAATTAGCAATGCATTATATGCTGGTACTAACAATATGGAGAGGTGGTCAGAGTTTCCCAAGTGTGGGTGAGGCACTGCCTTAAATGCCAGCTTAACATTGCTGCATACCTTGTCCAGTGTGCTCTCACCCCTTGTTGCAAAGTCTACATATTGGAAATAGTGAGGCAGAACTGTTTTCAAGTTGGTCTGATTAAAGTCACCTGCCACTATATGAAAACAGTCTGAATTCCTGTTTTTCAGTTCATTTATAGCCTGTTATAATGTAGTCATTGCCTCATTTGGATTAGCACTGGGAGGACTGTAAGCAGCTGTGATGCAGATGATGTTAAATTCCCTGGGTAAATAAAAGTGTCTTCATTTCAGTGGCAAAAACTCTGGATTATCCAGTTGTTATTGATGTATATGCAGGTTTCCTCCGAGTGCTCCGGTTTCCTCCCACATCCCAAAGACATGCTGTAGGTAGATTGGACACTCTAAATTGGTCCTAGGCATGAGTGCGTGTATGTGTGTGCCTTCTGTGGAAGGTTGGGCGCTGGGCTGGCAACTCGACACCATAAAACTCCACTGCCAATCATGAGCAGACAGGTGATGTGCTGTGGTGACCCCTAACCGGGAAAAGCTGAAAGAAGAAGAAGACTGATGTATATGCAAACCCCTCCCCCTCTGGACTTAACACTGAGAGAATGTATTCTGTCTGCTCTAAAAAATTGATACCCCCTCCACATGGACTGCACTGTTATTAATGTTACAGTTTAGCCAAGTCTCAGTAAAAATAGGCACACAGCATTTCCTCACCTTGTTCTGAGTGGATAATTCCAGCCATATATAGTCCATGTTGCTTTCCAGTGAACAAACGTTTGCCAGCAGAATGGATAGGAGTACAGGCCTGTAGGGATTTGCTTTTAGTCTTGCAGTGATTCCAGCCCTAGATCCTCTTTTGCATGTTCTCTCACAACTCTTGCATCTCTTTCTCTTACCATGATCCAGTAATGTTGATTCTGTACATACCAGGCATTTTGTTCCATGTTTGAGTAATATTCCCAGCTCTTGTAACTTGAGAAGTGCTGTAGGCCTCATAGGCCCCACAGACAGCAGCTCATCAAACCTGTTACACAGCAAGACTGAGGATTGAATTTCCAGAATAGTCTCTCCACTATAAATTAACTTACTGTTAGCAATCTTACCTGATTTAGTTTTGCCTCTTAATTTAGACATAGAATAGGAGAAACAGTGCACATTTCCTTGCTGAACCAAAGTAGCCACTGCCAAACACAGCGCTGCCTCTTTTTTTTTTTTTTTTGTAAGGTAAGGTGGACAGTTAGAATTGGGGTTAGTGTTAGGGGCAGAATTAGGATTAGCACACTTTACTATGGGGGATCAAGGGTGCAATGTCTCACTGAAGTGTTACTTTGGCAAATTTTGTAGGGGAAATACCTTTTCACTATCTTGATACACATTCTGAACTAAGGATAAACTACGCATGGAAAACAAGGCAGATTTTCTTAATTAACAAGGTAAATATAGGCACACCTCACAGTAATATTTTAATCCAGCATTTAAAAGTGTCATGCTAAAAAAGTATTGGGGTTAGTACAGCAGTCTTCAGCTGTGAAGAATACCATGGTCATTTCTCAGTGCATAGGTCAGCTGTTGTTATTAGATTGCGGAGCAGCATGGACGTAAATGCTGAGCACACTGGGGGAGATACAGTGGATATAAAAAATGTACACACCCCTGTTAAAATGCCAGGTTTTTGTGATATAAAAAAATGAGACCACAATAAATCATTTCAAAGCTTCACATTTAATGTGACCTATAACCCGTATAATTCAATTGAAAAACAAACAAATCTGTTAGGGAAAAAAAAAATATATAAAAAATAAAACACATATAATACGCTGGTTGCATAAGTGTGCACACCCTTAAGCTAATACTTTGCTGAAGCACCTTTTGATTTAATTACAGCATTCAGTCTTCTCAGGTAGGAGTCTATCAGCATGGCAAATCTTGACTTGGCAAAATTTGCCCACCCTTCCTTGCAAAAGCGCTCCAAATCTGTCAGATTGCAAGGACATTTCTTGTGCACAGCCCTCTTCAGGTCACCCCACAGATTTTCTATTGGATTTAGGTCTGGGTTCTGGCTGGGCCATTCCAAAACTTTAATTTTCTTCTGGTGAAGCAATTCTTTTGTTGATTTGGATGCATGATTGAGGTTATTGTCATGTTGAAAGGTGAAATTCCTCTTCATCTTCAGCTTTCTAGCAGCTGCCTGAAGGTTTTTGGCCAAAAGTGACTGGTATTTGGAACTGTTCATAATTCCCTCCATCTTTACTAAAGCCCCAGTTCCAGCTGAAGAAAAGCAACCCCAAAGCATGATACTGCCACCACCATGCTTCACCGTGGGGAAGGTGTTCTTTTGGTGATATGAAGTGTTGTTTTTGCACCAAACATACATTTTGGAATTGTGGCCAAAAAGTTCAACCTTGGTCTCATCAGACCATAACACATTTTCACACATGCTTTTGGGAGACTTGATGTATTGTTTTGCAAATTTTAGCCGGGCCTGGATGTTTTTCTGTGTAAGAAAAGGCTTCCATCTTGCAACCCTACCCCATAGCCAAGATATATGGAGAATACAGGGGATTGTTGTCACATGTAGTACACAACCAATACTTGCCAGAAATTCCTGCAGCTCCTTCAGTGTTGCTGTAGGTCTCTTGGCAGCCTCCCTGACCAGTTTTCGTCTTGACTTTTCATCAACTTTGGAGGGAAGTCCAGTTCTTTCTACCATCAATGTTGTCCCATATTTTCTCCACTTTTTGATGACTGCCTTCACTGTGTCCCTTGGTATATCCAATGCCGTGGAACTTTTTTTTGTACCCTTCTCCTAACTGATACCTTTCAACAATGATATCCCTTTACTGCTTTGTAAGCTCTCTGTGAACCATGGCTTTTGTTGTACCAGGCAACTGAGTAAATGTCAGGAAAATCCTACTATGGCAGCTGAACTTTATTTGGGTTAATCAGAGTCTCTTTAATTGATGGCAGGTGTGTACCCAAGAAGACACTGAATGCTGTAATTAAATCAAAAGATGCTTCAACAAAGTATTAGTTTAAGGGTGTGCACACTTATGCAACCAACTTATTGTATGTTTTTTATTTTTTTATATTTTTTCCCCTAACAGATTTTTTGTTTTTCAATTGAATTGTACAGGTTATTGGTCACAATAAAGGTGGGAAAAGTTTTGAAATTATTTATTGTGGTCTCATTTTTTATATCACATAAACCTGGCATTTTAACAGGGGTGTGTACACTTTTTTATATCCACTGTATGCTTAATCTAGGTCAGGCATCAAGTATCAGCACACCTTGCTCTGAATTTTGTCCTTGGATTGTTTTTATACAGGGGTCAGTGTTGTGGACAAAAACTAGTGACAGAGCTGCAGCTCCATATCTGAGCATACACTGCAGTTCTGGTCATGTTGTATGGTAGCAGGCAGTTTCCTGCTGCAGTTCCATATCTGAGCATACACTGCAGTTCTGGCCATGTTGTATGGTAGCAGGCAGTTTCCTGCTGCAGCTCCATATCTGAGCATACACTGCAGTTCTGGTCATGTTGTATGGTAGCAGGCAGTTTCCTGCTGCAGCTCCATATCTGAGCATACACTGCAGTTCTGGCCATGTTGTATGGTAGCAGGCAGTTTCCTGCTGCTGCTGCTGCCAAGGACAGCTGCAATTCTTTAGATGGGAGGCACAGGTACATCAGCCTATCAACCTCTTATGTCTCCATACTAGCATGACTGTGACATGGACTGAGTAATGCACCTCAGATGCTATCATTTGACAGACATTTCTAAGTCCCATACTCATACAGTGCATTCTTTTTCTACACAGTGTCTTACCTGGAAAAGTATATCACAAAATTGCAAGCTCTCCCATACAGAAAATGGAATCTTGCTGCAGGCCATCCATCTCCATATCCGGTGATTTTTCAGCCAGGAGAATGCTGACCATCACAACCGAGACCATATGAGATAGAAAGATGTGTCAGGCATTAATGCTATCAGTGGCCAAGACCAAAACTATGAGAAGGTAGGATACAGGGTCATAGAAATGGGATGTGATGCACAGAATCATACTGCCTGCCTTACATGGGAAGGTAGAAAAATGAGAGGTGGTCCTTCACATGAATCATCATTAGCAGAGAAGGAGTAGGTTCTTGCTATTTTACATATGAGACCAGAATCATTGCTTTCCCATGGTGGTGTTTTGGACCTTTGAGCTGATCTCCTGCATGGTTTAAGGGGTGACCATTTGAAACATCCCAGGTGTGGCTTGGTATTGTATTATATTGAATTGTTAAGATACATTTTCTTATTAATATTGTTTTGTGCATGACAGTAAAGTCGTATATTTCTTGTTAAATATGTACATTAAGGCTGCAATTGACATGGACACCTGCACAAGGTACGGTTATATTTTACAGTACTGGAACTATTCAAAGTGCCTGTTTTTCTGCACTGGCAAGATAGTGAAGCTAGTTAGTGATAATGTATCCTGGGTGTAATGTTTTGGAGTGATGTGCTCTCTGGATATTCCGCAGCCTGATGTTGGATATGAACCTGACTCTGACTATGATGGCATTGAACAGCTGGTACTGTCCAGAAGCAACATGTCAGTGCTGGATACAGAGACTGTGCAAAACAGACCATACAGATATGGGATACATACCTGCATAAACCACACAGGATACACAGAATCCAAATGATGGACATGTTGATTCTGACAGATGAAGTCAGGAAAGTGTTTCTCCCAGAGGCACAGCACTCATTGACTGTCATTAGCTTCACAGGGCATGAGGATGACTGCCTGGGTGAGCATATTAGTGGACGTAGGCTCCATGAGTACCCCCCTCCCCGAACTCTCTATGTACCCAACCCAGCAAGTGTTCAGGGTCATCACAGCGGCAGAGGCTAGCAATTCCTTGGTGTTTGTGGAGATGGGCCATGTACTGCAGAGCATATTTAATTAATTATGGAAGTGCACCTCCCATACGATGACATACTTGACATGTTCCATAGGTTAGTTGGCCGAAATGGATGGGAAAGACCTAGGTAAAGGATACATAACACCAAAATTTCCTCAGTAACATCTAATGTGGAGGACCATATAGGCAGCACAGGACATCGCCAAGTGAGTGGTGTTTATGGCAGTGCCATGTCTGGTAGGGGGTATTGCTTAATGTCATGCAACTCAACTACCTCTAGCCGAGGCTTTGGTATTACCTGTGAAACTCCAAGAAGAAGCATCTCCCATGGGTAGGGGCATGCAACGGATGCCCACACATCTTCCATGAGTGACTAAGACCTGTCTGAAGATCCAGAAACAGTGCTGCAACAACTACTGAATAAAGTGCATGCATGCAGACATCCACAAACACATGCACACACATATATACACACACAGAAAAATGACTCTGGCCCTTCCCAAAGAATTTCACAGTAGTCCCTTCCACATCCATTCAGAACAACACTATAGAATGCTGTTTTCAGTTTCTGCAACAATCATGCATTATCTTTGTTGAACAGACTGTGCACTTATGTTTCCACACTCACATGTGGAAACAATGGTAGCTGTGTTCTGTCCTTTGTACTTTGTCAGTTGAGTTGTTTGTCTCTAATGTATAGTTTGCCCAGGCTATAAATAGGTAAGCACAGTCTGCTTGTGTTTTGCATACATCATGTTTATGGTAAAACATATGCTTTGCTATGAAACAAAGCTGTGTGCCAGTCACTGCATGTTGGTCAAAGCCATGGTTTACTACACCCACCTCAATCAGATATGGTTATCTCTTGCCACTTGGCCCTATTCTGACCTCTCAACTGGCTCACCCTCTAATGTTTGTTGTAGTGAGAGAAGTTCCTCCTGCAAATGACTTCCATTTCCCAATATTATGTTGTGTGAAATTGCACATACTAAGAACATTTTTGCACATGTTTTAGGGTCATATTGTAGAGCACTACAAGCTGCAACCAATCAGCAAACGCATATCTTTAGCAACCCTTAAACCCTTACATATGTTCCACGATGACCCCAGTTTGTGACTAGGCATAGCTGTATGCATTGCCTGTCAGTAGTGGCATTTCTGATAGGTGTTATCAACCAGGGCTTCAAGTCATTTCTAGCATCACCAATATGATGCCCCTGGGAAAGTAACCCCTCTCAAGCTGCTAATACAAGTCATGTGAAAAATGTGGGAGTCATAGTGGCTGCCTGGTTGGCTACTGAAACATTCTAGATAATAACCTATGCTTTACAGACCATCTGACAGTTAATGGCATGGTAACCTTTGCAGTTTCCATGTTTTCTACCCAGCTCACATAGTGGTGCCTTTATTTTACTGTGGGTAAAGTCTATGTCTCTCACTTCCTTGGGGAAATTGGCCTTATCATAAAACTCCACATGCTGTTGTCTCTCACCTGTATAGTACAAGGAAACAACAGGGTGCTTCATAATGTACTGTGGCATGACAATAAGGAACTGGTCCAGTATCTTTGAGGCAAATGTCAGGTATAATAGGTTCATAGGCTCATAGGACCATACTAGGCTATTGGCCCAGCGGCCCATATCAGCCTAGCCAAGAATTTCACCCATGTTCCCACAAAGTCAGTACCTGCTTCCTCTGTCTAGCAGGGACACAGGTGGGATCCCAGGGGTGCAGTTTCTGTTTCCCATCCAGTCGTCCAGGTTCCTCTTAAAGAGGGCTAGTGAGGTACACTGCTTGACATGGAGAGGGAGTCTATTCCACAGATAGGGGAGTCTTTCGGACACATATCTATCTTGCTATGTCTTCTGCAGCTAGTATTGTTAAATCCACACATACTTTAACATCCAATGTGGGACAGGTAGTCCATGAACATGCCTTCAAATGAGGGTGACATGTGATCACCAGCTCCTGTACGGTGGCTTTATCCAAACAGTACGGGTCTGTTTTGTCAGTGTCATTAATAGCATAAAATGTTATGGGCAGCTGGATGACATGCCACCTCCATGAATGATGATGTGCACCACAGCTACTAGCACGAGCAATAGTCTGTTACTTTTAGACATATTCTACAGCTGTGGCTAGCTTTAGAAAGTTCTGGCACTGCTCCACTGCATTAACTTTGGAATTTCAATGAGGTCAAGTTCACTGGTGATGGAGCTTCATGTGTTAGACTGTGTACAATTTTGATTCACTCTATCGTATTGTTTCCCTGCTCGTTTACATATACTTAGGCACTCTTTCTAATAATGTTGCCCATTACCATGTCATTATACCACCACAGCATGCAATGCAAGTGGTTACGCTCTTCCACATCCCCAAGTCGTGCTCAGTGCATTGTTGAATTGTACACATTCTGCACAATCCCCTACCACAATGGTGGCAAATGTTTCTGAATCCCAAATATAGCTTGTATGTGAAAAAAATTCAATACATTAAAACAGATATTTAAATTATCAGTCTTACTTTGAAAGTACTGCAATAAAAGCACAACTCATACAAGCTTTTACCAAAATATAAACGTCACGCATGTCACATTCAAATGTGATGGAAACCAAGAAAACGATTCTGTGTTAGTTTCAACCATTCATTTACAGAAAAGCAAATCTGCACTATTTTGCACATTAATGTCTTTGTTATTTAGTAGCAGAAGCCTTGAAATGCTAGCAAAAGAGACACTTACTTGGTTTTCCAGTGTGTTTGTTACATCTGAAACATTTAAATTCTGTTCTGCTTCTACTATTAGTTGCACTCGCCCAATTAAAACAACTTTCGAAATATCTAATTAAAAAAAAAAGAGTATTATTTCAGAATCTTATTCTAATATTAACAAAACAAACATTGCAGTTTAGCACTCTAACAAGGGGACATTCTGCAAAACACACATATTTGGGAAAATTGTAGCAAAGTCTGAAGCATATGTTTACAAAACGTTTAGCTTTCAAACTGCAGACCATATTTTGTTCTCCATTACCAGTTTGTAAGTCTAATGCTTATTTTGTATTTTCATTAGCAGTGTATCACAGTCTTTTAAAATTAAAGTGAAAACAAATAGACTACTTCAGAAAGTTTTAATGGTAGTTCATACAAAATATTCAGGTTTATAGCCAAACAATTGCCACACAAGTATAGAAACATAGAGGCATACACATGCGCGTACACACACACACACACACACACACACACACACACACACACACACACACACACACACACACACACACACACACACACACAGACACACACACACACACACACACACAGCTTCAGCTAAACTTAATATTTATTCCTAAGCTATAAGGAATCAAAACATGCGTTGACATGGGCTACCCAAAGAAAGAATGTGTAGAATGTATTCTTTTCAAAACATTAAATGAGCATGCAATAATTTTAAATAAGATAAGTGTCATGCTCATTTAAGCTTTGGTAAGTGTCAAGTGTCGAAAATGTCTGCCTCATCTGTAGTGCTCTATACAATTCTTATAGCATACAGCCTGAATGAGGCCTTTTCATTATAGGTTATGCCAAAATCTTTTATAACATCCCTTATTTTAGGTCTTCTAATTGTTAAACAGGTGGCATTATATCTAAAGTGGGTCACACTCCTGAAAGGAAAATATTCTTCCTGAGCTCCCACTAGCAATGTCTCTCTGTCTGTCTGTCTGTCTGTCTATCTATCTCTCTCTCTCTCTCTCTCCAAAATGTTCTTGTCTCACAGGGAGCAAGATGTCAATATTTTGGTTGTGTTCTGTAACTGTTATCGATTCCACGTCTCATCCTTGTGTACCAAAGTTTTTGTGTCGGTGAATACACAGCTATCATTACTTTCTTGGTATATTTTATAGCCTCATACTAATCTCTGGTCTTGAAATAATGCTGTGGAAGTCTAACTTAGCCTCATAAAAACAGCTACTGCAACAAAGGATGGCGCAAAGCACACGTCTGTCACAAAATGTCTTACATGAACATTAGAGTGACAAATGACATTGAAGCATATATGATTATTAATTCCAGTTAAATTAATAACAACAAATCGGTGGACCATGGTATAGGTTCACTATTTTCCAAGCAATTCATGCTGAAATAAACAAAATGACTGCTATGAGAGCTTCAGTAGTCTCTCAAACAGGGATCCAACTTTTTGCAAAGTCTCAGGCTATCTTCTTGGCTCTTTGCCTCAGTGAATCACATTTATGTAGGTTACAAATCCTTTACATTTAAATTGGGGCGGTATCTTAAACTTGCCATTGTACTTTAAGTACACTGGTTAAATATTTGCAGAGCTTAATTAATGACTTATCTTGTGACTGTAGGGAGAGCAGCCTTGCAACATCATTGCTAGATAAAAACAACTGTATGAGACATTTACATTTAACATATAGAACACCAAATATATTATGCAGTTTTCAGTTCACAATGTGTATGTGTACTGTTTCTGCATTTCATTTTATTTATAAAGACAGACCTGTGAAATATTTCTTGGAACGGAAAACTCTAGCCATGAGATTATGAAAGACTGGACCCACAATGCCTCTCCGCCTAAATTAATGTAAAGGTAGCTGTATGTTTGCAGTAAGACAGATAGTGGAGAAGAAGTTAGAGATAAGGAGACTTCAACCTGGCATTCCTAGACTCGGAGAAGACATGACAAGGTCCCAAGAAACCACAAAATCCACCAAGATCATTTCTGACGAAGTCTTTGGGAAGAATAGCAAACATTAAATTTTCACTACACTAAAAAAGAATTTTCTTAGCTGCTCCAGTGCTTTTCTTGGTGGATTTTGTGTTTTTCTTTTGTACTTTGGACACCTGAACCTGCTTGTGTGCTGCTTTTCTCTTTTTATAAGGTCCCAAGAAAGCTGATTCGATCAGACCATGGGTAGAATTAGTGCAGGCTTGCATATAGACCCATAACATACGTATAAACAGAGTCTGGTCTCACAGAGGGGTTGCCAGTGGTAGCGGGTTGCATCAGGGTGCAGCTTTGAGCACACTGCTGTTCATACTGTTGATGGAGTACATTAGGAAATGAGTTGTTTGCAGATCATGTGACAATACAAGCAGACTCTGAACAAGAACTCCAGCAATGATACAGCAATAGCATGAAAAACTGAAGGCACATGGATAAAATGGAGTACAGACAAGATACTCATCATGGCAGCAAATGGGGAAAATCAGAAGAGGCAAAAAACTGAGATAGAAAAGAAAATAGCCGATATGGTTAACAGCTTCAAATATGTAGGAGAGGGTGACTGAAGAGTAGGGAAGCCTGAATAATGAGCTCAAATCTAGAATCTGAGGGGCTGCAGCCAACTGGTACCAAGTATTAGGGGTATTCTGTGACAGAAGAATGCAAAAGAAGCTGAAAAGAAAGGTGTAGAAACTATGGTGAGACTAGAACTTCTGTATGGAACAGAAGCCACCTGGCAAGTGAGGGCAAAGCAGTTAAGGAAGCTAGAAGTGATGTTGATGATATGGCTGAGGTGAGTGGTAGGATGCAATCTGTGCGGCAGACAAAAAATGAGGACATAAGAGCAGATCTCTGTCTAACAGTGACACAGAAGTGATACCCGGGGTAAACCTATGATCTCCCATCCACTCATCAAGATTCCTCTTGAAGAGAGTCAGTGAGGGACTCTGCCTAACCTGGACTGGAATTGTATTCCAGAGTGAATGGAGCCTCTGGGTTATGAATCTGTCCCTCCAGCATGTCCTATTTATTTCAGTGCTGAGGTTCAAGTCTCTCGAGCGCGTAGCTTGATGGGATCTGGATTTTTTGAGGTGCAGCATGTCCATTAATTCCGGGTTGGACATGGCTTTATACGTCAGGCACAGATCGCCTCTGAGCAGGCGGTATGCCACTGAGTAGAGCTGAAGTTTCTTTAACCAGGCAGCATATGGCATCTGTTTGAGCCCTTTGATCCTCTTGGTGAGGTACTTTTGGGGTCTTTCCAGTTGCTGCAGGTGTCCGGTAAGGTACATCCCAAAAGGGGCACTGTACTCAATTATGGGCCTGATGAGGGATGAGTAAAGAGGCACAATGACCTGCCCTGATCTAGATGTGAATCCCTTCATGATTAGGTGGGCTATATAAAATGTTTTTCTAACCACTTTGGCCACGTGGTTGTCAAATGAGAGATTGCTATCAACTTGGGTCCCCAAGTCCCTAATTACTTCTTCTGTACTTAATGGATTACCACCTATGTGGTAATTTGTGGGCACTTTGTTTTTGCCAAAGGGGATGACTATACACTTTTTAGCATTTAGCTTGAGGCCATGGCTCTGGCACCAGTTGTCTGTTTCTATGAGGCCCCTTTGGAGGATGCTTGTGTCGGCTGGAGAGTCCAATATAGCGCCCAGTTTGCAGTCATCTGCGAACTTGGTCAGCCACAGTCCTTCTGTGTTGGCCTGTACCTCCAAGAAATATATACCGAACAACAGTGGTCCCAGGACTGAGCCTTGTGGGACGCCACTTGTAACTGGTTTGGAGTCTGACATGGCTCCAGCAATTCTAACCATGTGGGTTCTGTCCTTGAGCCAGTTTGCAACCCATCTAGTGACATAGGGGTTTATATTTAAGTTGATGAGCTTATCTATAATGCCCGAGTGGGGTATTGTATCAAAGGCTTTTGCGAGGTCCAGGTAGGCTGTGTGGACCACCTTCCCCTCGTCAATGGCCTTGGTGACTGTTTCAAAGAAATCGACCAGGTTTAAGAGGCGGGATCTTCCCTTAACAAAGCCGAACTGGGTAGGATCCAATGTCTGTAGGTCCCCAATGTCATTATTTATGAGGTCCATGATGATCCTTTCCATAGCTTTGCAGACCAAGCTAGTCAGGCTTATGGGGCAATAGTTTCCAGGATCTGTTGAGGCACCACCTTTGTGGGGAGGGACCACTGTTGCTGTACGCCACTCTTTGGGTAAATATCCTGTAGTAAGGCTGAGATTGAACAGTAGTTTTATGTTTGGGTTTAGCTCTTCTTGGAATTCATGTAGAATGCAGCCCAGGACACCGTCTGGTCCCATTGATGCTGTGTTTTTTGCTTTGGAGAGGGCGGCTCTTACCTGAGCATCTGAGATGTCAGGGGGGGCAGCACTCTGCTGGGATAGATATTTGCCCTTTTGGTTGGGGG
Organism: Protopterus annectens; assembly: GCF_019279795.1. Lineage (NCBI taxonomy): Eukaryota > Metazoa > Chordata > Ceratodontiformes > Protopteridae > Protopterus > Protopterus annectens. The sequence goes on from NC_056729.1 coordinate 1,910,140,545, forward strand.
GGTTTGCACTGAACCTGTCAGCTAGGATGTTGGCAATGTCTGTGGGTTCAGTGTATTTTTTGTCATTTTAGACTAATTCTGAACATATCTGGGAATTTCCACCCAGGTTCCTAACATAACTAAAGAAAGCCTTGTGATTATCCTTAGTGTCCTGTGCAATTTTTCTCTCAAAGCTGGCCTTAGACGATTTTATGAGTGCCCGTAGTTTTTTGCTAATACTGATCAGAGATGCCTTCCCTTTTTGGGATTTTGCTCTATCATGTAGTAGCTTCCTCCTTCCATTGTATAGTTTGTTTATGGCTGGGGTCCACCAGACAGGATGTGTGCCTTTGGAGGATTGGGTCTTGGTTTTATTTGGGATTACATGATCCATGCATTCCTGAAGGTGTTCATAGAATGCATTTATAAAGGATTCTGCGGTCTGGGCCGTATTTTCCACATGCCCGGGGGCTTTGAAGGATTCCACCTCGGTTTTGAGGAGTGTGAAATTTGCTTTAGAGAAGTTTTTCACTGTGGTTTTCTGGGCAGGGGGTGGGGTCGGGATGTGAATATCCAGTGAGATTAGTTTATGGTCTGATCTTACCAGTGAGGGATACACTTCTGGTCTGGAGTATAGAGTCCCCATGTTGGTGATGATCAGGTCCAGTATGTTTTCCCCTCTTGTGGGAGTGGTAGCAAGTTGTTCCATAGCATTTGAGTTTCTAAATTCTAGGAAATTTGGCGAAGAAGTTTTGGAAGAGACAAGAAAGAGGCAAGTGCAGACAATGGCAGCAAGTAAAGAGATTAAGGAGCTGGATGGACTGTGTGTGAGAAAACTTGTGATATGTATAACTGTTGAAGAAGATAGGAGTGTGACATTGAGTTAAATGACATGGTAACAGTAGACATGGCACTTGGAACCCATGAAGAAAATGGGAAAAACAGGGTTCACGATGATGATGATGATGAACTGTATTTACATGCTAAATGCATTAGTCCAAGTTTCTTTCTTCTTAGAAAGACAGATTTGCAATCAGTTCTTGCAAGTGAGATACTTCAGATTAAGAATTAACAAATGTGATGATATAGCAGTGAAACCACAATACGTAAGTGTTCTTGTAAAGAAGTAAGCTTTTCTTTCGACTTTTTTTTTGTTGTTTTTGCTTGCCAAGTAAGCTTTCTAGGTATAGAATGCGTATACAAATCAATACCCATTGCCTACATGACATCATTCAGATGTCCGGTTACAGAGAAATCTGAATAGATGGTGAAACTCATAATCAAAGAACACATCATAATCTTAATCAATACACTTGCCACTTCAACATGAGGGGTATGACTGGATATGTAATTAAATGTAAGCTACATGAGCTATATCATTTAATGTATCAGGATGAGACATTTAGTTTAACTGAAAGGTGCATTTAAAACACATGCAGCCTAAAGTGCTGTTTAAAAGATGACAGCATTTTACATTTGCTAGAGGTCTTTGTTGAACAGGTTCAGCATAACAAAGTGAGCTGTTCTTCCCTGCAAGCTAAGGCAGTTGAATGAGAGCTTCTTTGAAAGATAATCCCTGAAAAGTAAAATATATCATTGTAAATGTTTTCAGTATGATTATCCAAAGTTTCTCTAAATGTCAAAAAGATCTAGGATAAATAAATTTGGGGAATCGGCCATCAGTGCAGCCATTAATACTAATTCTGTCAGATTAACTGGATCCTCCCTCACAGACTGAGACAAAATAATTTATAAGGCATGGTTCAGTAAGGGCCACCACCAGCAGTAAACCCTAAAATCAGCTGTTATTGCAAGTGTGGGCACTTTCTGATTCAGAGATCAGACCTCTGCGATGATACTGCATGGTCTGCATGATTACCTTGGGGGAGTGAGGTTTCCTCAGCTTAGCTATATTCTAATGAGGCATTCCAGGAGAGTGGTCGATGCTAATTAGCCATATGCTGTCCCCAGGAAATTCCTGCATGCAGTAAAGCATTTACACAGCAGAGTGATTCAGAGAATTGTTTCGCTCCATAAGTCAGTTAGATCTGCTATGTTAATTAACTCAGCCAAAAGTTTTCCTTCACCCATTACTTTGATTGGGTGTGGTAACATTAAAGGTAAGTGCTGGGGAATTTAACAGGAAGAGGTGGAGTGTGTGTGTGTGTGTGTTGTGTGTGTGTGTGTGTGTGTGTGTGTGTGTGTGTGTGTGTGTGTGTGTGTGTGTGTGTGTGTGTGTGTGTGTGTATGAATGAATGTGTGTGTGTGTGTGTGTGTGTGTGTGTGTGTGTGTCCCCTTGAATACAATCATAAGAAGGGTGGCTGTGGGTATAAGTGCATGAATATGTGAATGTTTGTGTGCATGTTTGTGCGGGTGGTTGTCACATCTCTAAATTTTCCCTAGACTAATGAGGAAATCCTGCAAAATGAGGGGGTGGGGCACTAGATGCTAGGGATGCTCCATACATATAAACCAACAATCACTTAAAAATAGTTAATAGAACAACAGTTTTACAGCATAAAACATGTATGGGTAAGGAACACTAATCACCAGGGATACTCTTTAAATATAAATTTAAAGTCATTTAAAAAAGTTAACAGAATAACAGTTTTGCAATATAAAAGATGTATGGTCAGGGTAACAGTAGGCAGCAGGGGTACTTTTTAGGTATTACTCTAAGTCACCCACAATGCTTAAGAGAAGACAGAGGGACAGCACTTCCAAGCTTGCATCCAAGGCACAGAAAGCAGTGCTTTAGTCCTCTAACACTAGAAGCCAGCAAAATCTCACCATGCATCACTAAAAAATACCAGGGGAAAAGATGTCAAAACTGCATCCTTGGTATGCAGAGCATCACTTAACCAGGAAGAATTTTACTCCTTTGTGCTAAACAAGGACTTCAAAAAGGAAGGGATTGCCTTGCATCCTGATATACTTTCTAAACAATAAGAAGCACAGAACTCCAATGTCTGGCATAAATGACAGATTGAACTGGTCTGCGTGTTATGAGGGGCAAAACAGGTGTAAGAGGCAAAAGCAGGAGCATTCTGTAAAATCAGGGACAGGTGGGAGGTATTGGGTGTGTCCATGTGGGGTGGTTGATATACTTCTAAAGTAAATGGGCATGTTGAAGTCTTCTGACAAAGCCAGGATAAGCAATAGATAACACCAGGGAGAAATTTTAAATATGACTCTGAATAACATAAAAAGATAAAAGAGTTACAGGTGCAGCATTGCAATGCACTTCCTAAACATTAAGAAGAATGCAACTCTTTTAACATTTGGCACTATTGATTTACTGTAATAATCCCTAATTTATGAGGGCAGGGACATTGTAAACTGGGCAACAGATAGATATAGGAATGTTTCTGTGTGTGTGTGTGTGTGTGTGTGTGTGTGTGTGTGTGTGTGTGTGTGTGTATATATATATATATATATATATATATATATATATATATATAGCTATAGATCGACAGATATATGTGTGTGTGCATAGGGTCATAGGGGTTTACTACACTAGCAACCACAAGGGCCTTTTTAAGCTTAGCCATGCATCTCAAATCTCTGAAAGTTCTGATACTCTTGATAAGTGTAAGCATGGGCCTGGGAGATGAACCATTTACAGGTTACCTGTGTCCATAGGTGCCAAACCAGGGATGAATTTCCGGTTTCCCATCCAGTTGTCCAAGTTATACTTGAATTAGGTTAGGGAGGAATTCTGCCTCACATGCATGGGGAGCCTGTTCCACAGAAGAGATTGTCTCTGTGATACATACCAACTCTCCAGCTGGTAGCATTTATATCTCTGGCAAAGTTTAAGTCTTTAGAACAGGTAATTCTGGTGCTGTTTGTTTTGTGGATATGCAGAAGGTCCATCAGAGTGGGGTCTGACAATGCCCTGTATATCAGGCATAGATCTGTGTGCAGAGCTCAGTGTAGATGGAACCACCTATACTGAGCCAGAAGATATAGCAAATCACCTGGCTGATAAATTCAGCTCCAGCTTTATTCCTCTCTCCCCCCTCAACCTTCCCTCAGGAAATATCATCAAATATAACTCCCCCTTCTATCACTAGGGAACAGGTCCTTATGCTCTTTCTAAGACCAAGAACACTGCATCAATGGGCCCAGACAATATCCCAGGATGACTTCTAAATAGCATGAAACATGACCGATCAGGGCTCCTGGAATTACTATTTAACTGTAGCCTCCAAGCAAGCTTCGTGCCTCATGAATGGAGAAAGGGAACAGTTATCCCTTTGCACAAAGGTGGGACATCTACAGACCCTAGAAACTACAGACCCACAAGTCTCACAAGTCTTATATGTAAAGCCACGGAAAAAATTATCATGGAGATGATCAATAAAGATATAGTAAACCTCTAGACACTGGACTCAACCCAGTTTGGTTTTGTCAAGGGGAGATCATGCCTACTCAGCCTGGTTGAAATCTTTGAGAAGGTCACCAAAGCAATGGATGAGGGCAAAATCATTCATACTGCATACCTTGACCTGGCCAAGGCATTTGACACAATACCCCACTCGAGCATTGTTGACAAACTCAAGAGGTTAGGTACAAACTCGTATGTCACCCCGTGGATAGCCAAATGTCTCAAAGACAGTACTCAGGAAGTTAGAATTGGGGAGTCCACCACTACGAAGATGCTAGTCACAAGTTGAGTCCCTCAGGGATCAGTCCTTGGACCACTCCTTCTTGGCATTTACTTCTCAGGAGTCGAGGCCAATGTCAGTGGTCTCTGGCTGACTAAATTTGCAGATGATTGCAAATTAGGAGCTGTCATTGAATCTCACACTGACACAAATGTTCTCCAGGAGTGGCTGACACAGACAAACAACTGGTGTCAGAGCCATGAACTAAAACTAAATCCCAAGAAATGCATAATAGTATCCTTTGGGAAGTCATCCACCCCCAGTAGCTATCATATTGACAACACACCCCTTAGAGTTGATCCAGTAGTCAGAGACTTAGGGAAACATATAGATAGTAATCCAACCTTTGATCACCACTTGTCTACAGTGGTGAGGAAATCATTCTATGTTGCGCTACTTATAAAGAAAGGTATGGTATCTAAGTCCAAGGAAGTCATTGTTCCACTTTATTCGGCATTCATCAGACCTATCATGTGTATCATAGTTCATTACTAGGCATATTGACAAGGAGACCATTGATGAGCCTCGTCTAATTTCCCAGTTGCTCCACAACACTTGCTCATAGTCATATAGTAAGCAAATTAAGGCTGAGGAATCAAACCATAGAGTTCAGGAAGCCTCTGCTAAAGACTTTGTAGACTCAACTTCTGTGCAAAATGTTAGAATAAAGGTCAGATCATGCCTAGGAGCCATAAAAACATTCTTTTTTACCTGACACTGACATAACTTTTTTACTTTTTTACTGTATATTCACTCTTACTTTCCTTCTTTGTACCCTTATGCATATTTTCCACATGCTGTACTACAATACTCATAATTTGCACTTGTGCTCTTTTTATCTATCCTTTTACATTTTTCATTTCCCTCATTATACTAACATCCTCATTTATTATTTTACCCAACTATGCAGACACTTCTTCCCTTCTCTCTTGTAAACAATATCTTGGCCTAAACAGTAGTGCCTTATTTTTTCTCTATTTCTTTTTCCATATCATAATACTCTCTTGTATTATTCTTCAAATTCTCTAATACATTTCAGTACATTTTCCCATATGTCACTTTCTTTTACTTTCTTTCATTGTCCTGCCATTAAAGAAAACACATTTTACACTTCTTTTTAAATTCAATCCACCATTCAGACCAGCTTTTACAGATGTGCTCCGTGGCTATATTACCCTTCCATAACTGCAGTACTTCCTGCTCTCCAATTTCATCCCATAATTCATTTGTATTCTCTTTCCTATTTTAATATACCCCATTTCCTCCATCACCTCAATCCAAATTGCTAAATGATCTCAAAACCCTGTCACAACTGTATCACTTTCTGCTACCCCCAAACGTTGCAATAATACAAAATAATCAATTTCAGATCCAAGTGTCCCCATTCTATAAGTCCATTGAGGTTTGTTCCACACAATTAATTTACCACTATCTCTTTCTGTATTTTACATCTTTCACTTTGTTTTTTACATTGCCCCCTTAAATCACAAATTAACATCCCAGGCAACTGTAATTGTCATGTTAACCACCATAGTCTAATATCTGACAAAAAAGATTGTCTCTTTCCTTTCTAGTTATATATGCATATAATGCTATAATTTTGTTAACATGCTGTCTCCACCTCACATCCATATCATTTAACCTTCCCATGCTTAGCAACATTACATCTACTATTTCATAGTTTTTACACAACATAGCCATTCCTCAAAAATGCTCACTTCTAAGTTTCATATTATATTTCCACCCTACAATTTTTCTCTTGGTAGTCTTTCTTCACTTGTCAGGAATATTACAACATCTAACAGAATAACATTCACATCACATGTATCCCGTCATTAAAGTATCCCTAGCTTTCCTACAGTGCTGATAATATTGTTCACATTTTCCAAAAGTAATTTAAAATGGCTGCTTTTCTTCTTTTCAGGTTCAGGGGAAATATTTTTAAACGTTTGTTTTCTTATTTTTACTCATCCTTCAACATTTTTCCTGGGTTTATGGACAAACAATCCATGATTCTCAGCATCAAAATTTTCACTGGCTAAAACTTCAAAAAATACTAGTATCAGTCCCTTCGCCTGACCTCTCTTCCAGCTTCCTCTCTCCTCCCCCCTCATTTTCCCCTCCATATTTTTTCTTCTTCTAGAACTCTTGTTCACCTAGTTCTCCTACTCCCCAGCTGATGTCATCCATTGTATATGTTTCTTCCCTTTCCCCTTTTCTTTTATTTATGGTTTGGTCTTAACAATCCATCCAAAAGTGTCCCCTTTATTTACACAACCTGCATTCAGGCACACACCTTCTTGCAATATGTCTTTTTTCCTCTCACTGGTTACACTATACCTTGACACAGTCGATAATTAAATGTGAAAAGTCCCCTAAAAAGAAACATGATTTAGGTTGACCAGCATATCTTAAAGTCTCTCTATGACCAGCTGCAAAAATAACACTTGGCACGTGTTTCATCATGTTTGTTTCACATTTGAAAACAGCTTCCAACCTCCACCCCTCTCTCCATTGCATAAATTTCCCCTCATCTCTAACTTTCACAATATTATAAACAGTTTTTCACAAACACTGCATGTATTTATTAACATCGTCTTGTTGTGGTTCATTAGTTCTAAACTGCAAAGTAATATTTTTTAAACATTTACATTATTCCCAGAAAACAAATAATTGTTCCTCAGATGTGTCCTTTTTATTTCTCAGTTCCAGAAATGTCATCATCAATCCCTTAGTTTCACATAAGTCACAAAAAGTCTCTGCCCCAATATGCATAAAAGACCAACTTTTCAAGCTTTAAATCCCAAAACAGTTACCAAATTGTTCCGCACATAGTATCTGCCTATCATGGGATCATTATTTTGTTCTTATTCTGACAGTTGGCCTTCTCTTTTTTTAGAGAAAAGCACTTTTACTTACAGTTTGTTGCTAATCTATTTTTTTGCCTACTGTCACTGCTGCATATGTTTTAGTCACTGCATTATCTGCACACAAAATCTAATACCTTCATTGTTTGTGGCTGCTTTCCCCTTTTACTTTCAGTCACTACTGCATGTTTTAACTGCTGCATTCTCTGCTGCAACATTACTTGGTTCCTTTTACAAATTACCATCCTCAGCATTTCCATTGTTATCTGCCATCCATCTTACCTCATGAAACAGTAGCGCTATCACCTGGACCATCCTGCTTGATTATTTTTAACAGAACAGTATATGTATGCCCACCTGATACCAGCTCTGTTATCTGCACCAATTAAACAAACTCACTTACTTCCTTCTCCATGGAGTTAGCTAAGCACTGCTCATTTGTAATATCCACAAGACAGGAATCTTTGTTTACATTCTGAAGTTCCATATCAAACACATTTTTCTCCATATTCTCATTTTCCACCTCCAACCTCTACAAAACATTTCTCTCCTCCTCCATGCTGCTGCTTCCCTCTATATTTTTTCTTACTGCTATAGGATTCATCTGGCACAATTTAGCAGCTCCAAAAAGTAGGGATGTTCCCTGATGTCCTGGCCAAATTTCTCCTGGTAGTATAAATACCACCTCAGGTCTCTCCTGAAAAGAGGCCACTGGCCTAGTGGGACTAACCTGGTCAATAAAGGGTAAATAATTTAACATTATGTCAGACTGGAATAAATTGTCATGCCATAATTGACCATTTAATGATGGAGACAAGTACTGAGTCATAATTGACCATTTGATGATGGAGGCAAGTAGTGCGCCATAATTGACCATTTGATGATGGAGACAAGTATTGAGCCATAATTGACCATTTGATGATGGAGACAAGTATTGAGTCATAATTGACCATTTGATGATGGATACAAGTATTAGCCATAATTGACATTTGATGATGGAGACAACTATTGAGCATATATTCTCAGTAGCAAACAGAGGGATGGAGGCCTGCCATGTTTCACACCTTAAAGAGCCATCAGAGCCATAGTAGTATAGGACCTATATTTTATTATTTTGTCACCTATCATGTGAAGGCTGAAACAAAAAAGAAGTCATTTTAGGTAAAAATTCCCTTTTCAGATTCCATGATATCTTATGGCTAGAGAAGGTGAGGGTAGTGCTCCTCTTAGAGGTCAGACATGTTGTGAGGAAGAGTCCAAGATGTTCTGTATATCTTTCATAATCAGTACTGCCTCATGTTCCTGTAGGAAGGCTATACTGGGTCACAGTATATGGCTGATGCCTGGAATAGTTTGGCCAAGGCTGTCATCCATGCTACTGGCATCCCACACATGAGAGAACAGCACTATCACCACAACAGGTTTATTTGCTCCATGCCTGAACTCCTTGGCCTGTGACAGGATGGAACTAAGGCATGACCACCACCTCAGTACTGTAAACATAACATCATTTGCCTATATAAACACTATGCCAGTGTATGGACCATACAACTTCCCATTATGTTCTTTCTTTATCTCCAGCCCCCAAAGAGATTGATAGGAACAGGGAGATGCATAGGGACTGACTATATTGCCTAAGAGAGAGACAGGTTAATTAAAATTACATTTAAGAAAGATTTGTCTGTTTGCATATTGGCATTTGCAGTAATTAAAAATAAAAATATTAAACATTTATACAGCAGGAAAACATCAGCTAGTACTGTCACACTACTGAATTTAGTATGAATGTGACGTGCTATATGTTTGCTTCTGCATGTTACCCCTTATAATGAGAGAAATGTCTCATGAAATTAAGTGTATGTGCACTGAGATTGTTAGGATGGCTGCAGGGTCAATACCCCCCCCCAAAAAAAAAAAGCCTGCACTCTTATCAACACATAATTTTACATGTGTAAGCACAGTAATACAATTGCACCACTACAAGGTACATGTCTATCTTAGCCATAATTAGTAATTTGCTGTGCACTTCACAGTGTAGCATATACATATTTCCCAATGTGTGTCCCTGTTCTTGACACTTTTATTGATCAATCAGATTTTTTTCCTTCAGTGTATTGTAAGCATGACAATAGTTAAAAAAGCAATTACAATGGGTTTTGCATGTCTCTTCCCCAACTCTCTTTGTCACCATTCTTCCTCTTTCATACATTTTTATGTCTCCATTTTTGTTAATATATGCAGCAGCAGAAAACCTGCATTGACAATACTTGCATGGCCTGCTGTCCCCCACCAAGTTACAGTAGCAGGGCTGCCACCACCACCTCCAGAAGCACCCAGTAAAACTTGATCTTATGCTACCAGAATTGTCCCCCCACTTTCTGCCTTGCCTGCACCATCTGTGTCAAGTAGCCCTGCACTGGAGAATGGTACTCTGTTACCTACTGGTAGCAGTGTAAGGTGTGGGGGAGGCTGACATTTGTGTCACCTGTCAGGGGCAGGTAGACCTTCTGCATGACTTTCTGGAAAGGAGGTTTGATGCCCTTCTCAGCTGTGCAGAGACCATGCACTAGCAACTTGTTGAGTTATGTCCCTCCCCATTGCTGTCTCCAGTTTCTGAAGCAGGACCCAATATGATGAGTAATCTTCCATTTTGTTGACGCTGGTACAGTCGGTATCTACAAACCATGTCTGTATGTTATACAGTCCACCACATTTCATAGCATGCCCTCTTTATGTCTGATGTCTACTTCACCATTCTGTTCTGCCTCCCTCATTGTGTTACTCCACACCCCATCAGTCATGTTTGTCTTCCTCTGTAACCTATCCTTTTCTTCTTAATAACTTCTAACTTTCCTGACTTTCTTCCCCAGCTTTGTGATCTCAATAATAAAACAAAAATGCACACCTCCTACAAAAAGTACTCCCACCCATATCACCCAACTTCACAGATCTTTACTTAATGTACGAATGATTGGCTACTATTCTTCATCATAAAACATACAATTCTGGCAAATCACTGAACATTTTGGTCATGAAATAATTACAGCTGTGTGTAATTCATCCACGAAGACTGAGTTAAGAAGCAGAGAAGTAGAGTAGTGTGGCTCCTCTGCCGCCTTCATACTTTTTATTCTTCATTTACTCACCCTGTGTTCTGTCATCTGTCTTCATCTCCCTTTACATTCCCCTATTTCAACCTTTATTTTGGTAAAAGAATAGATAAACATATAACATACATTCCAAAATGGTATATACAGTATATATATATATATATATATATATATATATATATATATATATATATATATATATATATATATATATATATATATTTTTTTTTTATTGCCACACATTGCGCAATGGTTGGCATAAAGCAATGTTACTCCTGATCTATAACAATGTAGAAATTATAGTTCCTGTTTTATGGCAAACATGAAGAAGAATGACTTGAAATCACTAAGATCTTGCCATCAGCCATACAAATGAGTTTATCATAGATGCACATCAACAAAACAATATGGAAATAACTCATTCCTGCCTCTGATAGAGTCAAATCATGTTATCACATTTCAAACAAATGTTCATATCTCTGGAGCCATATGTGTTACTAAAGAAGTGCAAACGGCAAACTCTTCAGCATAAACTATGTTTATAGTGGTAGCATTCTTTAAGGTCTAGTTCTTATACTGAATTTTATAAGTCACACTAAACTCATTAACTATTAAGTTGTAATATTTTGTAAACAACTTAAAACATCTTAGCAAACACCCAAGGTACACAAATACAGTTGGGAGTATTTTGTTCAAGTAGTTGAGAACATTCATGTGAGGCTAAGCATTTCTGCCTGCAGTAGACAGTTGCTGAGATATTTAGAAAAATATAACATTTATGAACAATATAAATAAATATTATATGAACAATAGCTAATATCTCTACCTGCACAAGACAGAGGTCAACTAAAAATACATTTGAGTTTGCCATTGTGTAAGCTTTAAGATAAAATCATTTAATATTTTGCATGCAGCATGGTTTTGGTTTTCGGCATCAGTAGAATGTAGCTGCAGATAAACCTGGAGGTGTCACTTGGTTGTTATAACTTAAGTGAAGGCTTGACCTTTGAAGATCTGCATGACTCAAACTATTCATGACATGTTCAGTTAACTCTTAGTGCACTGGGTACAGGGTTCTAATCTCCTGAGGATAGGATGTTATTTTACAATATTATGTTTTCATCATGCAACTGTATTTCATTCTCCTGCAATGTTTTCTTTTATTTGTTTTCTTTTACCCCTTTTCTCTGAGTTTTTTAGTGGCGTACTTGGCTAATGTTCTCCTTTAGAGGGTAAGAGTGACACAGGCATGGGTTCTACTACATTCAACTATATTTCTCTTTTATTAATTAATTCATTTATTTATTTAACATTTGTTGACTGGGAAAGTCCAACTAGGACACAGGCTATTTTCAGTGGAGGCCTGGGGAGAAGCTCTCCAGATGCATGTCATTGTAATATGGGAGGAAACCAGAGTACCCACAGGAAACCCACAGAAATGCAGGGAGGACATGCAGACTCCACATAGAATGCACCCAGCCAAGAATCAAACTGGAGAGCCTCTTGCTGTGAAGTGACAATGTTAACCACTGCACCACTGTGCCTCCCAACTGCTGTACAACTGCACTATCCTATGATCCATAGCTCTGCTGTAGGTTTTACCAGTACCTTCCCTACATATGATTAGGTAGCATACTTTTATAATGCTGTTATGGAGAATGTGACTGAATCAGGGATGGTTTCAAAGCCATGCGGGTGTAATCGTCTTGTCCTGATATCAGGTGTTCCTTTCCCATAACATTCCTATCAGTGTGCACATTCTGTCATGGAGTTTACCAGTGTCTAGCAAAATGTAAGTATTGAATCATGTAGAATTGTTGAGTTAAGAAGTTGTGAGATATGCTTCTAACTCACTTCTATCCAGCTAATTACATCTTAGCTCATCTTGTGTGTTACCCTCTGTGTGTGCTTCCTCTTTTGATCTCAGTTCTATATTTGCATTTCCAACCTCCAACTGAGTTCAGAAATAAACACAACACCCATACCTACAATATTTGAGCTGTTCTAGTCACTCAGTGTACTCAGGAAATTATTTCTAGTGTATTAAGGTACTGGTGGGGTGTTTGACTCTCATGGGGATTGTATGCTATTTAACAACAGTCCGTATACACCTTTCAAATGTAATACATATATTAGATATGTGTCTTCTTAATGATCCCTTAAAGTTGGACAACATCAGTAACTGCCATTACTAGCATACTTTTATGATTCATATCAATATTAAAGACATGGATTCTTATCCTTCAATGTCTATTTTCTTCACTCAACTCCATCCTTCTCACTTCTTATCTCCTAAACTTTTGTTGTCCCACTTGCTGTCCTATTTCATCTCTGTCCTATGCCTATTAACACTTTTCATCTTATCAAAAATAAATTATCACATCATGTGCAGGCCCTTAAAGACATTCCCCAGGATTCACGAAGCCTCCGTGTAAGAGTTATAACTCTTACACGGAGGCTGCAGTTAAACTGAATGATGTCAGCATGCTCTGCATATTCATGAGAGCATGCTGAATCACACCTAAGTCGAACACGGCCGTGTAAGACAGTAGGGGGCGTGTCCGTAGGCAGAGCCCTGTAAGCGGACACGCCCCCAGAAGTGTAAAAGTGCCCAAAGCAGACACCCACAACAGAGTCCACGGAAATGTGAATAAACACAACACAACACATGCCCCTACAGACTATTAAACATAAAACAATCTAAATGAACATGTCAAATTTTTTTTAAATTGTAAAGATGTTTAACCGTGAGTGCGCTCGTTTGCGCGGGCGTGCCCGTAGCGCAGCTACAGTTAGCAGTCAATGGGAAAGCATATAAGAACTAAATATGCAAAATAAGCCAGGAAGCAATAGCGAAGCGGTAGAGATGCCGGCTGCAGAGCAGGCATTCATGGTTCGAGCCCCCACAACACAAATTTTTTTTTTCGCAAAATAAGCAGGAAACAAGTCCCTGACACATATATGTACACATAAAACCAGAATATATGTAAAATGCAATGTAATAGCCTATTTATATTGAATAAATGTGAGCTAAGAAATGAATATAAACTGCCAGATGTGCCCATAGCTGAGCTACAGTTCAACAGAGTGAGGTTATGTGCCCGTAGATAAGCATTGGTTTAACTGGTGCAAAATGAGTGTCTGTAGCCGAGCAGTGGTTTACCACGCTAAATATATGTGCCCCTAATTGAGCTAAGCGGCATATGCGTGCCAATAGCCAAATGAGTCTTAAACCAGCGTACCCCGTTTGCGCGGAGCTGCGCACCTCGCAAACGAGCTAACCGACGGGCAATGGTGAGCAAGCCGTATCCAAAATGCCTTTACACAGACACACCCCTCAACATGTCCAGACAGTCATGAAAAATAAAAAGCAGTGGCCAGGTTCAAACCCAGGATACTATACACCATAGTCAAGGTACAGAACCACTAAGCCATGATAGCAGTACCTAGAAATGCAATATTAGCTCATATATAGGAATGAATACAAACTACAGCATGACAATGCAGGTTTACTGAAATTGATACAATTCCAAACTGGCCAATCACAGATATGTGCGGGAAAAACGGACTATATAAGCCCCATAGGTGGGAATACACAGCATAAACGATTGTAGAACAGACCTGCAGGCAGAATGTCAGGTGTAGGTGAGGGTAGTTGCTTTCGAGCGCAGAGGTGGGGTGTTGAGGAGTCCAGGTACATGGCCTGGCTCCTAGTCCACAACCATGAGGCCCAACTCATGCAGGGCCAGGTCCTCTGGGGAGCGTACAAGGCTGAGGCGTGGGACCAGTTGGCTCATGAACTCACCAGTGCCACAGGAATTCCTAGGACAGGTGAGCAGGTCCGTCACCACCATGCGGACCTGAAGAGACGTAAGCAGGACCAACTGAACCATTGGATCCAGGAGGCCCGGCAATCACCCAACGCCCCACCACTGAGTAAGTATAAATTAATTATGTTTGTAGAAAGTTAAACTACCTGAAATCATGGAGATGTGTATTCCAATATTACTTCATTTATATTACAGCTGCAGGTGTCCGTTCTGCGAACCGCAGAGCCTATGCCGATAGGCTGGTGCGGTTGCGCCACCAGGCAGGTCAGTAATCCACTACTAGTAACTGTAAAGATATATAAATGTATGACAGTCAGCATAAGAGTGCAGTGTAGCCAGGAAGGAATTAAATCTGCAAGTCACAGTGTGAAAGTGTATGCAAGTATTGCCTGATTACAACAGTTCCCAGCCTGTAAGTTGAAACTAATCATGAGACTGTCCAACACATATTTTGAAATAAAACTGCCCTGCCTGTAAGAAAATAGTACACAACCTGCAGCAGCAGGTAAAGTATAGCTGCAGAAGAGGATGAAATCACATGTGTGAAATATATCCCTGTGGAAATACTGAAACATGACAGAAGTGAGAGTGCTGGAAAAAACTGTAATAACTACTGTTAAAACATGTCAATAAAGCCTAGAAGTACCAGTCTGAATAGTAACATGAAAGCAAGTGAGAGAGTGTGAGAAAGTGTCAGGAATACAGCACTACAGTAGTAATAACCCCTGAATAAACTATACTGCAGTCAGGACATAATTAAATGCATGTGAGACTCAGAACCAAACAGAAACATCTGTTCAAAGTGTTGCTGCATGTGGAATGTGTACACCAAAATCTGGATATGTTGCTCCCAGTCTGAAATATGCAGATAGGATGACTGTCTGATATACCAAACATCCACACCTGTCTACAAGTATAGAAAGCACAGTTAACAGGATGATGTATCTGCACAAAGTTCGATATGAATGTGTATGAACAGCAATAAAATGTAGAGTTATGTTGCAGTAACAGTCCCATCTGCAAGGTTAAGTAGTTAACATATAGGACACTGTAGTTAGAACAGTAGTGTGTATATCACTGTAGCTATTAGAAATGTACAGCATATGCGGTTGTATTCGAAGGTGTTAATAATATGTTTGATTTACCCCACCCTCTAACCATCTATAACCCATTCCACGAGAAAATGGTATGTGCAATCACAATTACCACCCCTGGACGTCTGTCCTGTTGGGTCATATATATTTGCATGTCTGTTGATGCATCCGCCCCGTTCATACATCCACACCTGATGGCCTGTTGCCATCAATCAACCCTGCATGTTGTTGGACTGTGTATTACTGTTCAAATTATGCATGTGCTATGCACGCTGTTCAATGGTGTGAATAACTGGGTGTTTGGTTAATGGGAATACTAATGCATGCTGTTACAACTAACTGTGAATGGTATTTATATGTCACTAACCCAAACTGTCATGACATAATGCAAAACATAGAACGACAGGGAAGGCGGGTTCCGGCGGACCCACCTCTCCCACCTCAGCTGGCGAGTGCACCTGGGACTAGTGCCCAGTCCGGACCCTCCTCCGGTGGCCCTGTGCCACCTGCGGGTGGAAGCGCTGCAGGGGATGGGGCTCGCCCCCCCTCTGCAAGTGTGGCCGGAGGAGATCCACCACTCACCCTCCATAGCGTCCGGACTGTGGTGCGTAGGGAGATTCGGGACTCTGTCCTTGAGCCCCTACGCCAGCTCGAGGCACGGGTGGCGCAACTAATGGGCATGCCCGTTGCCCCGCCTACACAGCCCCCAGCACAGCCCCGTCCTGGGCAGTGAAGGAACAGTGGCAACTGCCTATGGGTGGGGATATCAGTTCCACTGTTGCCATCTGTGGGCTCATGGGCTCTGGACATCCAAACCTCCGTCCCCGTCAATTGTGTAACCCCCCCACACGTGTTATACACGGCCCCTGTATGCGTCTTGTTTGTCTTGTCTGTTAACCTACCCAACCTACCTCCCCAGCTGTACCGACTACCTTCACCTGACATACCACTCTCACCTGAAAAAAAAAAAAAGGGCACTCTGTACCCACAAAAAAATTACGCCCCATACATAGCTGCCTATTCCGCACATATGTCTACTGGACATGGAACCCATCAATTCCAATTGGCTGTACAACAGGTATTATTGTTGTCCTGACACCTCTCTCAGGGGTGGAAGGTTTCAAATGTCACACCAAATTACATACATATGCACAGCTGTTGCTGCTGAAGAAATGGGCAGCTATGGGCCTTACCTACATCCCTCCTGCACATCCCAAGCTTGTTTCCCTACTGTCTTACCCTCTTTGTGACCCCATTTTCACCACTTTCCTGTCTCCCCGTTTTCTTTTCTTTCAAAGAAAATAGCACGGGTGTGCGCAAGAGTAAGCACGTTTAAGCGGTTGTAAGCGGGTGTGCGCTTGTGTGCGTGGAGCTAACCGCCAGTGCGCATGCGTGAGCTCCGCACAAACCAGCGCTAACCCAGTTACAACTGCTTAAAAGTGCCTTAGTCACTTTGATTGACAGGTCCTGTACTCAGTTCCAAAGAAAAATAAAATCCCACTGTGAGTCCCGAACCCAGGACCTTGGCAACTATAGTCTGCATGACTTACCACTAAGCCATGACTCTTATATAGAAACACTGTGCTAAAGTAAATATATCATTTAACAGTAGGAATGAATGTAAAGGGAATATAGATGTGTAGTACACAAAGCATGACATTTAGAATCACAAACAAAACTGGTGGATTTCCATAATAGTAGTGTGTGAACAGAAACAGCCATGCTAGTTGGAAGCTAGTAGTTAATAATGTCACCATAGCACCTTGCAAGACACACACATACTCATAGCAGGATAAGCACTGCCCATACCCCACAACCTCTTACAGGAACACATCCGGACCAAGTAATAAAATATGTGGAGCAAAGGCCCAAAACCAGGGACACATTACAAATAAAGTTACAACAAATGCAGACAGTTCAGAAAGTAACAGGGTCTACACCTTGTGGGATGTTTGGAAGGGTATGCAGTCTGGCACAGGAATGTTTGTCACCATATTCTGACTACAGCCCAGACTGCCTTGCCAGATAAAGGTGTGCATGAGATACTGACCAAATATGAGGCAGACATGTGGACAGCCTGCAGATATCTGTACACATGACGGGTCCAACACCACCATATTTGCATAGTCAAGGACCTAGACATAGCAACAGTGAATGTCTTACGGGGATGTACCACATACCCCATGTGAAATGTACAAACAGTAGGCAGAAAGGTGTAACACATGCAATGGTAACTATGGAGTCTGGAAAGTATTCACCACTTGCATGGCAGAAAAACAGTAGTAATACATATGCCCATGCTAACCCACAGTCACAACTGCAGCATACCAGACAGTTCAATGGGTGTACCCCACTGATATGTACCATTCCATGAGGCACATAACTGATGAACCTGAAAGCCTCTGGGGCCTGCTCAGCAGCATACTCACATACCCTAATAGATGTCAAGGCCCACACCATGGCCAGACCACACTGCATGCTGTAACACCCTAGCAGATATAGCAAGCATTCCAGGGTGTGAATGTACATGGAAAATAGGAAAGCTACAGCAGCACACTACAGTCAAGACACCTAGCAGGCATACCAGTACTGACAGTAAAGGGCAACTATTGAAGCCTTAGCAACAGAGTGCAAGCAAAGGTGAAAGGAAAGCACACACACACACACACACAGACACATTAACAATAGTAGTAGTTGTAGTTGTTAATGTACATACACAGTCAGTACAGGAAACTGGAGAAATGAATGGAGGAATGTTAATCCACAACCCACCGAGAAAAATGAGAGATACCAACCTTTACACTCACAGAATGTTGTCCACAGCATAACAGCATGGTCCCTGCCCTTAACATCTGAAAGGGCTACACCTATTTCACACACCCTTTTATAGCACAGTTCTGAAATCACAGTGAGAACTGCAATCAGTACACAACAGGCTGCATGCAATTAGCAAATGCTGGCTAACAATTGGTGCAGAGGCCATCACATGGGCATATGCAGATACCTACAAAAGTATGCTGTACTCCATGTCCACGCATGCAATACTTTCATTGCACCCTGAGAGAGAGAGAGAGAGAGAGAGAGAGAGAGAGAGAGAGAGATAGAGAGGACTAGACTGCAACTAAGCAGACGGAAACAAATCCCTCAGCAACAGCTACCTGGAAGCTGACAACTGGGAAGTGGAGCAGCAGGACAGAGAGCCAGACAGTAGCAGAAGCAGCTGTGACAAACACAGGTACTGTAAAGTAATACTATAAAGGTGTACATACTGTGAACCCTCCATATGTGTCATTGGTCTGTATCCATATGTATATGAAGATGTGTATAGGGCAGGAGACATACAGCACCTATCAGTGAAGGCTGTACATACATTTGTATGTGTGAGCATCTATGTGCACATATAAATGTTGTTTGATTGTAGATTGTACTGCCATGTACAAATTAGGTTACACAGCTATGTATGTTTAGCAGTATGTTAGTGTGTGTATACAGTAAGGTAGACAAATATGCTGATATACCTGTCTAACATATGGCTATGTATGTATGCCAACATATGTATGTGTATATATATATATATGTATATATATACATATGATATGCATATATGTATACATACATAGAGAGAGAGATGTAGGACTACATAGACAGATGTCGATAGAATATTGTAGCAACATATCTATGTAATGCACACATGCAGAGATAGATATATGTAGATACATATACATAGACAGACTGATCTGACCACCTACAGGTATGATTGTATATGATGACCTGCAACACAGCCTGTCCCCCCCCCTGTCGCCCACACCCCCTCTGCACCCCCCCTCCACATCTACAGCAGAATATGTACATCAATATATATATATATGTGCAAATGTATACAGACATATTTACATATATATATATATCTATATACATATAGACATATCTATATACATATATATATGTATAGAGAGAGAGAGAGAGAGATGTATATAGAGTCTGAGTGAGGCACATGTGTACAGATGTATTGCAACAGGTGCCTGGTGACAAAGGCACGGAGTGAACACCAGTGTCAAATCCGGAGTAACATACCACATTCCAGATCACCTACACCAGTAACCACCATATATGTGAGTGTCCGCCCACCACTGCATGTGTCAGGGGTGGGCAGGGTCAGACATGTGTACAATAGTGGCCCCAATGATAGTCACAGTGGCACACTATCCCTGGAATAGCTGCACATGGTATGTGTCCGCAGACATGGTGAGTCAGGCATGGACATGTAGGTCGGTGTACCCCCCACAGCACATAATGGATGCCATGGTATGGACCTCACATGACAGCAACAGATATGGAGAAGGACACAGTGACATGTACAACACTGTGACAATGCACCCAAACACATTACCAATGCACAGTGACTGACAACACCACAGAGTACACATATGCTACCCACGTAGAGGTTACCACCCCCAGATGCACATATGGAGGTCACACCCATGACAGATGTCCAACAACCATTGTAACACCACCCACCATCCACAACCTAAATGTCTGCTGTGTGTCGTCTGTGCCACTGCAATAGTGTGCACATGTGTAGGTACGGATTCCAACTCACAGATAGGACACACCCTGCAACAAACCACACAGTGTTAAGAAGCGAGACTCCCCATGTGTACATGTCACACATACCCCTGCTGAATGTTAGTCAGATAGGTAATATGCCATATGAGTCACCCTGTGTAACTGTGTGACGGCAGCAGGTACCATCACACCACATGTGTCACAATGGTCAGGTTAGCAGAACAGTACGCTGCTGTAGACACAGGGCATTAGCATATTGTATAGTATTGTATTACAATGTCATGTATTGTGTTGTATTG
The DNA here is from genome assembly GCF_019279795.1 of Protopterus annectens. Classification (NCBI taxonomy): domain Eukaryota; kingdom Metazoa; phylum Chordata; order Ceratodontiformes; family Protopteridae; genus Protopterus; species Protopterus annectens. The sequence goes on from NC_056729.1 coordinate 1,910,160,961, forward strand.
TATTGGTATGGTGAGGTACCTCCTTCATGGAGTGGAACCACTGGTGCTGTGCGCCAGTGTACAGGTACATACCCTGTAGTCAAGGTAGTGTAACATAGCACTTCTATATGTGTGTTTAGCTCCTGTCAGAGGTTATGTAGCATGCAACTGGGGATACCAGCAGGTCCCATCCATGTCGTGTATTCTGCTGACCTGCGGGTGTCTCTCACCTGGACATCTGTGATGACTTGGAGGTTAGGGTCAGCTGGGATAACTATGCCTTATTACAGGGGAGAGGGCAGGGTGACACCTGCACTGAACCTGTCCGCCACAATGTCATCTAGCTGTGGTGTCAGTGAAATATGTGTTGTGTACTACCTATGGGCATAGAGGATGGCTCCTGACCAGGTCGCTAACATAACTCAGGTAGGCCTCCTGGTCATCTGTAGTGTCACGCTTGACGTCTCACTCAACATTGCCCATGTAGTCAGTATGGTGGGAAATAGATCCTTACCAGTGCTGCTCAGACATGCCCTCCCTTCAGTGACTGATGCTCTGTCTTGCAGTAGCTTACATCTTCTGTAATACAATCTGTATATGGCTGGGGTCCGCCAGACAGGATGCTGTCCCTTTGTGGATAGTGTCTTGGCCATATATGGGAATGCATGAGCCATGCATTCTTGGAGATGTCTGTAGAAAGCAATTGTGTAGGGGTCAGCATTGTGGGTTGTCTCTGCCACTGGCCCAGTGGGCTGTAAGGATACCATATCACTGTTACAAAGTGTAATGTCTGTATCTGTAATGTTGTGCACTGTAGCCATCTGTGCTGGTGGTGGAGGTGGGATATGTATATCCAGGGCAAGCAGGGTGTGGTCAGCCCACAGTATTCGCCGATGTACGCCATACAGTACCTAGATACAAACCCCCAGAATGAGGAGGTGCTCCTGACCTGAATTGGTGTTCTGACTGCTGGTGTTTGGTAGTATGTCGTATGGAGCCTGGCAGGTACTGTTGCACAGTTGCTGGCCGAGCACTGATACCTGGCCATCTACATGTGTATCCACCAATAGACAGACAGATGCTACATATGTGAGATATGTGGTATCATAACAGTCAAGTAGCATGTGTAGTATGTGTGCCAAAGTCTGCTGACATATATTGCTGATACCAGGTTATCTTCTTTCTCAGGTACATGGCCCACCCAAGGCATCCCACCTACTCCGCGGCTGAGGATGAGGAGATACACCAGAGCCTGGTGCGGGACTATGCAACACTCTTTCCCGCACCAGCCAGAATCAGCAGGTGAGGGCTGCACTGTGGCAGGACCTTGTCCGTCGGGTAAATGATATAGGCATGCATAATAGGACATATGAGCAGGTACGACATCACTGCAGTGATTTGATCAGACATGTCCGTCAGCGTGCGTCAGATATCCACAGGCAACAGGTCGCCACAGGTGGTGGGGTGGCTACACATCCCACACTCACCAGACTGGAGGGACTACTCCTGAGTGTAGTGGCTCCAGTCCACCTGCAACAACAACAGCAGCAGACATGCATCATGATGGAGGCTGGAGCCACACAGCAGCAGGACAGTGAACGTGCAGGTAATATGTCATATGTGTAGTTGACTGTTGTGTACACTGGTAGTTAATGCATGTGTGTGGTGTGTCCTTGGTTCGTAGCTGCCACCATAGTATTTAATGTGCAAGCGTGATATCCTCAATATTAGCTGCAGACCTGTGAAAGGCGACTGTTGTACTCCTGACCTGTATCATACTCAGTAACATTGGCACAGTTGTGCCCACTAACATTAGTTTCCTCATGTCTGCAGGACCCTCTGGTATCACTGCATTGCAGCCTATCCATGCTGGTGAGTGTCTATTTACAATACCTGTAAAAGTGTTGATAGTAATAGTACTATTTGGCACACTTAGTAGTGCTCTTTGTATGCATGTAGGTGTGTCTGTGTCTGTGTGTCGATATCACGCATACTGAGTACTGTACAATTGTGTGAAACTGTGTGAATGTGTGCATGTGTGAATGTGTGCATGTGTGCATGTGTGCATGTGTGCATGTGTGCACCTGTGCATGTGTGCATGTGTGCATGTGTGCATGTGCACGTGTGCATGTGTGCATGTGTGCATGTGTGCATGTGTGCACCTGTGCATGTGTGCATGTGTGCATGTGTGCACCTGTGCATGTGTGCATGTGTGCATGTGTGCATGTGTGCACCTGTGCATGTGTGCATCGCTGGTAATGTGTAGACATTGTAAACTGTGTTTCCTGTTTCCTTCCCACAGGTTCTGTTGCTGCTCTGGTGTCATGTAGCAGGGAACCTGAGTCAGGTGCCGTGGGTACTGATAATGATGACATTGGTGTAATGGCACAGGAAGGTATGCCAGGGTCCGCCATTGGTCAGCCAATTGACAGTACACAGCTGTCGACACCATCAATGCGCACAGTTATCCTGCCAATACACCCCTTGTTACCACTGTCCCTAGGTGATGGACAGCATACAGTGGGCATTGACCAGGGTAATGTGGTATCTGCGGCACATGCTTCCCCACACAGCAGCCATGGGCATGGCCCAGAGATGGTACCACACAGACAGATGTCCAGGGGTTCTCGTGGGAGCATCCATGGGCGTACTGCCCCTGTCAGACGTGCCCACAGAGGTCTTACAACCTCGGCTATGTTTCGGACTGTCATGCAGGCACAGGCACGTATGGAGCGGTACACCAGACAGGGTCTGAGGGAGCTGGCAGCATGTCGCACAGCCATGACTGACAGTATGCGTGACATTGCGGCCGCCATCCGTGATTTCACCGATGTCGTAGACAGACGTTGTGGGGACATATTAGACCGGTTCCACAACTACATGTCCATGAGCCAGGGTGATGGTGGGCGGTTGAGGCATCGACGTGGCCGTATGCCAGCAACAGCAGCAGCTGGCAGTCGGCGCGGACGACAACAGGGCCGCCCCCGTAGTGCCAGCAGCAGCCCCAGCAATGCTGGGTCTGTGCTGTCATCAGACCACCCCAGGAGACCACGTGCACATGGCTCTGGCCAGGCCCGACAGGGATCTGTGTCCAGTCAACGAACACCTGCTTCTGATGACAGTACCCAGTCTGGGTTGGTACCGGATACGGTCCGTAGCACCCTGCAAGGCACAGGTACCGTGTCCGTGGCCAGAGACACTGATCTGTATGACCTGGCAGGTACAGTCTGTGGCTGTCCACAAACACCAGTATATGGCAGCCATGAGGTGGAACTGTGTGCATCCATACACACATGCAAATTGACAACACCTAGGGCTACCGCATACACGCACACACTGCATCAACATTGCCCCACCTTCTACTGCTGTCCCTCACCAACACACATACACATACATGTCAATTGGTGGTATGGGTGGCTGACCCAGGCATACCAAGTTCACACCCTGTGCATATGATGAAACTGTGCCACCTCCTGCATTCTGTAACAACTGTGCAGGTGCAGGTTAACATGTTGCTGATGCACAGGGTGACCACATAGATGTGTAGTAATAGTATCATGTTGTTAACAGTACTGTGTGCTGAATTAATTGTGGGTATATCACAGCATGCCTGATGCAGTATTTGTGTGATTGTCATGTCCTGTTGTCTACACCCATGGTAAGTACCATAGTGTATCATCTGCACATGTTGGCATACTGGTGGTAATGATGTCAACAGCAGGCTACATACATAGGTAGCACAGGGATGGGTAATGAATGTAGTAATACACAATGATGGACATGTAAATTGCAAGTGGCATGTTGCCCACACTAGACTCTGCAATGCAGATGTTTGAGGATGTTGATATGTGTGCAGAACTACACAACTGGTACAGGACACACAGGAGCACACTAGCACTGCATGCACACATCTCATACCATGCTAGACAGCACCAACACACATAACTAACTGTCACAGGAGGGAGAGTCCCCATATATGTCAGGGATACTGTGGTGGCAGGCCAGGAGCATACATCCTACTAAGTATGGCACCACTGAGAGAAGGCTCGGTGTCTGTTATTTGACATGTGTATTACTGCAGGTATGGGCACATGGGTTTCTATCCAGTTATTGTACATCCTGACAGTACATGCATGTTCCGTACACTTGTGTGCACTGAGGCTGGACCCTAGCCATCTGACCAGTGTATTTCCATGTACATGTGCATAGCGCCTGCATATTTGCAGTGTTACCTTATGGAACTGGTACAGCTTGTTTGTTGTACAATGGACTACATGGAGCCCTGTTCACTGTATCTTTGTTTGCATGCATGTTTGCTTGCAATTACCCTGGAATACCGATCACACCTGCAATGCATAGTTATAGAGCTTCTGTGGACTCCTAGTGTCATCTGCATAGCCTACTATATGTATGGCCATGTCCCACTTGACATGTTGCCACTGTTTGACCTGTTCACATGTACATTGCCTGTGACACAGTGCATATGACCTGCCTGGCATGTGTCCACGTGAGCAGTCATATATGCTACTGCTAAGTAGTCACAGGCACTACACCTTCACACATTCATCTCCTGTTGAACTACCTGCTTTGCTAGGGACAGCCTGCACCTGTCACCCCTGGCCTATCAGATATTAGCAAAGGCTCTTGCTACCCCCATAGTGCCTATGTTAGGCAGGTCTCAAATGACAAACCCACCTTCATAGGTATCACAAGGGATAAGACACTAAGAGCAATGCTACCCAACGCCAGATGTCTAAACCTCCAGATGCATGCACCCAAAACACTCCTTGGCATGGGAAACATCGATATCTGTGCAGTAACAGATGCCTGGTTCAGGGCTACTGAGAGCACACCAGCACTACCGGGTGTAACCCGGTTGATTTCTTTGCTACAGTCACCAAGGCCATTGCCGAGGGAAGGTGGTTCACACAGCCTACCTGGACCTTGCAAACGCCTTCCAATAATACCCCACTTGGGCATTCTAGGAAGCTCACCAGCTTAAATATAAGCCCCTATGTCACTAGATGGATTGCACAGTGGCTCAAGAACAGAACCCACATGGTTAGCATTGCTGGAGCCATGCCAGACCCCATAACAGTTACAGGTTGTGTCCCAGAAGGCTCAGTCCTGGGACCCTCTTGTTTGGTACATATTTATTGGAGGTACAGGCCAACATGGATGAACTGTGGCTGTCCAAATATGCAGATGACTGCAAACTGGACACCATAATCGACTCCCCAGCTGACACAAGCATCTTCCAAAGGGGCATCATAGCAACAGACAACTTGTGCCAGAGCCATGGTCGTCTGCTGAACAGTGTGTAGAAGGGGAATGTGCATCCTGTAGTCTGTTCACCTAGTTGCCAAAAGGGACATTGTCCTCACACACAGTAACCCCCCTTAGCGAAATACACACACTTGCCAATTGTAGGATTCAAACCCCTATCTGACTGTTATGACACGTGAGACGGGTGCATTAGCAGAGCACGCTATTTGCATTACTGGGGATTTTTTCTTCCCCTGCTATACTTATAGAGTGCTGACATCATCAGTGTTTAGAAAAGGGAATGGGCATCCTGTAGTGTCTTATCCTATTTGCCAAAAGGGACACTTCCCTCACACACTAACCCCCCTCAGACAAACACACACACTTGTCATTCACAGGATTCAAACCCCTATCTAACTATGTTATGACACTTGAGACGGACGCATTAGCAGAGTGCGCTATTCACAGTACTGGGAGGTTTCCTTTCTCCTGCTGTACTTATAGGGTGCTGACATCATCAGTGTTTAGAAAAGGGGATGGGCATCCTGTAGTCTGTTCACCTAGTTTCCAAAAGGGACATTTCCCTCCCACACTAACCCCCCTCAGACAAACACACACACACACTTGCCATTCACAGGATTCAAACCACTACCTAACTATGTTATAACACTTGAGATGGACGCATTAGCAGAGCGCGCTATTCGGATTACTGGGAGGTTTCCTTTCTCCTGCTGTACTTATAGGGTGCTGACATCATCGGTGTTTAGAAAAGGGGATGGGCATCCTGTAGTCTGTTCACCTAGTTTCCAAAAGGGACATTTCCCTCACACACTAACCCCCCTCAGACAAACACACACACTTGCCATTCACAGGATTTAAACCCCTACCTAACTATGTTATGACACTTGAGACGGACGCATTAGCAGAGCGCGCTATTCGCATTACAGGGAGGTTTCCTTTCTCCTGCTGTACTTATAGGGTGCTGACATCATCGGTGTTTAGAAAAGGGGATGGGCATCCTGTAGTCTGTTCACCTAGTTTCCAAAAGGGACATTTTCCTCACACACTAACCCCCCTCAGACAAACACACACACACTTGCCATTCACAGGATTCAAACCCCTACTTAGCTATGTTATGACACTTGAGACGGACGCATTAGCAGAGCGAGCTATTCGGATTAGTAGGAGGTTTCCTTTCTCCTGCTGTACTTATAGGGTGCTGACATCATCGGTGTTTAGAAAAGGGGATGGGCATCCTGTAGTCTGTTCACCTAGTTGCCAAAAGGGACATTTCCCTCACACACACACTTGCCATTCACAGGATTCAAACCCCTACCTAACTATGTTATGACACTTGAGACAGACGCATTAGCAGAGCGCACTATTCGCATTACTGGGAGGTTTCCTTTCTCCTGCTGTACTTATAGGGTGCTGACATCATCGGTGTTTAGAAAGGGAATGTGCATCCTGTAGTGTCTTTTCCTATTTGCCAAAAGGGACATTTCCCTTACAACGACTTGCACACACACCAACCTCACACACACACTGAGCACTTGCAGGATTTGAAACCCCTACTTAACTATGTAATGACACTTGAGACGGACGCATTAGCAGAGCGCGCTATTCGGATTACTGGGAAGTTTCATTTCTCCTGTTGTACTTATAGGGTGCTGACATCATCTGTGTTTGGAAAGGGGAATGTGCATCCTGTGGGGAGGCAGACACCAAGCACACTATGGCTAAGCTGTCATTCCCTAGGGCAAACAGCCTAGTGTTGACCTCTACACCATTATGTTTAATTGTCAAATGCACATTATTTGTTGCTGATAGACTGTTTGCATATCTTTATTGCCATAGCATTCCCTGTTGGTATGAACAACTTCTGCATCTGTGGAAAATGTTTGCATATGGGAGGGATCCACTATATCACGTATGTCTCTGTAGTCATTTAACTGTGTGCACTGGGCAGACTGCTGTAATGTGGTTGGTTCCTGGCATAACACATAACAATACCAGATATGTGTGTCCAACTGCTAAACCAAGATTTGGACTAAGTGTGTGAGCATGCCCAGTTCAGCCTTCCCATGGCATGTTGTCAAAGTGTGTGAGCATGCCCAGTGTGAGCATTCCATATGTTGGACTCTGCAGCCCACCACATTTGTGGATGTGTGTGAACTTCACAAACTAAGTGTGTGAGCATGCCCAGTTCAGCCTTCCCATGGCATGTTGTCAAAGTGTGTGAGCATGCCCAGTGTGAGCATTCCATATGTTGGACTCTGCAGCCCACCACATTTGTGGATGTGTGTGAACTTCACAAACTAAGTGTGTGAGCATGCCCAGTTCAGCCTTCCCATGGCATGTTGTCAAAGTGTGTGAGCATGCCCAGTGTGAGCATTCCATATGTTGGACTCTGCAGCCCACCACATTTGTGGATGTGTGTGAACTTCACAAACTATCACCCGTTTATGGTTGTGGGTTGTGTGTCATGTTGTGTAGTTACTGTACAACTGCTTTGTGTGTGAACACAACAGGATTATACTGTGCCTGCAGTGTTTGCATGGGATACTTTGCATACAGTTGTCAACATCCTTTCACACTGACCTAACACTGAAGTACTGTATAGTGTACTGGTAGTACTTTGACTGTGGTGGACAGTAACCTGGGCTTTACTGCTATCACTGCTTTACATTTCGATAGTGGGCACAACAGCCTGGTTGGGGCCAGTTGTGTACATATGACCATGTTGCATTCTGTTCAGATATGAACTACTTACACCAGGCTTGTCCAACATTGTTAGTGTATTCCACAACATAGGTGTACAATTGCAAACACTAGCGATGTGCCCTAGTCCATGTCTAATGCAAGTTGGAGAGTGTGTTTGTCCTTCAACACACATTGTAAGAGGAGTTTGCCATGACATATGTCATGGTTAGTATACTGTGCCTCTGTCTACCTGTGACATGACAGTGATACCCAGGATAAACCTACCATCTCCCGTCCACCCATCAGGATTCCTATTGAGGAAGATTGATAAGTGACTCTATGGGTAGCCTGTGCTGAGGGTTCACTCATGGGTGGGAGTGGCTTCTGTGTTATGGATCACACAGTACAGCTTGTCCTATGTAAGTCAGTGCTGGGGTTCAGGTCTGTCATGTGCATAGCTCACTGCCATTCAGATTGTACTATGTGCAGCATGTTTATTGATGCCAGCAACACAGGCAACACATGGCATCTGTGTAGGCTGTTTGATACTCCTGATGAGGTACTGTTGGGGACTTTACAGTTGATGGAGGTGTCTGCTGAGGTACATCCCACAGGGGCTATTGTAGTCGATTGTACCACTGATGCAGGAGGACTGCAGAGCCACAATGACCTCCCCTTATGTAGATCTGACAGCCTTCATGATTAGGTGGGTATATGGTATGTTTCTGTAAACACTACAGCACATGTTTGTCCAATGCAGGATATCTATCACCCTGTGTCCCCAGGTCTCTCATTACATGTTAACTACATAATGGGTTAACACCTATGTGGTGATTGGTGGGCACTTACTGTATATCCACGGGGTTGACTATACACGCTTCTGCACTTAGCTTGCTGACATAGCTATGGCACCAGTTGTCTGTTTCTATGTGGCCCTTTTGTGGGATGCATGTGTCAGCTGGTGGATCATATGTGGTGAGCGGTTTGTAGTCCTCTGCAAACATGTTAGGACACAGTCCTTCCATGTTTGCCTGTACCTATGGGACATATATACCAGACGAGGGAGATACCAGGACAAAGCCTTGTGGGATGCCAGTTATATCTGGTTTGTAGTCTGACATGGCTGAAGCATGTCTGACCATGTCTGTTCTGTCCTTGGTCTGGTTTGCAACCCTCTACTGACATGTGGGTTTATATTTACGCTGGTGAGCCTATCTATACTGAACATGTAGGGTATTGTATAGAAGCCTTTGCAAGGTCCAGATACACTGTGTGGAGCACATTGCCCTCATCAATGACCTTAATGACTGTTTCAATTGAGTCAAACATGGTTAGGGGCAGGATCTGCACTTGAGAAGGCCACACTGGGTTGGGTCCGGTGTCAGTAGGTCCCCAACATCCTTATGTCTGTGGTACATGCTGATCCTTTCCATAGCTGTGCAATCTGGGCTTCACAGGATTCTGGGGTAGTACTGTTCAGTATCCATTCAGGCAACACCTTTGTTGAGAAGGACCACTGTTGTTGTACACTGCTCTTTGGGTACATATTCTGTGGTACGGCTGACATTGAGCAGTAGTGTGGTTTGGCATTCCATTCATCTTAGACTCCATGTTGCACTAAGCCCAGGTCACCATCTCATACCATTGCTGCTGTGTGTTTTGCTTTGGAGATGTTGTCTGTTACCTCAGCATCTGCTATGTCAGGGCGCCAGCAGTCTGCTGGGATAGATATTCTGCATGTCTGGTGGTGGGGGGCTTTGCACTGCACCTGTCGGGATGTATGTTGGCAATATGTGTGTGTGTTTGTGGTATTTGTGTGATTCAGGGCATATCTGTGAATTCCCAACATGGCTCCTACCATCAGTTGTGTAAGCCTTGGGATTATCCTTCGTGTCCTGTACAATTTGTATCTACATAGGTTCATAGGTTCATACTAGGCTATCCACCCTGGGCATTTGTTAGCCTAGCCAGAGTGTGTGTGGCTTTGAGACCCCTTGCTATGTGGATATTATGGCCATGTATTATTTGCTTTGCTGTGCCTCTGTCTGGACATGACACAGTGAAGACCCCCACTGTAACTCTACAATCATCCATCCACTTGGCAAGATTCCTGTTGAACAGTGTCAGTGAGGGGTTCTGCCTAACATGGAGTGGGATTCTGGTCCAGGGTGTGGGAGCCTCTGGATTATGTATCTGTCCCACCGCACATCCTATTTCATTATTTGTTGAGGTTGACATCTCTCACTCTCGCAGCTCCAATGGATATGTGTTGTCTGGGGTGGAGCATGTCCATTACTCCTGTGTTGGGCATGGCCTCCTACAACAGGCATGCAATGCCTCTGTGTGGGCAGTCTGTGACTGGAGTCAGCTGGGGTGTCTACAGCCAGGCAGCATATGACATATATGTGTGACACTTTATCCTCTTGGTGAGGTACCTTTGAGGTCTTTCTAACTGCTGCAGGTGTCAGGTAAGGTAGATCCCATATGAGGCATTGTACTGGATTATGGGTGTGATTGGGGTAAAGTATAGGAGCACAGTGACCTCTGTTGCCATAGATGTGACTCCTTTCCTGATACGGTGTCACATGTAGACAGTCTTCCTAGCCACATTGGCAATGTGGGTGTCACATAACAGGTTACTGTTCACTTGTGTCCCTAGGTCCCTGGTTACTCCTTCCATACATAATGGTTTACCACCTATGTGGTATTTCGTGGTACCTTGTTTGGTATTTGGTGGGACATTCATACTGTCCAGTGTCTTCAGGACGGTTGGGGGGGGGTTATTGTGTGTGAGAGTGCAGTCTGTAGCATGCTACAGACTGCACAGCAGTCTTGCCTACAGTTAGTTGCACATGGGTGAACTCCACTGCCTTGTGCATTGTCAGTTACCTGGACGTATGGGTGTCTGTGCTGCCTATGGATACTCACCTCCTTTTATGTAGTGTTCCAGGTTTTGGGGCCATGACACATGGTACGTGGTATAACCTGGTAGTGCTGGTGTGCTGTCAGGAGCCTTGCAGCAGGTTTCTGTCACTGCACAGACATCGATGTTCTCTATTCTGGGGATGGCCTCGAGCATGCATATTGGGGTGTACACATCTGGCATTGGTCAGCATTTTCCTTATGTTTCTTCCCACTTATGTTTTCTCGGTGGTGGGTCAGTCTTTTCAGCCTTGCCTACAAAAGGCTGTATGGAGGTGGCAAAGGCCTTATCCACTATTCAGACGCCCAGGGTAACAGGTGCAGGCCATCCCAAGGGCAGCTGCATGGCTTGTCAAGCATGACATCCCAAGCAGACAGACATTGATCCCCTTGGAATGACACCAGTAAGTGTGCTACTTGCTATGACTGATCATTCCATGTTTGTACTGTGGCATTATTCTTGGTAAGGGTAGGTTGCTGCAAACGGTGAGTGTCATACCGCCTGGACTACATAATCGGATAGCTCATCTGTGTCTCTTTACATGTAGTCTAGGGCAGTACATCTCAGGTCATTCACACCAGCATGGACTATGACTGCATCATATTTCTATTTGCTTTGGAGTGACCTACATATTTCTGTTATGTGGCATATTGTGGCGGCCTACAGGCAGCTTACTGTACCCTTTCCCTTGTTCAGTCTGCTGTGGGACAGCAGTGTGTCTGACTATGGAGTCACCTATTACAACTGTATCGGGCATGTTGTTTCTCCTTCTGGCCTGTGACTGTTTGGCACACCAGCTTTGTGTGCTATGTGTTGCATGTGCTATGTTTGGAGGCTGTTTCATTGGGTGTCTGCTTTAGTGGCCTCTGTTGGTGTGCTGTGTGTGTGATTTCTGCCTCCGGGAATGTATTTCTGTGTTTATGTGTTTGGTTTGCAGTTGTGATAGGTCTATGTGGGTATGTGTTTGTGGTGTGTGTGGTTACCTTCTCCTACTGACTTGTTTTGGGTGTACTGAGTTGGGGGAGCTCTGCCTCCGGTTTGGATGGATGGTTGCATCTCTCACATATATTTGTATTTCTTGGGTGGAGTTGGGGGTTGTCTGTGTACTTGGGGCAGGTGTAACATTGACTCAGGATTCACAGATTCCACTTGTTGTGGCTGGCCTTACTGGATTGCATGTGTGGACAGATTATATTGCCATACTACTGATCAGTAATTACTTCATTGTTCATGCTTGCTCTATCATGTAGTAGCTTCCTCATTCTCTTGCATGTTTTGGTTATGGCTGGTGTCCACCATGCCAGATTTAGGCACTGTGTCTTGTTTTAATTTGGGACTGCATAATCCAAGCATTCCTGGCAGTGTTCATGGAATGGCTGTATTACAGGTTCTGAGGCGTGGCCCATATTTTGCACCTGCACGGGACCTTTCATGGATTCCACATCAGTTTGGAGGTGTGCAAATAATGCTTAGCACATGTTTTCCACTGTGATTTTCCGGACAGGGACTGTGGTCAGGATTTGTATATCCAGTGTGATTACTATATGGTCTGGTTTTACCAGTGAGCAATACACTTCTCATCTTGACATCCCGTACCCATGTTGCTGATTATCACATCCAGTATGCTTGCCCCTCTTGTGGGGGTGGTATGTTGTTCCTGGGCCTTTTGGTTTGTGGATTCGATGAACTTTTGTCCTACACTGTTGCAGCTGGTATAATGCTCCCAGTCTATGTGTCTGGGTATTTGCAGTCGCCCAATATAATGTGGTTTGGAGGACTTGATATATTCATGTATTCCAGCATGGGCCGGATGCAGTTCCTGGTGTTGGGCCAGTACTCTGTAGCAGGCTATACACTGGGGGGCAGTTTTAGCCACTGTTACTTGAGCATGGCTAGTCCATGCTGCTTTTTGTGGTGGTACCAACATGGGGGTGTGTTTATCCTTGACAATTCTTGCTAGTCACCCTACTTTTGTAGCTTGTTCCAAGTTTTGAGGATGTACAGCACAGTATGAGGTGTAACCTGGTAGTGTTAGGGTGCTGTTGTGAGCCTTGACTCAGATTTCTGTTACAGCACAGTTATCAACATTCTCCATACTGGGTGGGCTTAGACTGCATGCATCTTGCTGTTTGAACTTATCCCTTATCTTATTCTTATCCCTTCTGGTACCTATGGAGATAGGTTTGTGTTTTGAGCCTTACCTATTCAGGGCACACTGTGCGTGACAACAGCCTTTGACAGTATCCATACGGCCTGCACTGATAGGTGCACGCCAGTCCTAGCAGGTGGTGCATCATGTCATGCTCAGTATGTCATCCCAGACTGGCACACAGTGGGTCCCCTTTGCCTAACTGCATTACTTCAGCAATTGTTGCACTTCATCATCTCGTTGTCATGTTGTGGCATGCTGCTTGTTGAGGGTAGGATGTTAGTCGGGTTCCTCAGGTGTGCATATGGTACTTGGTGTTACATTACTTAACACATAGCATTCATGCCTCAGGTGGTGCTGCAGGGCTGCCTCTGTCGGATGCACATATTACACTTCCCTGTACATGTTTGTGAGCAGGTTGTGTCACGTTAGGCATCCCTGTTACTATATGAGGGAGTCAGAGAGGGGTATCATTCCCAAGGTTCCTACTGAGCCAATGTATGTGCTATGCGTTGCCTCTTTGCCAAGGCCAGGGCATACTGGGCATGCCTCCTTCTGCCTACTGGGGCAGGCTCAGGTTGTTCCTCCTCCGAGTCACGCTGTGCCCGTGGTGGCCTTGGCGATGGTGGGGGGCTGTTTGGCCCAGCCTTATGCTGGTCCTGCTGCAGCTGTTTTCGCAAGATCATATTATGTAGCATAGCACATACCATGACAATTTGGGTACATGTAGTTGGTGTGTACTGCAAGACTCCACCAGATGTGTCCAGACACCGGAACCGTGACTTGAGCAGCCCAAACACACGCTCTATTACATTACGTGTTTGTGCGTGTTCCTCATTATGGTGTTCCTGTTCAGGTGTGTGTGCGTTTCTGATGGGTGTCATCAGCCACGGCTCCAGTGCATATCCTGCATCCCCCACTAGGTGTCCGTGCGGGATGTCCCCATTGGCAAATGTCTGGTACAGCTGCGTCAAATGCCAGATGTTGGAATCGTGGTAGCTCCCAGGACAGCCAGCACACACATTCATTATTATGCCCTGGGCATCACACACGACCTGGCAGTTGATGGAGGGGAAGCCCTTGCGGTTTATGTAGGCCCTACCCCACTCTCCTGCTGGTGCTTTGATGCGTATGTGCGTGCAGTCTATAGCACCCAGTACCTCAGAGTATTCCGCTATTTGCTGGAAGAGACACATGTTGCTGGCCAATACCTCACGGGCATTGGGGAAGTATACATGATCACCGACATGTGCTGACATGGCATCCAGGAACTGGTGCAGTACCCTGGAAGCTGATGCCTGTGATATCCCCATCATATCGCCAGTTGGTCTCTGGAAGGTACCTGTTGCTAGTATTCTTAGGCCAACACATACCTTGGTTTCCACTGAGATGGGTTCCCCTCTGTTGGTTCTGTGTGTGAGGCGTGGCCTGCACAGCTCCACTATTTGCTGCAGGAGGTCTCTGTCCACTCTATAGCGCTCTACTATCTCCAGCTCATGTAACCCGTGGTAGGTGACCCTGGGCCTGTACACTCTTCTCCGTCTCCTCACTGCGGGTTGTCTGGCACCATCTGCATTGTCACCACCCTCAGCAAGTCGCCTATGTCTCATTATGACAGCTATGGCAGCCCCTAACATTTCTGCTCTGAGTTCAGCTTTTTCAGTTTTCACTTCTGATAACTTAACTCCTGTCTTGCAGTGTCTCTTGAGAGAAACATTCTGCACTGCTGTTTGCAGAGCCTTAAGTGCTGGGCTGGCCTATTATTCTGCCTGTGTAATTGCCTGCATCTAATTGTTTTCACCTGCTAGCTCCAGCAGTATTCCCTGCTAACTTCCTAGTACATCTGTTGCTTCCTTTTTCCTCTCTGTTTCCTCAGGGTGGAGCCGTGTGCAAACCAGCAGAAACACGCTCACAGTGGCTTACACGCGCGCACACATACTTACACAGTTTTGGATCTGCTTATTCGATTAAAACGCTGCACGCCAGCAAACGGTGTTAAACATCTCCCAACACGCTCCCACATGCTTAGTCTGCCTTACACGCTGCGTACACTGCCTTACACGCGCACCGCCTTACTGGTGCTTCATGGCGCACGCAAGTCATACCGTCCAGCAAGAAACTTTGGTGTAGGCAACAGTGTACACCTTCCATTTCTTGACTTTCTCATGTTTACTTAGTGGCACACCTCCTTCCTTGATATCTCTCTGACATCTGTCATGTAACTCTACCTTCCAATGAACTCCATCCCTTTCTACCATTCCCCCCTGTGATGTCACCTATCTCTTACTCTGTTCCTTCCCCTTCTGTAACGCTTACACTACTCAGAATGTGCTCATTTGCTATGTGACAGTGGAATTCAGTATCCTTACCCTCATTTGCATCAGATTGCCTACTAATGCTTAATTACATCTCTTAGACTTGGCTTCCCCCCTTGGCAACCACTACACGGTGGCCATGTTGGTTTTCCTATGCTGGTCCCTCCATTGACATTCCATGTATTGCATAAAACCTACATTTGTAGGTTTAAAACCTTCGTTTTTATGTTTTATGCAGCGCAGCCCGCTGGGGCTGCGCTGGTTTACACATCGGCAATTGCCGAAAAAAAAAATTATATTTTTAATATTTTTGCATGGGGTTGCCTTGCCAATGGCCACATATTTGGCCATTGGCATGCTGCCTATAACATATGCACCCTTTATGTGGAGCTGACATGGCTCCATTGCCGTGTTTGCAGAAACGTACTCAGTTGTCAACTGAGTACATTTCTGCAGCTAACATGGCTCTTACACGGGCTGTTCTTGGCTTCCTGGATCGCTAATCAGCCTCATTTGCATGCTATTCGGCTGCAAGTGGGCTGATTAGCTTAGCCACGCCCACTCCGTGTAAGAGCCGTTTTAGCCTGACTCTTACACGGACTTTGGGCTGTTCCTGGATCGTGAAGGCTGCACGGAGTCTTACACTACTCTTAGACTCTGTGTAAGCCTTCGTGAATCCAGCCCATTATAAAACAACAACAATCATGTATCTATGGCCATACATTGGGCAACAGCTGGCTGAGCGCAACTACACTGTCCATGTATAAACATAAAGAAATAGCAGTTTTCCTCCTATGGTAAAAATAGACAAATCCTTTGAAAAAGCTAACATCTTGGCATCCATCTCATAACTGAGTTGACTGTTGATATGCATCACTAAGCAATACTAAAATAAAATAAAGTTAATAGTTCCAATGTAACAGCTTTGGGGGCTTATAGCTGCAATGAAATGATGTGTATGTAGTGAATACACTAGGTAGAGGGTTATGATTCTCTGATGGTTATATATGATGTCTAATATTGCTCATTTTTCAGTCTTGCACAGTGTTTTAACACTCCTTTGAAATCTTTGTTTATTGGCAACCCTTAGGTAAAAAATATTATATGCATGTCATAGTTTTCCAGTAATGTTTACATAGTCAATACACTAGCATGAAGGTTTTGATCTCCATATGTTTATATGTTGTTTGCCAGTGCTCATTTCTCAGTCTCATTTTTCTAACACTCTTTTGAAATATGTATTTTCTAACAACTTTATTATAAGTTCTTCTTTGGTTTCCCTTATTAAAGCACTGATCTGGGAGATATCAGTTAGCGGGTAGGGGTTCAAATCCATTGAGGTCTACTTTGTTGCAGTCTGACAAGAAGCTTGTACCAAGCACTAACCACATACAATGCATATATGAAAAAAGGGTAAAAATAGTGCATGCATGTAACAGTTTTACAGTGATGTGTACATTGTCAATAAACTAGAAGGAGTAATTTGATCCCCTGAGGTTTATCTGCTAACAGTGCTCAGTTTACAGTGTTTCACACTGTTCTAACACTCCCTTGTAATGTGTGATGTCTGACTACATTACGATAAGGTCTTCTGTGGCTTTACTTGCTAATACATTGCTTTATAGAATATCATTTTTGGCTGGTAGAGGTTCAAATCCTTTGAAGCATGTTTGTGACTGCTTCCATTGCCTTTTCTACTCATGTGGCAATGTGCGTATATTGTCAATACACTGGCAAAAGGTTAGAAATCCCCTTATGGGTGGCATGCTGATTTCTAATGTTCACTAACAGACTTCAACACTGTTCTAACATTTCTCTTCAATGTATTTTTCTGACTTCTTCATTATAAATTCTTGTATGACTTCACTTCCTAATGCACTGGTCAAGAGAATGGCATTGCCAAAGGCAGGGGTTCAAACTCATTTTGATGTACTTTTGTGGTCCTTCTATCATGTGCCCTAAAAATAATTTTCCAGTCGCATTTTCTAGTGGTGCTTCTTTCTATGGCATGTTTTGTCAATTCTCTGGTCTACAGTACGTCAGTGACATAGGTAGAGATTTAATTCCATTTCTCTGAAAGAAGAACCCCCTACCATCAATATGTAAATTATGCCAGGGATTGAGGTTTGAGAGATATGGGCTTTTGTTCTACCTCAGTCTTGTTCATTCCATATTTGCTCACCTTGTTTTGTGCTATCTGCTTGCTTCCCCTTTTTAGATCTGTTTGTCCTGTACTCCCATTTCCAGTCCGTGACATGGTCAGAAATAAACACAAATTATAAACAAAGGTATGGCATCTAAGTCCAAGGAAGTCATTGTTCCACTGCATTCGGCGTTCATCAGACCTATCATTGAGTACAATGCCCCCTTCGGTATATACCTAACCAGGCATATCCAACAACTGGAACATCCACAGAGATTTCTCACTAAAACAATACAGTAATATGTCCTATGCAGACTGCCTTTAGGCCCTATCACTGTAGTCTGTCTCCTATAGGCTTTTGAGGGGAGATCTACACCTGGCATACATGGCATTGTCAGACCCCACTCAGATGGACCTCCTGCATATCCACAAAACAAACAGTACCATTATTACTTATTCTAAAGACTTAAACCTTGCCTGTGATATAAATAGGACCTGCTGGACAGATAGGTATGTATCCCAGAAACTACCCCATCTATGGAACAGGCTCCCCATCCATGTAAAACAGAGCTCCTCCCTGATCCAATTCAAGTGCAACTTGGACAATTAGATGGGAAACTGCAAATTCATCAATGGTTTGGCACCTATGTATCTGATGCAAACAGGTAACCTGTAAATGGTTCATCTCCCAGGCCCATACTTATATTTATCAAGGGTATCAGAACTCATCAGAGATTTAGGATGTATGGCTAGGCTTCAAAATGCCCTTGTGGTCATTAGCCTAGTAAACCCCTATTAACCTATGAACACCACACATGCTAAAAATGAATGTGTTATTTAAAATCATCTTTCTGTGGCTATATGTTGTGAGACAGTTGGCAGAGAGCAACATATTTTATTTATTTATTTATTTTTAAATTTGTTAACCAGCTTAGTCTGTTTGGATTCTTAGAAGCCCTATTTCAGCAGAGACCCGAGGAGAAAATCTCCCCAAAAAAAAGTTTAAGTAAACAAATAGTAAGAACAAAGATAAACACAGATCACATTTTAAGTATACATACTTCTGAAGTAATTATATAACATGCAATAAAGGAATATATAGAATGGACAGAAATACAATACAATACATATATGGAAATGTTCACATAGTATGGCAAGAAACTAAGCAGAAATATGATAAGACTAAGGTCAATACATTGCTGAACCAAGGTATTAGGCATGAAGTAAGTAAATATACAGATAAAGTTGTGTGAACTTTAGAAGTTAATAAATAAATTAAAGAACAGTAATAAGGGATTATGAGAATTGAGTGTAACATGAGCATACTAGTATGGAATATGCCGAAAAAAAAAATGTGTAGGTAGTAATAAGAGAGAGAGCTAGAAGTTAAACATCTACGATCACAGCTGAATATCAGCCCATGTCCTATGGCAAAAATAATGAAAAATCTTTGGCACAGGCTAATCAGTCCCAAAAAATGAGCTAAGTCTCACTACGTATAGCTGTTTGAAGTAAAGTGCAACTACTGCTGTTATTTGACCCCTCTGTTGGTTCAGTGTTCTCATATATTTATGCTGAGTGTATCAGTGCACTGGTTAGGAATTTCATATCCTCTTGAGGCTATATATTGTTTTACAACTGTTCAGTTTGCAGTATGCACATGTGTTACATTTCCCAGATATGTGTGTTTTACGACCTTTTTTATTCCAACTGGTGCAGTCGCTGACCTTGCTAATGCACAGCTGTGGAAACAGTCAGTGGGAATGTCACAGGTTCGTTTCCCTTGAGGTCTACTTTTCCTTTTTTTTCTTGCCATCAGTTTACATGTATTACATTTCTCTGATAATTGTGTTTTATGATTACTTTTACTCTGACTGCTGCAGTGGTTAATCTTTCTAACTGCATGCATATATGATTAACATTGCTGCTCATTGTGCATGTAATATTAACAGTGCTGGTTTGGCCATGGTTGTGGATACAGTTTTTCTAAATCCACAAATGAAATGTTGATACATATTTATTTAATGATATGAACAAAAAGAAAAAATTGCTGTCCAGAACCAAGAAGGAGCAGGTGCCCAATTGTAAGCAATCTCTCCCTAGCTTAATAAGAGTACTAGTGAAATCCTCCATAGCAAAATTCGAGTCCAGATTGGCCACATTTACTAGAGACAATCATAAGGCCTTCTTCACATATGTCTGTAATCTCAAAGGTAGCACCCAGATCTGTTTAGAACTGGTGGTCAAGGTCACCACATATACAAGTGCCGTAGATATAGCAAACTTGCTGGCTGACACATTCAGTGAAAACTTTACCCCTCTGTCCCTCCATCAGTAAATCAGGACATCCCCAGTTCCTGCCCCTTCCCCTATATTTAGGGAACAGGTCATCACTGCTATCTCAAAGGCACAAAATACAGCTTCCATGGGACCAATAACATCCCAGGCTGCATCCTACATGAACTCAGGCAGGAAGTCGCTGCACCATTAGGTGCCTTATTCAACAAAAGCTGAGTACCGGCTTCATCCCAGCTGAGTGGAGGACAGCCACTGTCATCCCTTTGCACAAAGGTGGAGCGTTCACCGATCTGGGAAATTATAGACCCATCAGTCTAACTAGCCGTATCTGCAAGGCCATGGAATGGATTATCATGGACCTCATTAACAGGAACACCGGCAACCTCCAAACACTCAACCCCACACAGTTTGGCTTCATCAGTGGGAGATCATGTCTGTTAAAGTTGGTCGACTTCTTTGAAACAGTCACCAAAGTCATGGACAAGGGGAAGACAGTGCAAACTGCCTACTTTAACCTGGCCAAACCCTTTGACACTATTCCCCACTTGGGCATAATAGATAAACTCTCTCAAAAAGACATCAATCTGTATGTTACTAGATTGGTAGCTAGCTGGCTCACTGATAGAACCCACCTAGTCAAAATAAGGAAAGGCACCTCAAGCAGTGGATCTATAATGAATGGTGTAGCCGAGGGTTTGTTCCTGGGGCCTCTGTTATTTGGGATATACTTTTTTTGAGGTGCAGGCCAAAATCAGTGGGCTATGGCTGACCAAGTTTGCAGATGACTGCAAGCTGGGCATTGTCATCAATTCCCCTAAGTGGACATCCTCCAGGAGGGTCTAACCCAAACAAAGGACTACTGCAGGAAACATGGCCTCAAGCTGAATACCAAAAAATCCGTCATCATCCCCTTTGGGGAGAGTGACGTCCCCACAAATTAACACATTAATAACAATGTCCTAATCATGCAATCAGTCATGAGGGATTTTGGCACCCAGGTTAATAGCAACCTGACTTTTGACCACTGTGTTGCTTCTGTTGTACGGAAGGCTTTCAACATGGCCCACCTCATAAGTAAGGGTATCTCATCCAGGGACAAGGAGGTCATAATACCCCTGTATTCTTCCCTTATGAGGCCCATTATTGAGTACAGTGCCTCATTCGGCATGTAACATTCACAGCTCATGCAGCAGCTAGAGAGACCACAAGGTTCCTTATCAGGAGAATCCAGGGCCTCAAAAATCTACCATACACAGATAGACTAAAAGCACTATCCCTCTACTCAATTTCATACAGACTCCTCAGAGGTGACCTCTGTCTGGCATACAAGGTGATCTCAGACCCCGGCTTGATGGGACTGCTGCATATCTGCAAGTCAAGCTCCACTTGAGTAACCCACACGCACGGGCTCAACTTGGTCAGTGACATCAATAGGACTTGTTGATGGGGCAGATTTCTGTCTCACAGACTCACCCATCTGTGGAATAGACTCCCTCTCCATGTCAAGCAGAGTACCTCTTTACCCCTTTTTAAGCACAACCTGGATAACTGGATGGGAAACAGAAAATATATCCCTGGGATTCCATCCATGTCCTGCTAGACATGAGCATTGGGTGATGACTTGTCTAAACATGGGCTAAACTCTTGGTTAGGCTTATAAGGGCCTCAGAGCCAGTAGCCTAGTAACTTCCTATGATCCTATAAAGACAAAAACATTTCTACATGACCTCAAAATTCAGTGTAAGAGTTGTCAATAAAAATTTATAACAAGAAAATAAAGAACTCTCAACAGATAGATGAAAAAAAACATGAACCATAGTGAGAAATACATAACTGTTTATTGAGAGATTTGATCTGTAAACAATTAAAAATACTTCAAGAGAATCAAACAAGTAGTCTATATGTATTTGCTTCAAAAGAATCAAATAAGTAGTCTATAGGTATCTGTTAAAATCAGCCTACTAAAATGAATACCTACTCCATGAGGGAGAACACAAAAAATCTTAAATCTACAGTTATATAAGCTGCTGGGATATAGGAATAAAGGTCTGACTGCAGCCTGTTCAGCCTGGGTTCATTTAGCTGCTTGGATGAATAATTGAACAGCTGGGTGGGATGGGCTCACCTATACCAGGTTGAAGGATGTTTGTTAATGATGCTCCCCTATGGAAGGTGTGGTCCAAAGAAGAGAGTTGACCTCAGATGTAATAGAGGACATTATAGATAAATGCAGGAGGCAGGAAAGGGAGTGAGTAGGTCATATAGGTTCATAGGTTCATAGGTTCATACTAGGCTATCTGCCCTAGGGCATTTATAAGCCTAGCCAGAGTGTGTTTGGCTTTCGCCACCCATTTTAAATTAATTTTGCTATGCCCTTTTTCGAGGTTAGTATACTGTGCCTCTGTCTAACAGTGACACAGAAGTGATACCCGGGGTAAACCTATGATCTCCCATCCACTCATCAAGATTCCTCTTGAAGAGAGTCAGTGAGGGACTCTGCCTAACCTGGACTGGGATTTTATATATATTTATATATAAAGAACCCCACCACCACCAGGATGGAAGCAAAGATGAGCATCTCCCAAGTACACCTTTAAAATCCATGACCAGACCCAGCAGTACTGAAGTATGTCCAGGGAGCAGGAAATAAGCTAGTAGACACAACATGGACGTGGGGCAGTCTGCAGCCAGGCCAGTTAAATAATGTCCCAACTGGGACCAAGAAGATTTAATAAAGATACAATGACATGATTTTTAACAGGATAGCTATAAGTATGTCTAATACACATTGAATGAATACATAACAAAAAGAAAGGAAACTCATCATTTACACAACAAACTTATAATCGTGTCACTCTCATTTTCAAAATACTTGAAATGGATAGACACTCGACGAGACCACGATAAATACTGGCATACATATGAAACTGCCACATCAGTTCCATGTATTCTTATCTGTTCTCCTAATCACCCCCCTCACATTAATACTTACTTTTTCCAGAACACGTTCTTTTGTAAATTGTGTGCATTGTGTTGTGTGTTTTTACAAGACATTACTATGGTTGCATCCCTTAGTGGAATATATATGTTCATAAATTTGTTGTATTCCCATGTAAAATGCCTTATAAAACCTTTAGATGCACAATCAAATCTTCCTTATGTATCAGTGATTCTAGGAAAGTTAGATAGCATATTCTTGGGATCCTTGTCAATATATCTCAACTACTTACATATTAATCATTTATATATATTGCATCCATCCACCCTCAATCCCTTTTACACATGGAATCAGGGTGTCATTTCCATCATGACAATCATCTCAATCCAAGATTTACACTGCCAGGTGGCTAGCCCTGACACAGTACAATAACTCGAGCCAAGGTTTACACCACCAGGTGGCTAGCCCTGCCATGGTCCTTCATTTGCACCACACGCACACTCTCACCTACGGCCAGGTTAGCGTGTTCAATCCACCTATTGCATGTCTTTGAAATGTAAGAGGAAACTGGAGCACCTGGAGGAAACCCACATGGCTGCAGGGAGAACATGCAGACTCTGCACACAAAGCACCCCAGGCGAGAATCGAACTGGAGAACCTATTGCTATAAGGTGACAATGCTAACCACTGCACCACCGCAGCCACCCTCTTCTTAATAATATGTTCCATTAAAACAGATTTCTAAAATATTCCTGCTGTTTGATCTACTTAAAATCAAAGCTGAGTTCCATTGCTGTTCTTTATAAAGACCGTGGTTCCCTACATAAGTATAACTTAATTGTAATCAATTATTTTAATCGCTCTTTTTATTTCTCCTCTGTCTATGAAGCATCTCAAGACAATAGAATTGGCATTCTGTGTCTTAATAGCTTCCTGAGAATTATTCCTATGTTTAATATGAATGGGTTATATAAAATGGGAAGTCAATCAATATCTTTTCTTATTCTTATTTCCTCAGCTAATTCCTCTAATAATCTTTTGGGTTATTTTTTATAAAGATATATTAGATGCTTTATTTCTGCCTGAGACCTCTCATCAAGTAACATCAGATGATAGATAGTCATTTGGCCCTAAATAACATTCCTTTTCAACCAGTCATGGCAATGGCTGTTATACTGCAACAGTGATTTGGAATATATAACTTTTCTAAAAATATTGCCCAAAAATTTCTTATACCTCTTAATACATACCTTGAAGTGCACCCATCAGCCGCATGCATCTGTTGTGACAGCCCCCCATGAATTTTGTATAGTCAATCTGACAACAAGTCAGAGTTAACTTATATTAGGCCTAAGGTGTTGCCTATCCAGCCACAGGTTACTTAACGCTACCTGTTCTACCTTGCATCTTCTCCTGGCCCTAACTGCCTGGATTTGCCACCTCCTGCCAAACTTCTGTGGACTGTGTCCTCTCCTAGTGGACTTAATCAAAGTTACTTAACGCTACCTGTTCTACCTTGCATCTTCTCCTGGCCCTAACTGCCTGGATTTGCCACCTCCTGCCAAACTTCTGTGGACTGTGTCCTCTCCTAGTGGACTTAATCAAAGTTACTTAACGCTACCTGTTCTACCTTGCATCTTCTCCTGGCCCTAACTGCCTGGATTTGCCACCTCCTGCCAAACTTCTGTGGACTGTGTCCTCTCCTAGTGGACTTAATCAAAGTTACTTAACGCTACCTGTTCTACCTTGCATCTTCTCCTGGCCCTAACTGCCTGGATTTGCCACCTCCTGCCAAACTTCTGTGGACTGTGTCCTCTCCTAGTGGACTTAATCAATGTATGTACTACTCACCTGGAACATTGTTATGCTGCCTGTAATCTCAGGGCTACCCCTGTGCTGGCTCTAGCTTACCTGCTGACCACCCCCTCTCCACTACCTCATTATCCTACTCTAACCTGCTAATCCCTCAGTCCTCCTACCCCCCACTCAGCCCTACTCCTCCCCACTGTTAAGCACCCCCCCCATAATCCAGATCTCTCTTCCCTATAACCATACCTCCTTCTATCTGCTTGTGTCCTCCCTAACACAGCAAGTGATCCTAGACTCCCCCTTACTCCTTGCCCTACCTTGCTCTCCCTTTAGCTTCTATAGTTGTGCCTTGCTTCTAACCCCCTGCTACCTTATCTCTCTGGCCCACTACCTCTGCTTATAAGTTAATCCCTGCACTCTTTTCTCACTCTTTCTCCTCTTCTCACTGATTGATTGTTTTTCTACTGGGTTCTTCCTTGCTGGTGCAGCCCTGCTCAGTTCGCTCCTCTACCCTACCCCCATTCCCACCCACCCCCAGTACAGTTTCCTTTATACTTAACCATCCCTTCCCTTCCTGCCAATCCACCCACTACAATTCCACTTCCTGCCTATCTCCACTCCCACATTCCATTCCTAACTTCCTCTCCCCACTCCCAATCCAAACTACTAAACATGTTGCATCTACTTATATCTGCAACACTACTCACTCTACTCTGTATATCCACCTCCTATCACTACCACCTCACATATCCATTCCTCCATTCTCCAACTTCTCACTCAGTCTACATCTTTCCTACAGCTTCTTCCTTCACCATTTCTCCAAACCTGTTTAACACTCCTATCTCAACTCTATATAAAAGACACATACCTCACATTCTCAAACTATCTAATAAAACTAAACCCAAACCATCCAAATACTATCAACCTTTCACATTAATTGCTCTTCTCTCAAAAGACCTACTCTCCTCTGGGGACATCCACCCCAACCCAGGCCCCTCTACACCTCCCCTTGCCCCATCCCCCACATCTACCTTATCTACCTCCTTCTCAGAACTCTCTACTAACAACTTACCAAACACACTACCCCTATCTCATAACTCACCACCATATAAACACCTAACTTTCTACTCACTGAATATTCAAAGCTTAGTTAATAAAACCACTGAGCTACACTCATGGATTGCTTACAAAATCCCTGACATCCTATCCCTATCTGAAACTTGGCTCAAGCCACATATCTGTAATAGTGAAATTCTCCCTCCTGGCTATAACATCTACTGCTCTGACAGACCTTCAAAGAAAGGTGTTGGTGTAGCCATCCTCTAGTCTAACACCCTCAACCTATCACCTTACCCCACATCTATTCCCAACTTCCACCCTGCTGAACCTCTCATTCTAAATATTCATCTGAATGCCCACAAAAACTAGCTGTAGCTTCCATTTATATTCCTCCGGGCAACAATATACCCATACTGGAAAACATCCTATCCTGGTTCACCCTCAACATACCTTATGAAACACTCATTCTTGGAGATGTCAATATAGACTGGGCAAAACTATCTACTGACTCTCCCTTACATAGTATTCATCTTCATGGTTTCCACCAACTCATTTCTACACCAACTCACTTCCACAAATCCTCAGCCTCCAGCTCCATAATAGACTGGATTCTCACAAACACCCCCCATCACTACCACCAGCCCTCAACCTTATCAGACTTCCTTAGTGACCATCTCCCTACCTCCATTCTAAGATACAACTTTCACACACTTAAACCTTACCTTTTCAAATTTTGTAGAAAACTATCTACATTTAATCCTTCACAGTTTAACTCCTTACTACAAAACATAGACTGGTCCATCCTTAAACAACTCCCTCTAAATGAGTCTGTTAACACTTTTAACAGCATTTTCCTAAATACTCTGGACTCCCTAGCTCCCTCTAGGAAGATTCGATTGAAATCCAATCATGCTCCTTGGCTTTCTAAAGGAACTAAGTCTATCATGAAACAAAGAGACAGTGTCTGGAAAGCCAGGAGCAAATCTAAACAAACACCACTTCTACTCAAATGCAAACAACTACGTAATCTTGCTAAAAAACAGGCAATAATTGACAAGAAGTCATTCTATAGCTCTGGTCAAAACAATCATAATCTAAACCCTCGTAAATATTGGACAACACTCAACAGCATCCTCTATCCTGGTAGTCCCTCTAACCCCTCACCCTACCCAAACACAACTCCTGAGGAAACAGCTACCCTACTTAATTCACATTTTATCTCCTCCATCCAAAATCTCCTACCCTCTCAACCTACCTCTTCCTCTTTACCTGACCCCTCACTCACCCCCAACACTACACCCTTTTACTTCAAGCCTGTTCCTATCTCCTACATCAAATCTCTACTGCTCAAACTCAAACCCTGCTCCCCCTCTACTGACAAACTACCCTCTACCTACCTCAAACTTGCTGCTGTTTCCATTGCCTACCCAGTTACAATATTAATAAATAGATCTATACTAGAATCTACTGTTCCTACCCTTTGGAAATCCTTCTACACTATCCCTCTCCACAAATGAGGTAACTCCACTGACCCTTCAAACTACCGACCTATTGCCATACTGTCTCCATTATCTAAGATACTAGAAAAATGTATCCACACCCAGTTATGGATCACCTTCTCAATCAAAACTTACTCACCCCTACTCAACATGGCTTTCGTCCCTCTCACAGCACAACTACTGCTCTACTCTCCTTCACTCACACCATTGCTGAATCTCTGGACAGCAATAAACTTACTTCCTGTCTCTTTCTAGACCTCTCCAAAGCTTTTGATACAGTGTCTCACCCACTACTAGTATCTAAACTTACAAACTTTCACCTCTCCACCTCCACACTCAACTGGTTTGCTAGCTATCTCTCTGAACGCAAACAATCAGATAAATGGCTCTTCCACTTCTCCTTTCTTACCTATCTCCACTGGTGTTCTACAAGGTTCCATCTTTGGTCCCCTCTTATTCAACATCTTCACCAATGATCTCTTCACCTCATGTCATCAGTCATCACTCATACAATATGCAGATGACTCCACAATCATTTCTACAGCCAACAATATCTCTAACCTAAACTCCCTAACCCAAACACCTCTACTTTCCACTGAACAATGGCTTTCAGAAAATCTACTGATTCTCAATCCTACTAAAACCAAACTTTTACTCTTCCTGCCCCACTCTCTTAATCATCATAAATCCTCCTTTGTCATTAAGTCTCACAATAACACAACTATCCTACCTGTCACCCACACAAAACTCTTAGGAGTCATTATCGATGATGAATTAAAATTCAATCAACACATACAACAATGTATAAAGAAAACACATCAGAAATTAGGTCTATTATACCGAAACAAAAAATATCTCAGTCCCGAGGCTAGACTCACCCTAGGACAAGCACTTCTCCTCCCCTCACTCCTCTATGCTGCTCCTATTATAACAAATATCCAAAAAACTACCCTGAATAAACTCCAACAATCCTACCACAAAATAGCCAGATTCATCACCAACTCCCCAAATAACACACACCACTGCATTGCTTTAAAGTCTCTACACTGGCTAGAACTCCCTCAACTATTACATCTCTATCAGTTTCACATGCTACACTCTATGCTCTTTAAACCATCCAACCTTCCATCTTTATCTCATCTTGTCTCTGTCTACACCCCATCTCGACCTCTCCGAACCTCTAATCAACAATTGCTTGACATCTACCACCCAAATAAGTCAGTAGGTAAGTTACTCTACAAACACTTGGTGGCCATTGCTTGGAACAAACTACCCCTTGACATTCGCTCAATCCCTCACACCCCACTATTTAAAAAGAAACTTAAGACACATCTACTCAATACCAAAATCTGCCCCAGCTATGACCCTACATAGTTCTGTCCTCCCCCCACATTGAAATCACTCAGTCTATCCTGGACATACCTTGAACTCTATCCCCACTACCACAGTTACATAGTATCTGAAAAAAAAAAAAAAAAAAAAAACTTGTGCTGGCATCTAACTATGGTTGTTTTCTATTTGTTACTACTGTAAGACTAGTTTTATTTCTGTTGTTTCCTGTGCTGGTATACTACTGTAATGTTTTGTATTATTGTACTATCTGGAGCTTTTCTCCTCGGGTCTCCACTGAAAATGGGACAAAATCCCAGTTGGACTAACCCGGTTAACAAATGTCAATAAATAAATAAATAAATAAATAAATAAATAAAATGTGCAGAGCTGCATTCTGTGACACTGCAGGATCATACATGCAGGCAGGTGCAACAACAAGCAGTGTGTCATAGACAGTGGATGCAATGCTACCTTTACTGCACTACATAGCATGTCCTACATCATGTCATTACATGGATGACATGTGCACAAGCAACTGTGGTCTTAGACACTGCCTGTGTTGTAGGTGTGTGGACAAAATGCTTGACATACTATCCTCTTCTGCACATACTATCAACATGTATGTACAGCTATGTTTGAACCATCTTGATAAACAAATGACATGGTACAAACTGCATTTCTATATGTAGAACACTGCTGATGTCCACCACTGGCATATGTCTTGAACATGTAATTGTATAATACCCTGTATCATACATATTACAACAACTGTTGTCAGTAGTGGATGCCCATTCCACGTGTTATGTGTAGCATACTGTGCCACATATCCAGATTCTGATATATATTTGCATGAACAGTACACAAGCACATAACATGTTAACTGTTACAGTTAAATGCATGTTATCCATGTACTTAGGCATACAGGTTTGCAGTGTATTGCATTCATATTTTCCATTTATTTTGTATACAGTCTCCAGTGTGCCAGCTGCAGGTATTACACTGTTAATGAATGTGTTTAATATACATATAACCATATATATGCATATACATACATATATAGCTATAGATATAGCTAGACATTGCTTTTGCATGTACATTTCCATTAGAGACTCTAAATGACATGATACATGCATTCCAACTCTACAGTTTTGCAAAGAAAAGTATGACGTGCTATTTATGAATATATATGTAAAATGTTATGCTGTATAGAGTCTACTCTTTACAGTTTTCTCACATGAGGACGGCCTACCTGTGAGATGATTCTGAAGCCAAAATAGGCTAACACCAGTAGAGAGTGGCATGAATGAGACAGAGACAGTTTCACCACCTGCACACCAGGCCATCATTCCTGCTTGTATTGTGGATGTTTCTAGGCCTATGAATGTTATATTTTGTGGGGAGATGAGACTAGTCATATGAGAGGTGCTCTAAGTACTGATGTGAATTGAGTTCCAGGACATGTTGGGGAGATGAGGAGACTAATGTGACTGGCCTTCAATATAACTTTTTTAACCTTCTCTGGGATGGTCAACTTCACCAGCAGTCCTTCTCAGATATTAGTACTGTCTGTCTGCTCCTTACGCATGTCCATCTGCCATGCCTTTGTGTGTATGTCATGCACTCTTCATTTATTTGTTGCATATATGGTTGTGGCAAATATAATGGCATATGTTGCTTATGCAAATATGTTATCAGTAGCTATTGACATCATATGGGTTGACACTTTCCCAATTCAACCTCTCACATGTACATTTACACTGCTATAGTGCCATAGGGCTTTCATTGTTGTATGCTCTCTGTGGCCCCATGCTATTGGGATAGAATCATAGCATTACACTGTTCAGATTTTATTATTTTACAATTGCCATTAGGAATAGGCTCACATCTCTAATCAGTATCGTGGTAACTCATATGTATTATCCTTGCAGTCAGAGGTGCAATTTACAGCCTTAGCTATCACATGTGATGATTGCATTTGTCATGCTGTATACTGTGTCACTATGTATAATTAACATTGTGGTGACCTTATATTGCAACAATGTTGACCAGTTTTTATACTGTTTCCTTTTTAGTGACTGTGCCTGGAATTCAGATAAGTTTGTGAATATCCACTGATCTCTTCCTGATATATTTTTATATAAAGATATTTTAGGTTTTGCACAGTACACATAGCAATAGTACACATTCTGCACTCTAGATATGTGTACTGGCACTCTGCTGTTCATATATGTTTATTGACTTGGAGGTGCACATAGAATGCTATCATACATGTTTCTTTCATATTTCTACATGCATTTTTGCACTTAAGTACATTACTGCAGCATGTCAGTCACTTTCAATTCCATATTCTGCCCTTTCCCATATACTTTTCTACTTATTTATAGACAATTTATGCTTGAGGACCCAAGTCCACTCATGTCCCAACTATCATAGTGAACACATATATGCTATCACACATGCACATCTGTGTAGAAGATAGTAATGACTGTGGTAGGTGTATTGGTTATTCAGTATATAGTGCTGTTGTATGCCTTTGCTATGCATATACTAATGGCTGTGGTAGTTATACTGGTTATCCTGTACACAGTGCTGCTGTATGCCTCTGATATGCATATACTAATGGCTGTGGTAGGTGTACTGGTTATTCTGTATACAGTGTTGCTGTATGCCTCCTCTATGCATATATTAATGGCTGTGGTAGGTATACTGGTTATTCTGTATACAGTGCTGCTGTATGCCTCTGTTATGCATATACTAATGGCTGTGGTAGGTATACCTGTTATTCTCTACACAGTGCTGCTGTATGCTTCCTCTAAGCATATACTAATGACTGTGGTAGGTGTACTGGTTATACTGTATACAGTGCTGCTGTATGCCTCCACTATGCATATACTAATGGCTGTGGTAGGTATACTGGTTATTATGTACACACTGCTGCTGTATGCCTCCACTATGCATATAGTAATGGCTGCAGTAGGTATACTGGTTATTCGGTGTACAGTGCTGCTGTATGCCTCCACTATGTATATACTAATGGCTGTGGTATGTATACTGGTTATTCTGTATACAGTGCTGCTGTATGCCTCCACTATGCATATACTAATGGCTGTGGTAGGTATACTAGTTATTCTGTATACAGTGTGCTGTATGCCGCCACTTTGCATATACTAATGGCTGTGGTAGTTATACTGGTTATTCTGTATACAGTGCTGCTGTATGCCTCTGTTACACATATACTAATGGCTGTGGTAGTTATACTGGTTATTATGTACACAGTGCTGCTGTATGCCTCCACTATGCATATACTAATGGCTGTGGTAGGTATACTGGTTATTCTGTACACAGTGCTGCTGTATGCCTCTGCTATGCATATGCTAATGGCTGTGGTAGGTATACTGGTTATTCTGTACACAGTTATGTTGTTTGCCTCCGCTATGCATATACTAATGGCTGTGGTAGGTATACTGGTTATTCTGTACACAGTGCTGCTGTATGCCTCCGTTATGCATATACTAATGGCTGTGCTAGTTATACTGGTTATTCTGTATACAGTGCTGCTGTATGCCTCCACTATGCATATACTAATGGTTGTGGTAGGTGTACTGGTTATTCTATGTACAGTGCTGCTGTATGCCTCCTCTATGCATATCTTTCTAATGAAATGCACCTTGAAAGTCCCTGATTGCATACAGACTGCTGACTATGTGTAGCCACAAGGACTGGACTGTTGCTAATTGGGTGGTGTGTGCACAAGAGTGCAGCATGTGATGTGTAGTTATTTACACACCGAGATTGCTAATGTCTGGTCCCTATAGACAAGTACGGTAATCACACAAACATCATCACATATGTATCTGATATTTAGGTATTTACTTTCTATACTACAGTTGTCTGATATTGTAATTGTCATGTTTATCAAAACTGCTGCCATAAGTCTTCCCATCCATACGTGTTCATAGGTCAGTACTAGACTATCGGCCCTAAGGCTTATACAAGCCTAAACATAACAATTCCCTGGCTATTTCTTCCCACAGTATTTACTTCCTTGGACCCCTGTTTAGCAGGGCGACTGTTGTGATCCCTTGGGTGAATTTCCTATCTCCCATGCAATCATCAAGGTTCCTTTTGAAGAGGGCCAAAGAGGCGCTCTGCTTGACATGCATGGGCAGTCTCTTTCAGAGTCTGGGAAGTCTCTGGGCCAGGAACCTATCCCTCCAGCATGTTTTGTTCATTGTGATGACAAGGTTTAGATCCTTGGAGCATGTGTCTCTGAGGGATTGGGATTTCTTTAAGTGTAGCATGTCCAACAGCTATGGGTTTGACATGGCCTTGTATGTTAAGAAGAGATTGCCTCTGAGTAGACAATATGCCACAGAGTATAGTTGGAGTTTTTTTAGATGGTCAGCATAGGGAATCTGCTTTAGGACTGTGATTCTTTTAGTGAGGTATTTTTGTGGCCTTCCCAGTTGTCGCAGATGTCTTGAGAGGTACATACCAAATGGGGCGTTGTATTCTATAATGGGTCTAATGAGAGATGAGTACAGTGGGACAATGACCTCCTTTTTTCTGGAAGAAAAGCCCTTAGTGATGAGGTGTGCCACATAGAAGGAATTCCTGACTGTTGTGGCGATGTGGTTATCGAAGATGAGACCACTGTCCACCTGTGTCCCTAAGTCTCTTATCACACTTTCATTGTTTAGTGTACTGCCACCTATGTGGTAATTCATGGGTACATGTTTTTCCCAAAGGGGATAACTATACATTTCTTGGCATTGAGCTTGAGCCCATGGCTCTTGCACCAAGCATCTGTTTCTGTAAGACCCTTTTGTAAAATATCTACATCATTTGGGGATTCAATAATGGCTCCCAGT
Source organism: Protopterus annectens (assembly GCF_019279795.1). Lineage (NCBI taxonomy): Eukaryota > Metazoa > Chordata > Ceratodontiformes > Protopteridae > Protopterus > Protopterus annectens. Next base: position 1,910,194,244 of record NC_056729.1, read on the forward strand.
TTGCAGTCATCTGCGAACTTTGTTATCCAGAGTCCCTTATTTTTGGCCTGTACTTCAGAGAAGTAGATGCCAAACAAGAGCAGTCCCAGGACTGAACACTGAGGTACTCCAATTGTCACTTGTCTGGAGCTGGATTTGGAGTCTGCTACTTTTACAGTGTGGGTTCTGTCAGTAAGCCAGTTGGCAACCCATTGAGTGATGTAGGGATTAATGCCCAGCTTAGTAAGTTTATTTATTATTTATTTATTATTATTCCAGAGTGGGGGATGGTGTTGAAGGCCTTAGTGAGGTCCAGATAGATCGTTTGGACCATCTTACCCTTGTCCACGGCTCTGGAGACTGATTCAAAGAAGTCAATCAGGTTCAGGTGACAAGATTGGCCCTTCACGAACTCAAACTGCATGGGGTCCAGTGTTTGAAGGTTGCCAATGTCTTTGTTTATAAGTTCCATGATTGTACGTTCCATGGCCTTGCAGATCAGGCTCATCAGACTGATGGGGTGGTAGTTCCCGGGATCCAAGTGTTTACCTGGAGTACTACACTAGCAGAAATATCTCATCTTTCTGTGTATGCATACCACTACATTTCATTACATATCATATGGCTTCATTAGTAGTCTTGTACATCAGACATTGAATCCTATGCTGCTTTCTTACATTACATTGTCTGCCATGGATTGTGTGGCACTGGTGTGGCCACGCTACTGTTTTGGGTGTGCTGCAGATACTATATAATGTCCCTGTTGCATGTACTCTCTGCCATAGACAGTACACATGGATTCCTATGTCTGATCAACTATGCTGGATGATATTTGCTCACTGACCACTGCTGTGGATTATTTACTTACTTTCATAAATCTGTGGTGGCTTTCCTGCAGTACCTGTGACATTCCACAATTGTCATGCTTTATTTGTCTGCACCATTAGTGGCTCTGCATTTCCACATATGCAGCCCTTGCAATACATTGCATACTCTGTGCTGCAATTTCACATCTGATGTTGCTGTGGTACTCGTGGCCACATGTCATGGCACAATAATATTTACTTATTCTTCAGCTGATGTTGCATTTTTTTCCTGTGGTCCATTGATGCTGTGCAGCACTAGAGATTTGGACTCATATAAGCTTTCTGATTACATGCAGCTGTTGCACTGCTGTCCCTACTGTCACACTTGAACATATTTAGATGTATATATCTATATCTATATATATATATATATATATATATATATATATATATATATATATAAATTTTATATTACTCTAAAATAAATAGCAAAAGCATCAAAGAGCAGACAACAAAGGAGTGATTTTTTTAGAGTGAATTTAAAGAAAGAATGACTGAATTCTAAAAAAAAGAATTTTTTTTTTTTGCAACGGAGCAACCCCCTGCATACCTCCCCTCCCAGACACACTGAGAATTATATGCAACAATGGAATAAGGGTAAATTCCCAGTCCCTGCTGTAACAGAATCTCAGAGGCAGCGCAGTTGAAAGGTTGAAAATCAAGGGATAAGGAGTGTTCGATTATAAGAACTTTTGCACATACAGACCACAAATATGTCTATCATAAAAAGTCATAAATATATATATATATATATATATATATATATATATATATATATATATATATATAGAGAGAGAGAGAGAGAGATAAATATAGAGAAATACATACACATTTTCTACACACACACACACACACACACATATATATATATATATATATATATATATATATATATATACATATATATCAAATGTGTTTATATATATATATATATATTTATATATATATATATATATATATATATATATATATATATATATATATATATATATATATGGGTCCCCTTCAGATGAACAAAGTTCCAAATCTTCGAACATCATATGGCCGAGGACCATATGATTGAAGTTTTGAAACCTCAAACATTCTGAATGGAGATCGCCGCAAAGCGTGGAACTGGAAATTTACCATTTTCCTCACTGTAGTGCAGTCTCAGAGTTGGTATATTTAATTAGCATGTGGTGTGGGGACTGCAGGGGGTGCAGCGGTTGTGTTGTCTCCACATAGCAAGAGGTTCCCAGTTTGAATCTCAGCTGGGGTGCCTTCTGTGTGGAGTCTGCATGTCCTCCCTGCATTCGTGTGGGTTTTCTCAGAGTGCTCCGATTTCCTCCCACTTACAAAAAAAAATGCATCTGGAGCATTTCTCCCCAGGCTTCCGCTGAAAACTGGCTTTGTTCCAAGTCGGACTTTCCCGGTTAACAAATGTTAAATAAAATAAAAATAAAATAAACCATCTGAAGGGGATCTATCTATCTTTCTCTCTCTATATATATATATATATTTATATATATATATATGTATAGAGAGAGAGAGAGAGAGACAGTGAGAGAGAGCTACATATATGTATATATATTTATCTATCTATCTATATATATATATAGAGAGAGAGAGAGAGAGACAGCGAGAGAGAGCTACATATATGTATATATATTTATCTATATATATATATATATATATATATATATATAGAGAGAGAGAGAGAGAGAGAGAGAGCTACATATATGTATATATATATATATATATATATATATATATATATATATATATATATATATATGAATACATATATGTTATACATACATATGTATGCATACATATGTACGCATGCATACACATGTAGTAAATCCAAGGAGTCATTGGAGATAGACCTGAAAAACACAGGTTTATTTTTTACAGATGCAAATAAAGAAAAATGTAAGGAAAAGTACTGCTCTCTAAGCTTTCTGACAAACCCTAGGATTCTGAAATCATAGTGACATTGTGGTAAGCAGTTCTGCATGATGACCTGGTACGGGCAGGGTATGTGCGATTCAAAGATACAGACAGCAGGATTGGTGAATACCTAGCCGTAGAGTTTGCTACGGTATATGCTAACAGCTATATAAACAGATGCTTATGAACAACGTGCCAGTTGTTGTAAATGAAGTAAACTGTATATGGAGTACCATACGGTGCTCTAACACCAGTGTCATTGAATGCAAACAGAACAGCTCTTTTCTCGGCAACCTGGGTAATATCTGTGGCCCTATGACAGACTTGATTGTTTCTACAGTCCTGGGCAACAGATTCATCTGCGTGCACTACAAGATCTTTCCCTGCATGGTCTCTGTAGGTGCAAACAGCAGCACCTTGCCCAAAGAGTCTTACTTGGAGGCTGCAGTTGAATGGTATGATGTCAGCGTGCCATGAATATTCATGAGGGCATGCTGACTCAACCGTAACTATTACACGGACCGAGTATGAAAGCAGGGGGCGTGTCCGACTGCCAAGCAGTCTAAATGTCCACACCCCTGCAAGTGTAGTAAAAGCAAAATGGCAACACACAAGAGCGAGTTCGCTCAAATGTACTTGCACCCAACACCACACTCCATGACACTGTAAACCCCAATCACAGTTATAAAAAGTAAAATATTTAATTTTTTTTTTTTAAATCCACGATATAACTGCCCGTATTTGCGCGTGTGTGCGCGGGTGTGCCCATTGCTTACCTATAGTTAGCAATTCCAACATGGAAGAGCATAAGAAAGAATGTTTATGCAAATCCCACCAAATTGCAATGGTATAATGGCAGAGTGTATGCGCAAAGAGGATGCATTCACGGTTCGAGTCCCACCATTCCCCTTCTTATTTATGTTTAAATCAGTATTTGAAATAATACCAGACATATGATTAAAATTTTATTAAAAGCAGTGACATGGCCAATGTATCAGTGAACAAAATATACATTTTTAAAGGACCCAGATATAGAATAGCCTGCTGTTAAGCAATGCTTTACCCAGCTAAACACAGGTGCCCATAGTTAAATAGAGCTTTAGCCAGCTAAACAGAGGTGCCCATAGTTTAATAGCGCTTTACCCAGCTAAACAAAGGTGCCCATAGTTTAATAGTGCTTTACCCAGCTAAACAGAGTTGCCCATAGCTTAATAGTGCTTTACCCAGCGCAATAGAGTTGCCCAAAGTTTAAAAGCGCTTTACCCAGCACAATGTGTTTGCGCAGACGTGCACGCCGCGCCAACCAGGGCACGGTAGGGCACCAGGGAGCAACGTAGAGCTAGGCTGCTTAAACGCAGCTACACCCCCTAGCCTGTCTATACAGTATTAAAATAAAAGAGTGACAAGGCTCAAACCCAGGACCCTGTGCATCATAATCAAAGCACAGAACCACTAAGCCATGACAGCTTAGAAGAAGCAACCACTATTAGCATACATATACTTAGAAATGGTTGATTAGCCATTACTAAGCAGGTCTGCAGTCAGCTTAGAATTCTCAAAAATGGTCAGTCACAAAAAAGTGCAGGAAATGCGGCATATTTAAGCCCCATTGGCAGGAATACTCGCCATAACTGATTGTGGTACCCATTTGCAGTCAGGATGGCAGGTGTCGGAGAGGGCAATCGCTTTAGAGCACAAAGGTGGGGCATTGAGGAGTCCAAATATATGGTATGGCTCCTAGTCCACCAACATGAAGGCCGACTCATGCAGGGCCAGGTTCAATGGGGAGCATACAAGGCAGAGGCGTGGAACCAGTTGGCACATGATCTTATCAGTGCCACAGGCATTCCTAGGACTGGTGAGCAGGTCCATCACCATCATGCGGGCCTGAAGCGACGTAAGGAGGACCAACTGAACCAATGGATCCAGGAGGCCCGTCAGATGCCCAATGCCCCACTACTGAGTAAGTATCCATGTAATTAAGTATGTAAGAAATGCTATCCTAGCCTATAGTATGGATAGGTATGTTCCAATATCCCTTCATTTATATTACAGCTGCAGGTGTTCGTTCCGTGAATCAGCAAGCCTATGCTGATAGGCTGGTAAGGCTGCACCACCAGGCAGGTTAGTAATTATTCAGCTGGTATTATTATAGAATATAATGAGACAGCCTGTAAAAGAGTTCAGTGTTGTAACCCAGTAATAAAGGTCAAATAAGCCTAGAATAAAGCTTCTGCTAGTATTCTAAGATCAGATAAGTGATGCAGCCTGAAAAACAGTATTGTAATCCATTAATAAAGAGTAAACAAGTCTCAAATAGAGTTTCCACCTGTATTGTAATATCAGATAACTGCTTCAGCCTGAAAATGAGTGTTCTAATCCATCAATAAAGGACAGACAAATCATGAATACATCCTTGTATATACTGACATATGAAATAAGTGATTCAGCTTGAAAGGATTGTTGTAACCCAGTAATAAATGTTAATAAAGCCTGGAATTAAGTACCATCCTGAGATGTAAATATAAAATAAGTGAGAGAGTGTGAGAAAGAGTTTGAAGCTACCAATAAAGGTGTAAGAAGTCTGGAATAAAGGTATACTGCATGCACTACATAATGAAATGAATGAGACAGCCACAACCAAAGAGTGAAATGTTTTTAATAAAGTACAATACCTGGACTGTGTCCATCCCACATTTTGGATATGTTGTTGTACCCTTGCATTATGGAGATAGTATAGTTGTATGAAATGCTGAACATCCACAGTTGTCTAGGCCCATATAAACTGGCTGATGGGAATGCCAGTATCTCAGAAGAATATTTATAGTCCTCAGCTGTTTCATGTATAGTATGTACATGTTAATCTGGTACATGAGCAGCTTGTGCTTGTGATCCCACAAATGGCAGTGTGTTGCTAGAACTGTACGTAACTGTTCAGATGTAGCAGGATACTTTACCTGAACACAGCCAGATATGAACATATATGAATACAAATGGAATGTATATTAATGTAGCAGTAACATCTCCATCACTAACATTTCTAAGGTTACATACAGGGAACTGTACTAATACATGTAGGGGATATATATCTGCATCTAGTAGGAATGTACAGTATACGTATAGGTATTTTAAGTTGTTAATGTAATATTATACCCCCCTATGTTATGTTCACAAATGATGCCATTCCACACCAAACTGGGTATATGTATTCACAATTAATTCCTATGGACATTTGTCCTGTTGGTTTATACATATTTGCATGTACGTTGATGCATGTGCTCTGTTCACATATCCAAACCTGATGGCCTGTTGCCACCAATCAACTCTGCATGCTATTGGAATGTCCACTGTTGTTCTAAATATGCATGTGTTATGCTTGCTGTTCAACGTTTGGAATTCATGTGTGTTTGGTTAATGGGAATACTAATGCATGCTGCTACAAATAATTTGGAATGGTGTTGTTTGTTACTAACCCAAAATGCCATTAAATACTGCTAAGCATAGGACAACTGGGAAGGTGGGTCCCAGCAGACCCACCTCTCCCACCTCATCTGGCAATTGCACCTGGCACCAGTGCCCAGCCTGGGACCTCCTCCTCCAGTGGCCCTGTGCCACCTGTGGGTAAAAGCGCTGCCGGGAATGGGGCTTGACCCTCTCTGCAAGCGTGGCCAGAGGAGAGCCTCCACTTACCCTCCAAAGGGTCCAGGCTGTGCTGCGTAGTGAGATCAGGAGTTCTGTGACTGATCCCCTATGCCAGCTTGAGGAGAGAGTGGTGCAGCTCATGGGTGTGCCTGCCCCTCCTATCCAGCCCCCAGCACAGCCTCGGCGTGGGCTGTGAAGGTGCAGTGGTAACTGCCCATGGGTGGGGATCTCAGTTCCACTGTTGCCATCTGTGGGCTCATGGGCTTGCGATATCCAAACATCCGTCCTTGTCAATTGTGTTTACCCACCACATGTGTCATACTCTACCCCTGTATTCATCTTGTTTGTCATCTGTTAACCTCCCCAACCCACCTCCCCCAATATTCCTACTTCCTTTACCTCACATTCCACTCTTACCTGAAAAAAAAAAAAAAAGGTCAATCTGTACCTGCAAAAAAATTACGCCCCATACATAGCTGCCCATTTCGCACACATGTCTGCTGGACATGTAAACTGATAATTACAATTGGCTGTACAACATACTATGTTGTCCTCTCCCCTCTCTCAGGGGTGGAAGGTTTCAAATCTCGCTCTAAATTTCAAACATATACACAGTTGTTGCTGGTAAAGAATTGGGCAGCTATAGGCCTTCCCTACATCCTTCCTGCACATCCCAAGCTTGGTTTCCTACTGTCCTACCCTCTTTGTGTCCCCTTTTTCATCACTTTCCTATTTCCCCATTTTCTTTTCTTTAAAAGAAATTAGCACGGGTGTTAGCGGGAGTAAGCACTTTTAAGCAGTAGTCAGCGGGTGTGCGCTTGTGTGCGCTTAGCTAAGCGTAGATAAGTGCAGCTAAGCATCGTGCAAACCCGCGCAAACCCGCTTACAACTGCTTAAAAGTGCCTTAGGTACTCTGTATGACAAGGCCCTTGTACTGCTCACCAGCGAAAATAAAATATCTTTGTCAGTCCCAAACCCCACACCTTGGACTCATCAGTCTGCATGACATACCACTAAGCCATAGCAGATATACAATAACTTGGTGCTGCAAGAAATATAACATGCATTAAAAGGAGTGAATGTAAAGGGGAAATAGGAAAGCCAGAGCATTACATTGCAAGAAAGAAATGTAACATGCATTAAAATGAGTGAATGTAAAGGGAAAATAGGAAAGCTAGATTAATACATTTCAAGACAGACAGAAATATAACATGCATTAAAAGGAGTGAATGTAAAGGGAAAATACTAAAGCCAGAGCAATACATTTCAATAAAGAAATATAATAGGCATTACAAGGAGTGAATGTAAAGGGAATATAGGAAAGCCAGAGCAATACATTGGAATAACCACTGTCGTATGCTAGTTAATTTCCTAATTCCAAAAGAAAGTACAAACTCCCATGTATCCAGTGTTAGCATTAGGAGTTGTGAGTAAACTGACACACTGAGAAGAGTGTACTGGAAGAAGCAACAGTCAGGTTTCAGTACAACATGTATTTCACCGGCTTCAGCCCAGCTGCAGATATGAGACATATACCAACCTTCTGACTCACACAACAGTGTCCACAGCAAACAAACATGGTCCCCACCTAGCAAAATTGAAAGGCCTGCACCTGCCTAACCTATCATTTTATAGCAGTGTCCTGAAACACAGTGAGAACTGCAATTAGCACACAGCAGGCTGCATGCAATTACTAAATGGTGGGCACCAATTGGTGCAGAGGCTATCACATGCACATGTGCAGATACCTAAAAAAGCAGCCTGTACTTGCTGTCAATACATGCAATACTATCATTGCAGCATATGGAGAGAGAGAGAGCGAGCAAGCGAGAGAGAGAGACAGACAGACAAACAAACACAAACAAACAAACAAACAGAGGTGTTTGGAGACACCAAAAAAAAAAATTTAAAAAGAAAAATAAACGTCAACAGGTACAACAGACAGAGGTAAGAAATACAATGGTAAGGTATGTAACAGATATGTATTTGGTGGGATGCAAATGATGTGTCTGAAGAGTACTGTACATACAGTGAACCCTCCATATGTGTGCGCAGTCCATATCTATATGTAAATGCAGATGTGCATAGGGCAAGGGACATACTGCAATTGTTAGTGAAGGCTAGACATATATATGTAGTTGAAGGTTGCTATGTGCACATATCTATGTAGGTTGTAGTGTGGCATTGAAAACAGCAAGCAGTGCAGGTATATGTTATGGGGTGGTCAAATGCTGTGGGACTGAGACAGTGAGGTCTGCTACAGCTATACAGCCTGAGGACAGCAAAATGCATTCTGCAGAACACTGTGCAATATTGTTACAATGATTGATATTCCCAACATGAAAGGTGGCCAGTATATGTGCCTATATGTGCATGTATATGTACAGCAATCGATGTTTACAAGTATGTGTATATATACCTGTATATATATATATATATATATATATATATATATATATATATATATATATATATATATATATATACATATATACATATATAGACAGAGTGAGATATATACGTATATATATATATATATATATAGATAGATAGATAGATATATACATATATACAGATATATAGATATGTACATATATAGATATATAGACATATAGATATATAGATATATAGATATATGTAGATATATAGATATATACATATATAAATATATATATAGAGATATATAGATATATACAGATATATATGGATATATCTGGATATATATAGGTATATATATATATATATATATATATATATATATATATATATATATATATATATATATATACACATATCTATATATATATATATATATATATATATATATATAGAGAGAGAGAGAGAGTGTGTGAGAGATACATATATAGATATGTATATAGGGATGTGTATATATATATATATATATATATATATATATATATGTGTGTGTGTGTGTGCAGTGGAGGAGGTCATACAGGCCAGCCTATATCAGAACTATGCACGGCTTTTTTCCAGGGCCAGCCAGCACCAGTATGAGTGCACTGCACTGTGGCAAGATCTTGTCCGCCGGGTAAATGACATAGGCATGCATAACCAGACATATGAGCAGGTACGCCATCACTACAGTGATTTAATCAGACATGTCCGGCAGCATGCATCTGATATCCATAGGCAACAGCTTGCCACAGGTGGTGGGGCACCCATACATCCCCCCCTCACCAGAGTGGAGGAGCTGCTCCTAAGCATGGTGGCTCCTGGCCTACAGCAGCAGCAACATCATGCATGTGTCATCATGGAGGCCGGAGCTACCCAGCAGGACAACATGGAGCGTGCAGGTAATATGCCCTAGCTACTGTTACCTGTATTGCTAGAATATGTTTATGTGAGATGTGTACTGTGTGTTTAGCAGTTGTGCTGCCTCTCGTGTGCAATACTGATATTTGAAATAGTATCTCCACATCTGTGACTGTTGACTGTTGTTCCACTGTAGAGTAGCACACTCACTCACGGCAGCGATGCCACAGTTGTGGCCACTGATAAACTGTGTCATATTCTTGTAGGTCCCTCTGGTGTGACAGCAGGGCAGACGGTACATTCTGGTCAGTGTGTTAACACTTTAATATTGGTAATTAAATGTGCATGTCATAGGTGAGGTGTAGGCCATGTACACGTAACACACCTACGCATAATGCATGCTGTCCATGTTTGCTGTGAGACATTAATCATCTCATTAAAGTCAGTAGCTGCCTCAAGCACATACACTGCACAGTGCAGCAGACACAAGTGTGGCAACACTGTACTGCACCTTAGATATGCATAGTTGCTACAGCTGTACACAACAGAACACGTTTATCATATGCAGTACACAAAAACATGCTACATTTCCCATCACACCCGCTGTAAGGTCACACGTCAGTATCCCACATGTCTTGCACACACACATGCTGTACCTCAGGGGTAAAGTCCTATCATGGGTGTGTGCAACACTCTGCAACACATAACACAGTCAAGTTAGGCAATGCTCCCTATTGGTCACCTCACACACCCATGTACAAGGTGTCTGTGTAATTGTGAACATAGCCATGGCACTGAAGTTCAGGTACAGCATGCTAGGCGGTGGTCTAGCACACATTAGTAGGGTACTATATCCCATCCAGTTACAGTGACCACAGTACTACTCATAGCAGTCATTGCTTTGCACCTCAATGTTGTGCGTGTGCAAACATATGCACCTATACACAATATGCATAGCATGTTGTGTGTGTGCTTACATATGCCAGTATACACAATATGCACAGTAGTCGCCATCCAAACAAAGTGTCACATATATGTCCTGGAATGCTAGAGGGTGTATAGGTCATTTGACACACATTGGGTATGTGTGGTGTTTAATGTTGCAGTCGTGTAGCATGACATGCCATATGTGGCACTGACATATCTGCAATATGTCCCACACTCACCATAACCACTGTACACTGGCCATTTAGAGCATTGGGATACCTTCAGGTCAACATGCAGCAATCATCCCATGTGTGTACATAGCATGCATGTGCTACACCTGTGCCCACTATTATCTGCTTTGGACACAGACATTGTACTCAGACATTGATATCTATGTGTCACACAGATAACACATGCAGCCATGGCATGTATACATGTGAGTGATGGTGCACAGGACATTGGAGAGTTGATAATACCTGCACAACAATGTTGTGTCCAAGTACAAATTGTGTTCCAGGGTGTAGCCAATCACTGAACAACACAGTTGTAACAAAGCCATGTATACTGCCATTACATTGGGGCATCTACACTTGCACTGTATGGTCTTGTGCAACACATATTCTGCATGCTGACACGCATGTGGTGACTGTTTACCTTGTGATACTGACACCCACCTTCACCCACTATAGAGTATGTGTTGGATTGCTGGTGTGTGTGTGTGTGTGTGTGTGTGTGTGTGTGTGTGTGTGTGAGTGTGTGTGTGTGTGTGTGTGTGTGTGTGTATGTGCTGTAGTGAGGAGTGTATTATTGTTCATGTGTGCATGTGCGCATGTGTGCATGTGTGCATGTGCGCATGTGTGCTTGTGTGCAAGTGTGCAAGTGTGCAAGTGTTCATGTGTAGACCGTAAAGTGTGTTTCCTGTCTTCTTCTCACAGGTGCTGAGTTAGGGCTGGCCGAATGCAGCAAGGAACCTGAAGCCACTGCCACGAATAGTGCTGATGATGAGACATGTATTTTGACACGAGGAGGTTTGACAGGGTCTGTTGTTGGTTCACCAATCGACAGTACACAGCGTTCAACCCCATCTATGCGCACACTCATACTGCCAATACATCCCTCACCACCAATGGCCATAGGCGAGGGACAGCATACAGTTGGCACTGACCAGAAGAGTGTGATACCCATGGTACTTGCATCCCCTCACAGCAGCCATAGCTGTATTCCTGGAATGGTACCACATAGGCGGAGGTCCATGGGATCTCAGGGGAGCACCGCTGGTCGTATTGCCCCTGGCAGGTGTACCCTCACTGTTCTTACGATGTCCAGTATGTTCCGGGCTGTAATGCAGGCTCATGCATGTATGGAACGGTACACCAGGCAGGGACTTAGGGCGCAGAGGGCACATTACACCGCTATCAGTGACAGCATCCGTGACCTTGCCGGTGCCATCTGGACGTACATCGAGGTCATTGATAGATGTTGGGGGGAGACATTAGATGCCCTCCACAATATGTCATCCATGAGCCTGCACCATGCGGGATGGTTGCAACGTCTACAAGAACGCATGCCAACAACAGCAACAGCTGGCAGTGGTCGCGGACGGCCCCTGGTTCACAGCCGCTCCCGTAGTGGCAGTACCAGCCCCAGCAATGCTGGGGCTGGCCTGTCTATTGACCGTCCCAGTAGACCATGTGCACGTGGCTCTGGCCATTCCCAGCAGGGACATGGGTCCAGTCATCCCACCTCTTCCTCTGAGGACAGTACCCAGTCAGGGTTGGTACCCGATACTGTCTGTAGCACCCCTGCCAGGCACAGGTACTGTGTCCGTGGCTGGAGACAGTAATCTGTATAGCCTAGCAGGTACAGTCTGTGGCTGTCCCACAAACTACTGTATATGGCAGCCACATGGCGGAGCTTTGTGCATGCAGACACACACACATTAACCAAACAACCAGGGCTCACACATACACACACTCATTACATCAACATTGGCCCATGCTGTACTGTTGTCCCTCACACACACACACACACACACACACACACACACACACACACACACACACACACACACAGACATTTCGATTGGATGGGTCAATGTCAGGCTCTGGCAAACAACGAAACACCCTGTGCATATGATGATACCTGTGTCGCCTCCTGTCATCTGTAACATTGATGGAGGAACAGGCTAACATGGTGCTGATGCACAGGGTGACACTATAGCAGTGTAACAATATTAGCAAGTTGTCAACAGGAAAGTGTAATGACATCCTTGTAGGTATATCTCAGCAGACATTATTCATCAAAGCTCTGATTGTCAATCTAGCATTGTTTACACCACTGTTAGGTCTGACTATGTATTGTCCACCCATGTGTCACTTGGCTGACGTGTAATGTGTTGCCAGCATGTGTTAGTGAGTGGACAGTTTGTGTGTGATGTGTGCAATACAGATTAGCAAGTGTACATCTGTGAACATGGTGGGTGCGCACTGTCTGTATGTACGTGCATAGTGGACACATGGGACATGTGGCATACCCTGTTGTACACATAGTGAACATGTCACAGTATCTTTCAATGGCCAGTATGCATTCTACTACAGTTACATACTAACATGGGTAGATGTGTGTATGACATGGGTAGACACCATGCTGTGGGTGATACTGTTAGTATCTGTCAATGATTTGCGGTCTGGTAGTATACATAACCTCAACAGCATGACTCTAAGCAATCATTGGATGTTGTCCTGACAAATGACATACAGTCGTAGGGAACTCAGTAACAGTTGTATCCTTCCGGTGCTACACTATAACACTAACCAGTGGTAATTACTGCCACCCATTCCTGTGTCCACACCTGTTTGGCATATAGCCCCCTTAGGTACATGCAAACTCACTAGGGATGTGTCCATCCACATCTGGTAATGCATGCAGTGGCCTACAATCCATTCCCTGGATGGGACACATATCCTACACAAGGGTATCATACAGACAGATGCCTGTCATGTGACACATGCTGTATAACAGTAAGCCGACTATGGCATAGTCATCCACATGTACTATACTTACTATCCCATCAGTACCACATAGGTGGTAGCCCTCAACATGTATGTTGGGTACCAATGTGTACATACAGCCTCATGTTATGTCATGTGTCCCTTGGTATCCACATATCCATAGGTATTGTGGAGTCCCAGGGTGTGTCACATGAGACATTGGAAGCCTGGATGCATATACACAAGGCGGTTGTACACCTATAAAGACTGTCCATTATTGGCAGTCGTGGTTGTGTATGAACATGTCTGACATATACCCCAGGCTTATACCCTCACTCACACTACTGTAAAGTAACTGTCATGGGTGTGTGTGGCACAGATGACCTTGGCCACGGATCACGACAGCGGATGGGCCTGTCACATACATACATATGTGACCTATGATCTGAGAAGCTGCGACACAACCTGTCAATGGCAACAAATGTATTCATGTAGTATGCAGGCTTCACACCTATGTACTGATTAAGGGAACATGTACACATATATATTTGCAACGCTGATACCTGATGTGTGCAATGCACTTACTGTTGTAATCATAATATGCCATAACATAGTAAAAGCAAGACCCACACCGCATTGACCAAGAGTGACACACACACACAGTCAGCACTTGCAGGATTCAACCCCCTACCTAACAATGTTAGGTTACTAGAGAGAAACGCATTAGCGCTGCGCGCTGTTTGCTTTACTGGGTGGTTTTCATTCTCCGTCTGTATTTCTAGGGTGGTGACATCATCAGTCTTACCAAAGAGGAATGTACATCTGTGGTGTGTTTTCCCAGTCTTCAAAAAGGCCACTCCTTTCAAAGAGAGTTGCACACAGCCCACCACACAAACACACAGTCAGAGTTTACAGGATTCCAACCCCTACCTAACTATATTACGATAGTAGAGAGAGACGCATTAGTGCAGCGTGCTATTTGCTTTACTTGGGGGGGGCGCTCCTTCTCCGTCTGTATTTATAGGGTGGTGACATCATCAGTCTTTCCAAAGAGGAATGTATATCTGTGGTGTGTTTTCCCAGTCTTCAAAAAGGCCACTCTTTCAAAGAGAATTGCATACACATCCCCCACATACAATCAGCATTTGCAGGATTCAAACTCCTACCTAACTAGGTTATGACACTAGAAAGAGACACATTAGCACAGCTTGCTATTTGCTTTACTGGGTGGTTTTCCCTCTCCGTCTGTATTTCTAGGGTGGTGACATCATCAGTCTTTCCAAAGAGGAATGTACATCTGTGGTGTGTTTTCCCAGTCTTCAAAAAGGTCACTCCTTTCAAAGAGAATTGCATACACATACCCCCACACACAGTCAGCATTTGCAGGATTCAAACCCCTACCAAACTAGGTTATGAAGCTATTTGCTTTACTGTGTAGCTTCTCTTCTCCGTCTGTATTTCTAGGGTGGTGACATCATCAGACTGGACATGGTAATGTGTGTATACTTTGTTTTATGCCATTCCAGGAATGGTCCATGTGGGTCGTCAGGTGTCAACAGCTGGAACAGGAACTCATAATCCTTACCTTGTGTGATCTATCTGTGGACACATAGACATTCCTTCATATGTCAACACATATTTATGCACAGCTTGTTGGTTTTGTGGGTACTACATGTGTCTGGGATGTTGATAAAGGGCTATTCAAAGTGTATGTGAGACATGTGTAGCTGTGTTCAGTGATGTATGTCCTGTGTGGCTGCCTTGCAAACAGTCTAGCATGTTTGGGAACCATGATCCGCACAGGAACATACCACGGTTAGTAGGGTTGTGTGTATGTCAGCTTCCAATAGCTCAGTTTATGACTTCAACCATGATGGACTCCATGGCTTGCAGATCATACTTCATAGGCATACTGGACTGTACATCCCATGGTGTGTTGTGCACCAACACTTGTGTGGAGTGCCATATGTTGCTGTAACACATTCAACGATTCCACATCCTGTGTAGGGGGGAGGTTCAGCTGACTGTTCAGTTGCAGGATCTGTTTGTTCTGTATGCATATTGTGAATCAATGTAGTCCACTTAATGCCATGCTTTTAGCATTGGGGGTAGCTGTTCATCCATTCTACATGTGATATCTCCTGGTATGATGATATGGACTATCGTCGGTGGGAGGTGTGTATGTATATATGGGCCTGTCTGTCAGGATGTCGGCATTGTCAGTCAGGTACAGTTGGCCCTGACTCATGACATATATGTGTGTACATTGCTATATATGACATAGCTGTCGGAGGTGTCATGATTTAAGTCTGGACTCCTTCTCAGCTACTCTTTACAGAACACCAACAAACCTGAACACTAATCCCTGTTATACTCCTTTACACACTTAACACCCTACTGATCCTTTGTCATCTGGCTACAGAGTATGTCATGATGATATCCCGGCATGTCCAGGGGTTGGTTTTGTGTGCACTCTCCAGTCCAGCTGGTGAATATTGTGATGTAGACACAATGTCACATCTGCCTCATGTACACAGACAAGACTCTCCTCCTCACAAGAAACCCAGATATATGTGTTATATGCACCTATAGAGACATACAGGGTGCTGAACTCTCTCGACCCATGACTGGCATAGTCTATCAGGTGGTGAAGATAACCACACACACCACATATCAGTCTCACATATCCTCTGGTGACAGCACTCAAACCAAATTATCACACATACACATACTCGGATGCTGTAAATGAACTCTGCCTAAGCAGCAGAGACCTCCACAGCAGGCACACACACAACTGCTACCCCACTACAATTCCCACATCTCACATAGTTCACAATGTCAGTGTGCCACACAGTCACTTGCCTTCGCGCTACACAACACACATAATACACTTGTGATAGGCGACACTTATTGTCAGACACACTGACGTACCACTCACCAGCCCATACAAGGGAATAGTCCCTTTGTGCTGTCTGTCGTGTGCCAGGATCTGCCACATAACACATGCAGTCAGGTCACTACAAAGCAAGTACAGGACTGGCACCATCATTGTCCATGCTGGTGCGTAAAACCTCAGATGTTAATCCCTGGACCACATGACATGGTACATGGAGGAACAGTGTCATCATGTAGCCCAGGCCAGTATGACCCTGACCTTGTCTAGCATCTTACACCCACCAAGTATGATGTCACGGTATACAGACAAACATATCATGTTTAACACTTGGCTAACAGATTGGTGTCATTCATAGGGGATACAGTGTCTGTCAGCCTGTGGTGACATGCTCAACATGCCACTATGGACAGCTTGCACCTGTCACCCTTGGACCTTTGAATGCTGGCTAAGGCTCTTGCTACCACCATAGTGCATTTGTTGAGCAGGGCTCAAAAGACAAACCCACCTACATAGACATTACAGGTTAAATAACACCAAGGGTAATGCTGCTCAACACCAGATGTGTTACCCTCATATTGCGGCCACTCAGGACTCCCCTCAGTATGGGGGATAGCAATATATGTGTGCACTAACAGATGCCTAGTTCAGGGTCACATATGCACACCAGCACTATCAGGTTATGTTTCATACCATGCTTTCTGACCACAGGACTTGGAACGGACAACACAACTAGGGGGTGTATCCCTATACATCACAGATACACACACCTCCGGGTTAGTGGAACTGCAGTAAGCATCACAGACCATACATATACAACTACCATTGTTCAAAACTGCCTTTCAGTTTGTTGCCTACTACAGACCACCCTCCCATACTCAGGAACCACACTCGGCTTTCCTGGGAACAGTGGGGGATATGATGGTCTCCACAAACACCATTATATTGGGTGACATCAGATACATGAATATTGACTGGAGATACTACTCAAGCTGCAACAACCTCGCCCTATAGTCGCTACAATTTGTACATTCATATGCTATGGCACAACCAGTCACCACAGCCACAAGGGGGAATACATATTGGACCTGATCATCACCAACATGGGGACTCTATGTTACACACCAGCAACATACCCCTCATTGGTAAGGTCGGAACATATATCTATCTCACTGGACATACATATACACTCCACACACCCATCCTGGGTAATCTTGGTGAACTTCTGATGAGCCAACGTCTCACTTCACCAAAGCAAGGTGGTATCCTTCAGAGAGCTTGAGAGAGTGTGAAATACAGCTCCGACTGCTGAATCCTTTACATACACATTCTATGGACTCCTAGTGGACTGCATGGATTGTGCTACCCCAAATAACAACAAGACTCACTCCTCCAATGGCAGAGGACCTGTCTGGTAGACACCAGCCATTAATGAGTTGTACAATGTCAGGAGGAAGCTACTACATGATAGAGCACAATCCCAGATGGGGAAAGCATCTGTGATATGTACTAGCAAACAGCTATGATCACTCATGTACTTATCTAAGGTCTTCTTCTCACGGACAATTGCACCAGACATGTAGGACTATCACAAGGCCTTCATCAGTTAGGTCAGGAACCTGGGTGGACACTCACTGATATGCTGTGAGTTACTGCATACTGACTACATTTACCCTGAACCCACTGGCATAGCCAACATCCTGGCAAACAGGTTCAGTGCAGATGTCTCCCTTATCCCCCCTAGGGAGCAACTATCCATCCCAACAGAGTGTAACCTCCCTGACACCACACAGTAACAGGTAAGTGCTGCCCTCCCCAAAGCATACATTACAGCATCAATGTGATCAGTTGGTGTCTCGGCCTGCATCTTACATGAGCTTCATGACAGACGTAACCCTCACATTACATCACTGTGCAATATTGGAGTTACTACAGGATATGTACCCACGGAATGGCATACAGCAACAGTGTTCCCACTCCACATAGTTGGTGACAGAATGGACCACAGACAATATTGCCCTATAAGCCTAACTATCCTGTTATGCAAAGCTACGGAGTGTATTGTCATGGGACTCTTACACATAGACAGCAGGAAACTACAGACACTGTGTCCTACACATTTCAGCATTGTTGTGGGCAGATCTTGTCTCTTGAACATGTTTGTATTCTTTTGACAGTTAACAGGTCCATCAACATAGGGACAGTTGTACACGCAGCCTACCTGAAGCTTGCTAAACCCTTCCACACAATAACCCACTGGGCCATTATGCATAGGCTCACCAGCATTGATATGGACACATATCTCACATGATGGATTGCTACCTGGATCAGGGATAGCACCCACATGGTCAGAATTGCAGGTGCCATGTTTGACTATACACCAGTTACACGTGGCATACTGGGTGCCATGATCACCTCTCCAGCTGCCACATGCATACTCCAACAGGCTCTCACAGAGATGGATGACTGGTGCCTGAGCCATGGCCTACAGCTAAATGCCATTAGTTGCATAGTCATCCCCTTTGGGAATAACAACATGCCCACACATTAACACATAGGTAGTACTCCATTACATATGGTAGGTGTTGTTAGGTGATTGGGGACATGACTTGTTCGTACTGTCGCCTTTGACATTCACATTGCCACAGTGGTTGGACAGACCTTCTATATAAGCAACCTTATCCCATATGGTTTCACATCTAGATCGAGTGATGTCATTGTGCCCCTATACTAATAACAACCGTGCTTGGTTACAATGCCACCTTTGGGGTGTACCTTACCCAACAACTGCAGCAACTGTATTGACCACAGATACCCAAGCAACAGCCACCCCTCAACAATACCCATGAATCACATATCTCACAAAATCAGTGTGCCTCACAGTCACAGTCCTTAAGGCCAAACAACACACCAAATACACTTGTAATAGGGGACTCTATTGTCCGGCACACTGATATCCCACTCAACTGACTGAACAAGGAGAAGGTCACTGTAAACTGCCTGACAGGTGGCAGGATCCACCACATAACGCAAGCACTCAGGTCACTCCAAAGCAGGTACAAGTATGACTCCGTCATTGTCCTCGCAGGTGTGAATGACATGAGATGTACCTCCCTGGACTACAAGAAATGAGACATAGAGCAGCTCTCTGATCATGTAGCCCAGGCTGGTATGACCCTGACCTTGGGTAGCATCTTGCCCTCACCAAGAATGATGCCAGAGTATAAAGACAAAATGATCAGTTTCAACAATTGTCTACAGTATTGGTGTCATTCAATGGGGATCCAGTGTCTGTCAACCTGGGATGACATGCCCAACAAGCCACGTTGCTTCGCTAGGGACGGCTTGCGCCTGTCACTCTTAGGCTTTCGTATACTGGCCATGCCTCTTGCCACCCCCATAGTGCATTTTTTAGGTGAGGCTCAAAGGACAAACACACCTCCATAGACAACCCAAGGATACAAAATCTAAAGGTAATGCTACTCAATGCCAGACGTCTAAACCTCAAGATGCACCCACTTGAGACTCTCCTCAGTATGGAGAATATCAATGTCTGTGCAGTAACAGAAACCTGGTTCAAGGCTCCTGAGAGCACCCCAGCACTACCAGGTTATAACTCATACCATGCGTTTCACACACAAAACTCGGACCAAAGCACAAAAGGAGGGGTAGTATCTATATTCATCAAAGATACCTACACCTCCAGGTTAGTGGCACTGCATGAAGCATCAGAAATCATCCATGTGCAACTAACAGCGGGCCAAACTGCCTTTCAGTTTGTAGCCTGCTACAGAACACCCTTCCTATTACAGGAACCCCACTTGGCATTCCTGAGAACACTGGAGAATATCAAGGTCTCTCCTAAAACTATGTTATTGGGTGACTTCAACTACCCAAACATTGACTACAACAACTACTCATGCCCAAACACACTCACCCAATGGTTTCTTGAAGTTATAAACTGTAATGCGATGGAACAACTGGTCACCACTCCCACAAGAGGGAACAACATATTGTACCTGGTCATCATCAACATGGGGACTCTATGTTCCATACCAGAGGTAAACCCCTCATCGGTAAGATCAGACCATTAACAAATTTCCATGGACATCCATATCCCATCCCCACCCCCAGCCAAGGAAATCACTGTATAGAATTTCTCAAATGCCAACTTTACACTTCTCAAGATTGAGGTGGAATCCTCCAAACCCACGGGCCAGAGGATAATACAGGTCAATCCGCAGAATCCTTTACAAATGCATTCTATGAGCACCTGCAGGAATGCATGGATCGTGCTATCCCAAATAAAATGAAGACTTACTCCTCCAAAAACAGGAGACCTGTTTGGTGGACCCCGGCCATAAATAAGCTATACAACAGAAGGAGGAAGCTACTACATGACAGAGCAAAATCCCAAAAATGGAAGCCATCTCTAATCAGTATTAGCAAGAAACTTTGATACCTCATAAAATCATCAAAGGCCAGTTTCCAAAGGGAAATTGCCCTAGACACTAAAGATAATCACAAGTTCTTTAGTTGTGTCCATAATATGGGTGAAAACTCCCAGATATGCTCTGAATTGTTGCATAATGGTACAAAATATATCGAAACTACAGACAGCCAACATCCTGGCAGACAGATTCAACACAAACCTCTCCCCCCCTTCACCCACAAAGGAACAAATGCCTATCCCAACTGAATGTAACCTCCCTGACATCACAGATGTACAGGTGAAGGCTGCCCTCGCCAAAGCAAAAAACACAGCAGCTATGTGACTGGACGGTGTCCCAGGCTGTGTCTTACACAAGCTCCAAGAAGAACTGAACCCTCACATTAAGTCACTGTTCAAACTTAGCCTTACTACAGGATATGTACCCGAATAATGGCGTACAGTTACAGTGGTTCCACTCCACAAAGGTGGTGCCACAACAGACCCTGGGAACTATCGCCCCATAAGCCTGACTAGTCTGGGCTGTACAGCCATGGAGCGTATTATCATGGAACTCATAAACAAATACATTGGGAGCCTCCAGACACTGGACCCTACCCAATTCGACTTTGTTAAGGGCAGATATTGCCTCTTAAACCTAGTTGATTTCTTTGAAACAGTTACCAAAGCTATGGATGAGGGCAAGGTAGTCCACACAGCCTACCTGGACCTCGCAAAAACGTTCAACACAATACCCCACTCGGAAATCATACATAAGCTTAACAGCTTAAATATCAACCCCTATATCACAAGATGGGTTGCAAACTGGCTCAGAGATAGAACCCACATGGTCAGAATCGCAGGTGCCATGTCCGAATACAAACCAGTTACAAGTGGCATCCCACAGGGCTCAGTTCTGGGACCTCTCTGGTTCAGTATATACTTCTCTGAGGTTCAGGCTAACGTGGGGGGATTATGGCTGACAAAGTTCGCAGATGACTGCAAACTGGGGGCCATAATCGACTCTCCAGCTGACACAAGCATCCTCCAGAAGGGTCTCACAGAGATGGATGTTTGGTGCCAGAGCCACAAGCTCGAGCTACAAGCTAAAAACTGCATAGTCATCCCCTTTGTGAAAAACAAGGTGCACACAAATTACCACATAGTACAAAAGTAGTAATTTGAGATTTGGGGACCAATGTAGATAGTAATCTCTCCTTTGATAATCACATTGCCAAAGTGGTTACAAAGACCTTCTATATATGCCACCTTATCACGAAAGGGTTCGCATCTACATCAAGAGAGGTCATTGTGCCCCTCTACTTGTCAGTCATCAGCCCCATACTTGAATACAATGGCCCTTTTGGGATGTACCTTACCCGACACCTGCAGCACCTGGAGAGACCCAAAAGTACCTCTCCAAGAGGATCATGGGCTACAAACAGATGTCATATGCAGCTCAACTAAGGAAACTCCAGCTCTACTCAGTTGCTTACCGCCTACTCAGAGGCAATCTATGCCTGACATACAAAGCCATGTCAAAGCCAGAATTAATGGACATGCTCCACCTCAAAAATCCAAGTCCCTTAGAGATACATGCTCCAGGGACTTAAACATCAGCACAAGAATAAAAAGGACATGCTGGAGGGACAGATTCATTTCCCAGAGGCTCCCCTCACTCTGGAATAGAATCTCAATTCATATTAGACATAGCCCCTCGCTGACCCTCTTCAAGCCAAATCTGGACACATGGATGGGAAATCGCAAATTCACCCCTGGGATCTCTTCTGTGTCCCTCCTAGACAGAGGCACAGCAAACTAATCTTAAAGGGTACCTTCTGTGACCTAATTTACAGAGACACAGTAGACTAATCTAATAGGGAGACAGATGCCAAATACACTCTGGCTAGGCTTATAAATGCCCTAGGGCAGATAGCCTAGTGTCTACCTTTGAACCAATGAACCTATAAGTTCCGCACCAAGCAGATGTAGGGACTCACACAGATGACCTGCACAGTTCAGATGCAGTAACTCCAGCTCTACTCAGTCGCTTACCACCTACTCAGATATGATGTGTGCCTGTTGTTTGCAGTAATACCCCACTCAGAATTAATGAACATGCTCCATCCATCTCAGGATATCCAACTCTCTTGTAGCTACACACTCCAGGGACATATACCGCAGCACAGATGTTAATAGGACATGCTGAAGGGACAGATTCTTAACCCAGAGCCTCCACTCACTCCAGATTGCGATCACAGTTTCACATAGGCAGAGCCACCCACTAACCACCTACAGGTGACATCATGGCGGCTGTATGGGTGATCGTATGTTTACCCATGGGATATCTTCTGTGTCCCTGCTACACAGAGGCACACTAGCCTAAACATACATGGGCTATCTTGTGTGACGTACTATTCACTGGCACAGTGTAGTACTCTGACAGGGCTGCAAAAGTCAAACACACTCTGGCTAGGCTTGTACATACCCTAGAGCAGATAGCCTGCTATCGACCTCTGAACCTATGCTTCTGCTCGGGATGCACAATATTTATTGCTGATACTGTTTGCAGGTCTTTATCGTCTTTGCTTTCCCAGTTTCTATGAACAATTTAGATATCTGTTGAACGTGTTTGATCATGACAGGGTTCCACTATATTATATAAGTGTCTGTTGTCATGTAACTGTGTGCACAGGGTGGATTGCTGGATAGTGAGAGGTTCCTGGGTTAACACATGCAACTGCCAGATATGTGTGGCCCACTGCTGTAGTCAGACATGGCCTAAGTGTGTAAGCATGCCCAGTTCAGGCTTTCCATGTTTTGTTGCCTGACATATGTCTCATTTATTCGTGTGTGAGCATGCCCAGTGTGACCTTTCAGTATGTTGCGATCTGAAGTCCACTACATTTCTGGATGTGTGTGAACATGACCAATATTAACATTTATACTGTGTGTGTTGGAAGTCAAGTTCGGTTCTTACTGCAGGACTCACCTTTGTGTCATAACTCAACAGGGATTATGCTGTGCCTGAAGGGTTTCCATGAGATACTTTGCATAGACTTATCAACATCCCTTCATACTGGCTAAACAGTGCAATGTTGTCATGGTTTAGTGGTTCAGTACTTTAACTATGGTGCACAGTATCCTGGGTTCGAGGCCCATCACTGCTTTATATTTCCATACTGAGCAGACCAGACTACTTAAGGGCCAATTAAGCAAATATGAGCATGTTGGCTTTTGTTCTGCTATGCCCTACTTAGACCAGGCTTGTCCGACATTGCTGTATATTCACCAACTTTGCTGGACATTGCCCAGTATTACTCAACACTGACCACAGTTGTACTAGTTGGTGTGTGTATTCTGTTTGCATATACTACATGGTGATAAATGCTGTTTAGCACTACCTTAAATTGCTTGACAGATGGCAATCATGCCTCAGATGGTGCTGCAGGGCTGCCTATGTCAGATGCACATACTACACTCCCTTTACATGTTTGAAGCAGGTAGTGTCAACTTAGGCATCCCTTTTACTATATGTGCGGGTCAGAGAGAGGTATCATTTCCAGGGTTCCTACTGAGCCAGTGTATGTGCTATGCGTTGCCTCTTTGCCAAGGCCAAAGCATACTGGGCATGTCTCCTTCTGCCTACTGGGGCAGGCTCAGGTTGTTCCTCCTCCGAGTCACGCTCTGCCTGTGATGACCTTGGCAATGGTGGGGGACTGCTTGGCCCAGGCCTATGCTGGTCCTGCTGCAGCTCTTTTCGCAGGATCATATTATGTAGTATAGCACATACCATGACAATTTGGGTACATTAAGTTGGTGTGTACTGCAAGGATCCACCAGTTGTGTCCAGGCACTGGAACCGTGACTTGAGCAGCCCAAACACATGCTCGATTACATTTTGTGTTTGTGCGTGTGCCTCATTATGGCGTTCCTGTTCAGGTGTGTGTGCATTTCTGATGGGTGTCATCAGCCACGGCTCCAGTGCATAGCCAGCATCCCCCACTAGGTGACCATGTGGGATGTCCCCACTGGCAAATGTCTGGTACAGCTGTGTCAAATGCCAGATATGGGAATCATGGTAGCTTCCAGGGCAGCCAGCACACACATTCAGTATTATGCCCTGGGCATCACACACGACATGGCAGTTGATGGAGGGGAAGCCCTTGCGGTTGAAGTAGACCCTACCCCACTCACTGGCTGGTGCTTTGATGCATATGTGCGTGCAGTCTATTGCACCCACTACGTCAGGATATTCCGCTATTTGCTGGAAGAGACTCATATTGCTGGCCAATACCTCACAGGAATTGGGGAAATATACATGATCACCGACATGTGCTGACATGGCATCCAGAAACTGGTGCAGTACCCTGGATGCTGATGCCTGTGATATCCCCATCATATCACCAGTTGGTCTCTGGAAGGTACCTGTTGTTAGCATTCATAGGCCAACACATACCTTGGTTTCCACTGGAATGGGTTCCCCTCTGTTGGTTCTGTGTGTGAGGTGTGGCCTGCACAGCTCAACAATTTGCTGCATGAGGTCTCTGTCCACTCTATAGCGCTCCACTATCTCCAGCTCATGTAGCCCCTGGTAGGTTACCCTGGGCCTGTACACTTTTCTCCGTCTCCTCACTGGGGGTTGTTTGGCAGCATTCCCATTGTCACCAACCTCAGCATGTTGCATATGTCGGTTTATGACAGCAATGGCAGCCCCTAACATTTCTTTGTCTCAGTTAAGCCTTTTCAGTATTCACTTCTCTTAGCTTACTGCAGTGCTGCAGTGTCTCTGAGCAATACATGGTGAAAAGTTGTTTGCAGAGTTTTAAGTGCTGGGCTGGACTGGGCTGGTTTACTGCCTGTGTAATTGCCTGATTCTGATTATTTCCACCTGCTAGCTCTGCTGACTCTCCCTGGTTAACTTCCTACTGTTTGTTGTGCTTCCTTTTCTCTTTCCATGTCCTCAGTGGGGCAGCGCCGCGCACACTAGCGCAGACACGCGTACACATTATAACATGCACACACACAGGCTTAGACGGAGTTACACTAGCTAATTCCTGCTTAAACACACGCACACCAGCGCAAATGTGCTCACAATACTGTAAACTGCCTTATACATGCTTACTCCGGCTTAAACGTGTGCACTCACACTTACACGCGCGCACACTGTCTTACTCGGGTTTACAGGCGTGCACACGTGCGCATACACGTTGCAAGCATTTTTAAAAGAAACTTTAGTGATACCCACTGTGTGCACCTTCTATTTCTTGACTTTAGCTAGGATATCTGATGACACACCTCTTCCAGTGATGAGCAACTGACAGCTAACACATGCCACTCTGCTCCAATGAGCTTATCTTCTTTCATACATACCCTCTCCTGATGTCACCTATATCCTACTCTGTTACTCCCCTTATCCTAGTCTTACCCTCCACTGACTGTGCTCATTTTCTATGTAGACTTGTGATTCACTATCCTTACCCTCATTTGCATAGGATTGCCTACTAATGCTTGGCTACATCTCTTAGACTGGATTCCCCCTTAGCAACCCCTACTCGGTAGCCATGTTGTCTTCAGCCTGCCATTGCCTTGCATTGTACATTACAAATACCCATAAAATCCACATTTGTGGGTTTTAATTTTTATTTTTGTGTTTTTTTAGAGTGCAGCCCGTTTGCGCGAAGCTGCGCTATGCTTAAACATGGAAACGCGGAAAAAAAAAATAAATTCATTTTTTTTCATTTTGCATCGGGAAACATTGCCAATGGTCGTATATTTGGCCATTGGCATGCTTCCTCTACTGGATGCAACCTTTATTTGGAGCTGTCACGGCTCCGTTTTGTTATTTGCAGAACGGTACTCAGTTGTCAACTGAGTACATTTCTGCAGATAACACTACTCTTACTTGGACAGGTTCGGGTTTCCTGAATCGCAAATCTACCTCATTTGCATGCTTTTCGGCTGCAATTGAGGTAATTTGCATGTCCTGGCCCTGTCCGTGTAAGAGCCGTTTTAGGAGCTCTCTTGCATGCCCCTACAGGTTGTTCCTGGATCGCTCGTCAGACATGATGGCTGCATGGAGTCTTACTCTACTCTTAGACTCCGTGCAAGCCATCGTGAATCCGGCCCAAAGACCAATAAAATGGCAGCCCTCTAATTGCTCCTCATTCTGTGTTTGAGGACTTTTCAGCTGTTTTTTTTTTCCATTAGTGGCACTGATGTTCCTTTGCTGACTTTGCCAAGCATATTACTTTTGGTTTGGAAAACAGTTTTATCAGCATGAGTAATGACTTCTCCTGGCTACTTAGTCTCTCACTGTATCCTTACTTGCCTGTACAACCTGCTAATTCTATTTCTCCAGCATGTTGTGGACTACACATGCAACTTCCTATACCGGCCAGTCTATAAACTTCAGAAATGTGTGTCTCCCTCCCCTAAACTACAAAATTGCAATTTTCAGGTTAGCATACTGAAAACAGTAACCCCTCCTCTTGGTGAAATCCATTGCATCTGTGTTGTAAACTTATTCTGTATGCAGCTGAGAATATGTATCAGCATATCCGAACAGAAGGCTGTCCTGAATTCTTTAAAATGTGCACAACATAATTGCTGCTGGTGGTTTTCCCAATATTCTCAATGACCCTGCTTCAGAACACTCTAACAAGATATAAACAGGACTTCCCCCCTCATGATGACCTCACAGCTGCTGCCACAATTAGCATAGTATGTATGTCAAACTGTGACCATTTTGGGAACTACATTTGCAAGTAGTATTGTGGATTTGAATGCACTTATCTAAAAGTGAAACGTTTCCAGTGCCTTTTCTCACCCCTTTTTGACACCGTCTGTATCATGATTCCTAATTAAAGTTCTGTGATTGTTTCCATAACTCCACAAGGCTCTCGAGAATCTGTTGCAATTGCAAGATGCTGGTTCAGGCCACTAGGCATGGCGATTGTGCAAACCTGGATATGATTCATTAATGTCTCTGAATCTTGCAATCCGTACATCATACCCACTTTGATAACTTCATGTCCAGTTCTACATGGTGTCATCCGCATGCAGTGAGCTCAGCAGTATGACACAGAGACTGTACACGTAATTCCACACTTTACCTAATTGAAATAGACTCAATATAGTGGATGCTGTATTAAGGGCTCATAAGCATGGTTACACCGTACAAATTCTGCTTTAATTTTTCAGAACGCACACACCACCGTACCAATATTCTGCCATGGTACCATGTATTATACACCCACCACAAAGAACACAGCTGTTACCACACATTACACATCAGATCACTAACTGAATCTCAGGCATATCTGTGAGACTCCAACTGTATTTCTCTGCTACTAATCAGACATCAAGCAGCTCTGGTGAAGGTACTATTCCTTGCATGGCTTAATGTCCTTAGGAAACCCAAAACAAAGGCAGAGCCTCAAACAACAATCAGTGAGCTGGCAAGGAGTGAAATATTTACCAGCATTTTTTCTATCAAGACCACCACTAATGTTCATTGCAGGAGTGTGAGGCCTGAGTTGGACCACACTGATGGTTGGAATTTTCTGGTCAAGGTAGTTATTACCACTACTGGAATCCCTTGCAAGTGCAATAATTATTATCATCAATATATTGACCTAAATCGATGGCAAATTGATTTCCTTGGTGAAAGGACAAGGTTACAGCCAGACAACCAGAAATGTGCTGTAAGCAATTAATCTCAGTTCCACATGCATACTGACAGTGAGTGCTATGCAGATCCTACTTATTCCTGTTCTTTTCCATAATCCCTGAAGGTACAATGCAGAATGCACAACTATACAGGAGGAGGATGGAGCACCTTACTAGGAATCAGGTAAGTACACCTGCTTGTTACAGCACAGGTGACTGCTGTCTCACCTGTTCACAGATAGCCATGTTCCAGACTGTGTAGGTACTAAGCTTAGTACTGTAGTCCAAAAATGCAACATTTTCTTTACTGCCAAGTCACCTCTAAGTAGTATAGTTCAAAAGTAGCAATATGGGCAATATGGATTTTTAATGCCTGGTGCTTCTTTAACTAGAGGATTCAATGGTCATTTCAAAGTGGCCTGACAGGTTAAGACACTGCTTTCAGGTTACATGTATTGATTTTTGTGGGTTCACTTCCCACCATGCATTGTGTAGCAGGCCATCATTTGCTAAGTGGAGGCTGATGTAGTTTTGAGTACAGTAACCATGAGTCTATTAGAGAACAATACATTTCAGCTGAACGTGTTTTCATTGTATGTTTGTTTTTCTCGCTCCCATCCTCTTTATCATCATTCTTTCTGTTAAATACATTTTTTATGTTTTTTTGTATTTATTTTTAAATTATATGCAACAGCATCTAGACCTGTGGCAATCACTCCACCAAGGACCACCAGCCACCCATGAGCGACCACCTTCTACTCAATCTATTTGTCACCATGCCAGACTTAATTCTGTAGCTTGAACACCAGATGCAGAAGACAGGTCAGCCAGCCCAGCACATAAGTTGGGGGATGTTATTCCTGATGATGACACTGGCAATAAGGTGACCTCTTTGTTACACAAAGGCAGATGCAAGTTACACCAGGAGTGTTATTTGATTGGTGGATAAATGCCCACATTGGTCACTTAGAGACCATCATAGTGTGATCAAGGGATGTTATAATTCTGTTATACTTGGCCCTCATCAGATCAGTTTTGCAGGTACCTCAACATACACCTGCAATAGCTGGAGAGACCACAAAGGTTTCACACCAAGAAAACACAGGGTACCAAAACATGTCCTGCATGGAAAGACTGAAAGTCCTGTCACTGTATTCTGTCCTACTGGCTGTTA
This sequence comes from Protopterus annectens, assembly GCF_019279795.1. Taxonomy (NCBI): domain Eukaryota; kingdom Metazoa; phylum Chordata; order Ceratodontiformes; family Protopteridae; genus Protopterus; species Protopterus annectens. The sequence continues at coordinate 1,910,224,017 of NC_056729.1, forward strand.
AGAGGTGACCTGTGCATGGTTTACAAGCCAGTCTCTGACCAGGCCCAGGTGGAAATGTTACACATTCGTAAATCAAACTGCATGAGGTGCACTCCCTCCAGGGATCTTAACCTAGACTCTGGCATAAACAAATCATGCTGGAGAGATAGATACTTCACCCTGAGACTGCCACTTCACTGGAACAAGATTCACATGAAACAGATCACATCCCAGACCCTCTTCAAATGCAGCCTTGATTAATGGTTGGTTGACAGCAAATTAACTCCTGGGGTGGCGCCCATGTCCCTCATGGACAGTGGCAGTTGACATTAATTACCATATCCTTTTATCTCTGCAAACTTTGCTCACCTAACCCCTGACAACTGAGGTAACTTGGGATAAATATGGCTAGGCTTGTAAGGACTCTAGGGCTGTTAGTCTAGTAAAGTTCTATGAACCTATAAGTAGTACTCCTGCTCTGAACTGGCTCCAGCATGTGTGCCAGCATCAAGTGATGAGAGAGCCGAGGGTATCATTTAGGCTCCCACAGGGTTACAGGTGAGCAGGAATGTCAGGTGTGCAACCCCATCCTATCCCCCCTTCACAGTGTTACCCTTCAATTCGTGTCTATGCCCACATGTGCTTGTTCTGCAATCCTCACAAACTACAATCACAAAGGAAAATCCACAAAAAACAAGGCTGCCAACTCCAGAATGGAAACAATAGAGTACAATCAAGAAAGCTTTATTCACCAATATTTTCCACACTATCAAAACAGTAAGCTTGCACAAATATCACACAGCTTTTCATCCAACTTGGTTTAACACAGGACTTCGTCAGAAGTAAATTACATTGCAATCAACAGCCAGGGTCCTTACAAGCCTATCCAAGTTCCACCCTTATTTCCATGATCAGCACCTATTGCCCCTGTCCAAGAAGGACATAGGTGGACCCCCCCCCCGGGGTGAATTTATGGTTACCCATCCAATCGTCCAGATTGTGTTTGAAGAGGGCCAATGAGGTGCTCTGTTTGACATGAAGTGGGAGTCTGTTCCAAAGGTGTCATAACCTCTGGGAGACAAATCTCTCTGTCCAGCAAGTTCTATTAATGTCACATACGAGGTTGAGGTCTTTAGAGTGAGTAACCTATGTACCATTTGACTTATGGAGATGCAGCATTTCCAGTAAAACAGGGTCAGAGATTGCCTTGTATGCAAGGCAGAGACCACCTCTGAGTAGTCTTTATGAAACAGAATAAAGTGACAGTGATTTCAGATGATCTACATAGGACAGATGCTGAAGACCTTGAATTTTCCTTGTGAGTAACCTTTGTGGCCTCTCCAATTGCTGCAGGTGCTTGAAAAGATACATACCAAAATGGGTGTTGTACTCAATTACTGACCTGATGAGGGAAGAGTACAGGAGGTTATAACTTCTTTTTTTCTTGAGACAATGAACTTACTTATGAGATGAGCAATACAGACTACCCTTCTTACCATTGTGGAGACATGGTGGTCAAAGGTAAGGTTGCTGTCAACCTGTGTGCCCAGGTCTCTCACCACAGAGTGCATACTTAATGTGTTGCTATTTATGTGGTAGGTAGCAGAAACATCACCCTCACTGAAAGAGAAAATAATACATTTTGTTGCACTGAGTTTAAGGCCATGACTTTGGCACCAATCATTTGTTTATGTAAGACCCCCATTTGAGTTTTGATAATGTGAAGTTTTGATAGTATGTTGTGTATTTTTGATAGTGCGGGATATATTGGTGAATAAAGCTTTCTCAGTTAGACTCTGTCATTTCCAGTCTGGAGCAGGCAGCTTTGTTTTTGGTGGATTTTCCTTTGTTTTTGTAGTTTCTGTATTTTACACCAAGATTCCATTCAGTCCTCACAAACACTGTTAGCAACTCTCTGTTTGTCTCTTGTATCATTCTCCATTGCTGACCCCTCCCTCAGTATATCAACATCTCTGCTGTCAGTCTTCTTTGTCTTCAATGTCTGTTCATTTAGCCCTGCTCACTAACCTAACTTTTTTTCCATTCCAACACATTTCCTTTCTTCCTTTCCCAAATACCATCCTTGACTTACTTATCAGCTGTACATTTTACTCTTCCCATTTTCCCGTTTTCAATCAGTACTGGGCCTGCCTATTACTTCCCGTTATTTAGACACTATATATTTTTCCTCTGTTGGCGCCAATATTCATCAGTTGGCTATTACAGTACTAAGTGACTTTGTTACACTTTGCTGATCTCACAGTTTCAGAAGTATGACACTAATTAATATAATATGGACACCTGTCCCCCCAAAAAAATATCCCTCCCCATCCTTCTCTTTCCTCAGTGGTTTCCCATATGAGCTTCCCACTTCTTGCGTCTCCATTTTTCATACTATCCTATACTCCCATTTATACCTTTTCATCTAATCCAAATTAAAATGATGATGCTGGCCTTCTCATCGAGGTTCCTATCTTCTCCAGCTTGCCACTTTTGTACATATTTGAGTGCGCTGAGACACACTGAGGCATGTAATCTGCTGTGAATAGTTTACTATTACATATCTGGGACTTGGAAAATCAGTTCAAGCACTTTGGAATTCTGAATACTGCCTTTCTGAATGGTAAATTTTCCCTAAAACCCAGGCAGAAATATCCATCCATTGAGCTCCTTTGTGATCGATTCTGTATAGCCACTCATAGTGACAACAGTCTTCAACATAGCATTATGGACAGTTGGACTACCCTTGTTCTTCTGCCAGCCTTGTTGACTTGGTTCTCTTGAAGCAGTGTAGCAATTGCCTTATGTACACAGATGACCCCATACTAATAACACACTCTAGTACAGAGTGCGAGAGATGCATTTCCACCAAGAATATAGAATCCATGCTCTATCTCACTCAAAGGATTAACACAGAGAAGGTTGACAACTCACCCACTACTACATATGCTCATAGTACCACTGATCATACACATACCACTACTCATACACATAGTATGCATCAGATATGTAAATCCACATACAAGGAGGTTCTTCCCAAAAACTTACCGAAACACCAGAGACATCCAAAACACATGACTGCTACAACTAACACAGTCCCTACAGCACCCATAACACATAGCAACACCAGTGTCTCACCCATCAAACCAATAAGGGGTAACACTCAAAAACCAAACTTGCTTGTCATGGGAGACTCAGTAGTGAGGCACACAGATGTCCTGCTCACCAGGTTGGACAAGGAGAATGTCACGGTCAGCTGCCTGTCCGGTGCCAGGATTCATCAGATCATGCATGGACTCGAGTCTCTCAGCAACAAGTACCGTTATGCCTCTGTCATAGTTCATGTTGGTGTGAATGACCTGAAATGTGCCTCACTGGACTATATAAAGAGAGACATGGTTGAGCTCTTTGATTATGTGTCCCAGGCAGGTATGTCCCTAGCTTTGAGCATCATACTAATATCACCTAGAATGATGTCACAATATAAGCAAACAAATGATTTATTTCAATTATTGGTTCAATTGGGTCAGTTTTTGTTGTCATTCAAAGGGGATCCAGTTCCTGTCAGCCTGGGAAGCTATGGTCGACAAACCTCGCTGCTTTGCCATAGATGGTTTGCACCTGGCACCCCTAGGCTTTCGGCTGCTGCCTTCCCATAGTATTTTTTTAGGCAAGGTCTCAAAAACAACATTACCAATGTGAAATTTACCAACCAGAACATAATAAGTGCCATGCTGCTAAATTCTAGGAGCTTAAACCAAAAACTGCTAAATATCTGTGCAGTCACAGAAACCTGGTCCAAGACCTCAAACAGTACCCCAGCCTTGCAAGGCTACAATGCCTTCCACATCTTTAGAAGGCAAAATAAACATATGAAAACCAAAGGATGTGGTGTTTCAATCTATATTAGAGATAAATTCACCTCCCATCTAATTAGACTGGACAACTGCATGGAGTAACTCCAGGTCCACATTATGGTGGGTAAGATCCCCATTCTAGTCATAACCAGTTATAGATCCCACTCCATGGGTCATGCCGTCCACTTGAACAAACTGGAGATGATCCAAATTTTACGAACACACTGGTTATGGAGGATTTCAATTATCCCACCATCAACTGGGAAACCTATGCTAGCCCTAACTCGCTAGCACAAAAGTTCCTTGACTTTGTTAATTCAAATGCCTTGGAACAAATTGTTCAGCCCCATGTAAAAATAAGCTGCCATGATGGAAATCCAGCAGCAGCAACAAACTTTACAATAAATGCAAAAAGTTGCTGTCCAAGAAAACAAAGGTAAAGCCTCAGCAATGGAAAAGTACCCTTCTCAGCCTCAAAAGGCAAATAAGACTTGTCAAATCCTCCAAGGGCTCCTTTGAGAGAAACTTAGCAAGTACATCCAAGGATAACCATAAGGCTTTTTATAGCTATGTATGTAACCAAAAGGGTAGGATCGAAGCATGTGCAGAACTAGTGGCCAACCAAATCACACACACTGACCCCACAAATATAGCAAACCTGTTAGCGGATAGGTTTGGTGAAAATTTCACTCCCTTAGCCCCTCCTAACTTACAGTAAACCTTCCCCAAACCCCTCCACCCTGCCCTACATTTCTGAAGAGCAGATCCTCAAAGCTTTGTCCAAGGAAAAAAACACAGCCTCTATGAGACCAGACAACATCCAGGATGTCTTCTAAACAGGCTAAAACATGAACTAGCATTACCATAAGTACCCTTTTCAATCATAGCCTAACCACAGGCTTTGTTCCTGTATAATGGAGAACAGCAACAGTTATTCCCCTCCACGAAGGTGGCCTAGCAGTAGACTCGGGGAATTACAGACCCATAAGCCTGACCAGCCTCATCTGTTAGACCATGGAGCATATCATTATGAACCTCATAAATAAAGACATAGGTGGCCTTCAAACCCTGGATCTTACCCAATTTGGTTTCATGAAGGGCAGACCCTGCCTGTTAAATCTGGTGGATTTCTTTGAAAATGTGACCAAGGCCATTGACAATGGCAAATCTCTGCACACAACATACCTTGACCTGGCAAAGGCTTTCGACACAATCCCACATTTAGGCATTACCGATAAACTTAGCAAACTGAATGTAAACCCTTTTGTTGTAAGATGGATTGCCAACTTGCTCACAAAATGGACACACTATCAAAGTTTGATTACACAACAACCAGCAGACCTTTTGTCAGTGGGGTGACACAGGGGTCACTGCTAGGCCCTCTATTGTTGGTATATACTTCTCAGAAGTTCAGGTCAAAACTAAGGGGTTGTGGCTAACTAGATTTGTAGACTGCAAACCAGGTGCAATCACTGAATCCTAAAATGATGTCAGTATACTCCAGGAATGTCTCACACAGACCAATGTCTGGTGTATTAGTCACAGTCTCAAACTGAATGCAAAGAAATGCATTCCCTTCAGCTCAAAGAATGTCCCCCTCACACTATCAAATCAACAATGATACCTTAAGTACTCAAGAAGTGGTAAGAGACCTGGAATCACAAGCTGACTGTGACCTTAACTTCAACCTCCATGTGGCTACTGTAGTAAGAAAAGCTTTCTACGTAGCACACTGGATTAGCAAAGGCATTGCCTTGAGAGCAGTAAAAGTTATAACCCCACATCCTTGACACTTATCTGGCCCATGAGCTGAAACTGCCTGCTCATCTTACTCTTCTGTGCCAACTCTTCCCCTAACCCTGCCTCGAATCCCACACATTACAATACTAAAACCCCTTTCCCCTAACAGTACCACTACAATGATAACACTTAATATTGGTTTTACAGCTGGGGTGTATGTCACAGCATATTTTTAGTTGGATAGAATTATCAATTTGTGGTTCAGTATCATGAATTTTCAGCATCTTGTACTTAACATCCCTTTTTTTACAATATTTATACATACGAGCGCACACGCACACAGGCATATAATACACAATAATACATAGACTCTCTGTCATAACTGTATTACACTATCCTTCTCACCTAGGTTTACCCTCATTAGCAACACATTACAATCAAAACTCTTTACAGCTTTATTAATTTACTGTAACTCTATTTCATTCTGCACTGAAACCAAATCTGCAAACTTTATGCTAATTATTGCATCACTTTTGCTAACCTGAAATGTTGATCCAAAATTTTAATTCAAAACATTTTCAAATCTTGAAAATATTGCATTTAATTTACAGTGCTGCTAGTGTTTTAAAAACAAACAAAGAAAAAATCATGTAAAGGGAAATGATTATGGATACTAACCATTTATTGCCAAAGCAGTTGTTCCCATGTCTATGAATTTAATTTTTCCGTAGATGTAGGCTCCAAATGCTAAGCGGTATTTTATAATAATGGTTCCTTTAATGACTAGTGCAACATCTGCCCAAGCGTATTCCATCGGATTCATAGACCTCATTATCTTGTTTGGCAGACCGTTCTCCTTCAGAATTCCAGATAATTCTGATTCTTTAGCAATCAAACGGATAAAGCTGATTGCCACATTTACTGTGCTGATAACATAGCATTTTGCAAATGATTCAATTGGAATGATATTCATTATGAATGGAAAACCCATAAAAGAGTATAGAGAACCCCCATGAAAGGTATACATTACCATGATGGCTTCAGTTGCATTGATACTTAAAGAAGATGATGAACCTAGGCTGATTTCTGTAAGTTCCCCTTGTTGAAGACTTATGTTGCCAAACATTGTCCCTTTGATATAATATATGTTTGTTGTTTTAGAAGCAATAACAGTCACAATATCAGACTTACTCTGAGAAGCAAGAGAAGACACCAAGAACATCTTTCCCCATTCCTTTACTGGAATTAGTTGTTCAAACAGATAATCATAGCCACCATAAGAATACTTGTTGTTTCCACAGAGCACTGCAATAGGATACTCGGACTGAATTCTAGTACCAGTTAAACTGATATCGCTTTGTAGTTGAAAGGCTTCAAATGCAGACAGCACCAGAGTTATATTATCTCCTGATTGGTAATTTTGCTTGTTGTAAGTGACATTGCCACTAAGTGTAATGAGGATTGTATTGGTCTCAATGTAATTGATAACTGCAAACTGTGCCTTTCCTGTGTTAATTCTTGGAGAAAAAGCATAATATTCTGTATGGAGGGCATCCACTGGGAAAATGTTAGCAGAATCTGCCGTGTCGAATTTATTGTTGATGGAAAGTACTGTAACGGGATTGTCAGATCTCACCACTATGGTTTTGTCAGAAGATATCACAGTACCAATCAGTTCTGCAGAAGCGGGAATAAAAACTGATTGTGATTCTTTTTCCTTCAGAGTGAGAATAACATTAAAAGATGTATTGCAAATGATGACATTAACAGATGTTGAAGGATATAGTGCAGTGATTACCAGCCTGAGCTCAGTGTCAGAGACAAATGAAGGAGTATTCTGCATGAATGCAGTGATGAATTCATTTCCTGCACTGTTCCAGAAGATACCTAGCAAAAGAAACAGGAAGTTCATCTTTGAGAATGATATTGTGTGCAAATGCCATGTTTATACAAAAACAAATTTCAGGTGGTTAGTTTAAATGCCATGGAAAATTTACTTTGAAAAATACATTTGGAAAATGATGCAAGTATACCATCTTTCCTTATACAAACTCCTACGAGTGCAATGGGAATTGTAAGGGTACATCTCAAAGTTCGATAGACCTATAAATTACCATTAAAAGGCTAATGACACACTATTGACAAACATGTTGAAATATATATGCACTTTTTATAAATAAGTAAATATGAAGTACTACAGGTTAATTCCTTTCTACAGTACTTCGATTACTGTCCTGTATCATACATCCAACTAGTATTCTTTACAGGCAGCAAACTTTTTCCTCTGCACTGTACTCTGAATCAAGAAACACAATATTAGACCTAATCACTTTGCTGTTCCCTCTGCCAGCCCATGTTGTTTGGTTGCACAGACACTTTCCAACACACAACACACACACACACACACACACACACACACACACACACACACACACACACACACACACACACACATATTCATCCAGCTGCAAATATGCATCTACAGACACACAAGCATATGCCCAGACAAACATGGATAACTTCTTACTATATACTTGTAGTGGCACTAAAAGCTATGATGCTTTCATTGAAGTGAATAGGTGCAAGTTAACATGTTTTTTTTTTCTGTGTAAGGACCCAAATAACATTGCAGAGCTGGTGCCTTACTTTTTACTAATTCTGATGACGATGCTATTTCCTTGGGAGAGCACATAGCTAGTTAACATTAGCCACATCCCCAGCTGCTGCATTTGCCTATAGCTTCACCGGTGAAAAGACTTTCTGTTCTACAGGCTGATGTCGCAGTAGCAGTACAGTGCTCTTTGAATTGCTCAGGCATAACATACTGCAAAATTCTGCAATGGACAGGTTAGCACAATCTACTATGCCTTTGTATTACTTTTTATTTCACAATTTGTTAAATAGGTAACTGGACTGTTTCATATGCAGACTAATTTCAATCATACGCATGGCAAAACAAATATTATATGTAAGGTCTGTAATATGACAAATAAGAATTAGAATGTTAGGTAATTCTAAAAGGTAAATACATGGAATGAATTGGCAGTCAAAGAGTATGCATGAAATGCAAATGTGTTAATTAGACTTTAGAAGTATGTAAGTATGTTACATATTAAGTAGGTTCTGTAGATCAGAGTGTGTGTTGTATCTTTAAGAAGCTTTCCGGTCAGTGGGCACGTGCATATAAATACAGAGCACGTGCAGGCAGCAGTGCCATTTTGAGTGAACAGCTAAAGGGTAAGCTTGTATGAGTGAAATAGTCAGTTTATTAGTTTAAGTTTATGTTCCAGTCCTCCATCCTAATGTGTTTGTGTGTAATAAACTACTTAAAAGAACACTCAAGCCTCTTTGTTTTACTGAATCTACACAAGATGAGTGACACGGTGTCAGAATTGGATCCAGAATCAAGACAATGAGATGCATAGTTAGAAGTGGAGGAATATACAAGAGTGTATCATCTCAAATGCTCAAATGACTCACAAAACAGGTCAGAAATGGCATTCAGGTACTAAAACTTGCATAAATGATTTTTCTTGCTACGAATATAAAACGGAGCATTCAAATTGCTCAAAACGAATTATTAATTAAATAAAATGTTCAAAACTACAATATTTGATAAAAATGTTCAAAAATACATAAGAAAACACTCAACACTCAGAATAACTTCCGACAAATATAAATAACGACATATGGCTAACCCTACACTCTCTGAGGCAATTCTTATTAAATAAGATAGAAGTAATGCAAATCTCAGTCAGACAAGACATACCCATATTTATTGAATATATTATATTCATTACAAATCAACCTTTCCAGGGGAATGGATATTTGTCTAACATTTATAAAATTATCAAAAAAACAGACATATAAAGATCCTTACTGGAATTATTTCACATTAGTAAATGGACATCCTCCAGTGGATGATGAGAAAAAATCTATTCTTATATCTTTGAAACACACTACACTGTGACTTCATTGGCAACTGTTCTCATGGAAATTTTTCACACAGAAGTATTTTTACCCCTTACAAAGTAGCTCTAAAGTTTGCCAGTGAGGATGTTTGTTGAAGATGTGAAAAAAAAATTAAAAGCAAACTGGGAACATGTTTTCTATGACTGTAAAAAACTAGAAGTTTACTGAAATAATATAAATCATTTCTTTCAGACTATATTTAATGACAATTTCAAATTAACAAAATCGTTGGTTTTGTTTAACTCCCCTATACCTAAATGTGTTTTAAAAAGAGGCTATCAGGTCTTTGGACTTTGCTAACCATAGCTCGACCATTAGTTGGAAAAGCAATCTTCTCCTTCATTCAAGGAATTTAAGAATCTTACTTTGACTGTTGGCAAAATGAACGTCATTACTCTAAAGAACAGAACCAACAGAATAACATCATACTTCAATACTTGGCGGACTGTAATGGAAACATTGGATAAAATGGACAATATGTCTAGCTGATATGGTTTGATTACTTCAAAGAAACAGCCTCATCATTCATGCTGATTAAAGGGTCTATATTTAAACACCGAACATTTGAAATGTCGGGTGTTCTAATATCGGCCCGTTTTCAGCGAACGCTGAAAATATTGAAGTAACAGGAAACCGAATTCTTTCCTAGGGAAAGAATTCGGTTGACTGTTTCTATTGCTTCGGTATTTTCAGCACTCTGGTGGAAAGTTTCGGGTCAGATTCAGGTAAGTGTGCAATTGTGTGGACGTGTGGGTTAGGGTGGGTTAGGTGAGCTAGGGTAAGGGTGCGGGTCAGGTAAGTGTGCGATTGTGTGGACGTGTGGGTTAGGGCAGGTTAGGTGAGTTAGGGTTAAGGCGCGGGTGAGGTGATTGTGCGATAGTGACGGATCTTAGGGTTAGGGTTTGGGTTAATGTAAGTGGATAGTTAGTGGTGTATGTATAGTTTAGTGTAGGGTTAGGTGTACAAGTTTAGGTGTATGTGTGTGGATTGCTGTTTGTTTGGTGTGCTTGTGTTGTGTGTATGTGTTCTGGAACAGCAAATTTTTTCCCTAGGAAAAAATTTGCTGTTTCGAATGTTCGATGTTTTTTTTTTTCGATTGCTAGAGTTCGATATTAGAACACTCGACATTTTGAATGTTCGGTGTTCTAATATAGACCCCGATTAAACACTTATGTAAATAGTTATGTTTGTTATGTTAGTAAATTTATTGTATTTGTTAAATTAAACATGTGTCAGAATCACCAGACTCACACTGTACTGCTGTTTTCGTTATAGTTTAATCTGTCCAAATACTTACACTTTCTGAGATCATTTCAATTCTATTATAACATGCAGTCTTTTGCTTATCATGAATTGTCTCAAATGTGCCCTTAAGATGTCTCCACAGAAGAGAGAACAATGTCCAGTTTATATATCTTTTCAAAGCAACAAATGTTTTCCAATGTCCTTGTGGTTTGCATGATTGATTTCTGTTGTATGTCCTTCTTTGGTTATTTTCTTCCTTGCTGTATCTGAAGACTTCAGAAAAAGTCTCTCAACATCATCTTTGCGTCACTTGAAGCATCTGTATTTTATTTAATTTATTTCTGCATCTGAAAGCTCACAGAAAGTTCCTGTTGATCAACTTCCTTCTATGTATGTTCCAAATATACTATAACAGGATGCCATGTCTAGCCCCCAAACATATTTACAGTTACACTAAGCATGTTTTATTTTCGCAGGTGTCAGACACATAGCCATTATTACTTATCTATTCTTAATTGCTTTCATGCTTGCTTAAGCAAGTTGCAGCCTTGCAGTTACACAGAAGCATTTATTTCAAAATCTTGTCAAGTTAACCCTGGCTTTACAAGGCAAAGCCTTGTATTAGAAACAAGCATATTTCTTTTGCATTGCAGCATACATTTAATTTCTTTATTGCTTTGGGAAAATAATATTTACAATATCTCAGTATTATTCGTTTCACGTATGATCCGTGATTTTATATATATTGTAATATTTGTTACTTGCCTTAAAATTGTAACACTATTGGGAAATCAATAAAAAATAAACAAGAAAAAAAAAATTATACAATGACCGGCCTAAAATATTCAAAGGCGAGCACGCTGATTGGCCAACCCAACCAGTGTGCCCATTGTGAATCCAAGACTATGTTGTTGTGTCTTTCGGCTTTTCCCAGTTAGGGGTCACCACAGCGGAACTCCAGTCCGCTAATGATTGGCAGTAGATTTTTACGTGCCGAGTTGCCGGCCCTGACACACAACCTTCAACAAAGATACACCCATTCACGCATGTCTCCACACAGAAGACGCTCCAGCTGAGAATCGAACAGGACAATGTCTTACTGTGAGGTGACAACGAGACTATACTAATGGAAAAAGGTCCGGTTATCCAGACATTTTCCCGTTAGTATATCTCTTTTTTTTTTTTTACTTTTCTTTTTTTTTTTAAAAAACAAAAGAAAATGGAAGACTTTTTTACATTCAGAAGATGGCACAGACAGAAATAAAAGGATAATTAGGTACATTCTACAAATCTTTAAAAACTTACCTGATTATCCTTTTATTTAGTCTGTTCTGACTCTCCCAAATATAAAAACGCTCTCGGTTTCTTCTTTTTTATTAATTAGAAAGAACAAGAAGCAACGTCAATCTTCCGTTCTACCTTGCTAACTCTTCACAGCACTTATGTACTGTGTAAGCAGGGGAACACAAGTCCCATATGCATACAGTATATAAAAAAAAAAGCTCCAGGATACCAACAAGATGTGGAAGGGCAGCACGGACGTATTATACAAAGACATTATTTAAGAAATGTAAGTAGTCTTTTTCTTAAATTATGTCATTGTATAATAGCAATAACCCACTTCTGGGTGTGGGTAATGCTGGATTTACCCCACAGTTGCCTTTGTTTGGTAAACCAAACCAACCGTGGGTAAATCCAGCATTGGTGTGGGTCATTGCTTAAATCAAACACACAAACCTCTCACGTGGAGCGATGCACGGCCAACCAAACTATGCAAATGACACAACGGCCAGCAAGTACTGTTCCAAAATCATTTTTATTAACGAATGCACAAGGGATATATAAATATATCCTGCTCCAAACCGGTTTCGGTTCCCCTTCTTCAGTGGAGCTGAAAATTATGGAAAAGCCAACATCTGATTTCCTTTTTATAGTGTCAGTAAACATTATAGACCAATCAGAATACAAACATCTTTTTAAACATATTTTCTTAATATGAAATGAACCCAGCAACCATATTGTGAATATACCTTAGTATTATATAAACATATATGGGCTAACACAATGCCCTATATGTATATATATATAAACTAATATATATATATATAAATAAACATAAAATAATGAAAAATAAAAAATCAAAATAAAATACATAAGAATATTTACACATTGTCATACTCAAATCTAGATATATGGAACCATAAATTAGGATATAGAAACCATACTTAATAAATATATATCATTTGATAATATTTGATAAATAATCTATGTTATATAAGATATATCAATCATGATAGTGCATAGATATATATCACAGAAGATGTATTATAGGTGATCATTAATACCTGGCGGGAATAATGCACCCAAATGTATGATCCAATATTTCTCCTTTTCTGTCAAAATATTGTCCCAGCCTTGTTGGTGACTCCTATCACCAACAACCCTGTCAATAATAGTGAACTTAAATTTTGCCGTGGGATGTTTCATAGTATGTAAATAGAGGGCATTAGTAGATATTTTGTTCTTAATGTTGCTTCTATGTTCCCCAATTCTTATTCTAAGGGGCCTAGAAGTCTTTCCCACATAGAATGCAGAGCATTGACAGGTGGCAAGATATATCACCCAACTCATCGAGCAATTACCAAACATACAATATAAAGATCACGGTCAAGATAAAAAAGGAGATGAAGTTATGAGGTTGGTCACTACCTATGGTAGAAATAATCAAGTTATTAGAGGTGTGATAGAGAGAAATTGGAATATCTTAATGGCTAATGACATTCTTAGACAACATCTGGGGCCATGTTGTCAATTTTCTTATAGAAAGGGCAAAACTTTAGCCTCTATGTTCTCACACTTTAAACATCATAGCAGTGGAGGGGCAAGGTATAAACAGCTCACCATTATGGGCAAAGAATTGATTGGCACCTATCCTTGTGGACATTGTATGTCTTGTTTGGATATTAATAAAACTAAATCCTTTAGTAGTGCCAATACCAGCAAAGTTTATGATTTAAAATTTTTTGGTAATTGCTCGATGCACTATCATGATTGATATATCTTATATAACATAGATTATTTATCAAATATTATCAAATGATATATATTTATTAAGTATGGTTTCTATATCCTAATTTATGGTTCCATATATCTAGATTTGAGTATGACAATGTGTAAATATTCTTATGTATTTTATTTTGATTTTTTATTTTTCATTATTTTATGTTTATTTATATATATATATATTAGTTTATATATATATACATATAGGGCATTGTGTTATATGTTTATATAATACTAAGGTATATTCACAATATGGTTGCTGGGTTCATTTCATATTAATATTCATATTCATATTCATATTAAGAAAATATGTTTAAAAAGATGTTTGTATTCTGATTGGTCTATAATGTTTACTGACACTATAAAAAGGAAATCAGATGTTGGCTTTTCCATAATTTTCAGCTCCACTGAAGAAGGGGAACCGAAACCGGTTTGGAGCAGGATATATTTATATATCCCTTGTGCATTCGTTAATAAAAATGATTTTGGAACAGTACTTGCTGGCCGTTGTGTCATTTGCATCATTGCTTAAATAACTTCCGAATTGCATAAAATGTTTAACAAAGGGAAAATTGCCATATTTTTTGCAAATGACCACATTTTCATTACAAGCTGCTGTTTTGCATTAACCAGAGCTATTTGAAGTATAACTAAAACTATTCAAAGTGTGAAAAGTGGTTGCAGTGTGCACTTTATTATAGTGCAGTTGTTTTGCAAAGTGCAGTCATTTTGAAGAGATTATTGTGCAGTTGTGCATAACTACACATTTTGGCATATGTGTATGTTTGAAACTACTTTTGGGCATAGCAGAGGCATTTCACAGATGCTCACCACTTGTGTTTGATAACAATATTGCAGGAAATTGGACAGTGTTTGAGCAGGAATATGATATTTTCATACAGGCTGCTTTTTCTGATAAAGATGCGCATACAAAAGCATTTATTCTGCTTAATTTAGCTGGTTCAGAAGCCATCAAAAGAGAGCATTCATTTGTGTATGCAGAGGAGAGGGAAGACCAACATATTGTTCTACAAAATGTTTCAAGGGAAGACCCTGAGTGCATAAAATGTAAATTTAGAGAGATGTGTAACCCCCAAACAAATGTTACATTGGAAAAACATTTATTTTACACAAGAGATAAAATCCTCGGGAAACTTTTGCAGCATATATAACCGACTTGAGAAATAAGGCTAAAATGTGCAGATTTGGTGATATGAGAGACAAGCTGATAAAAGACAGGCTTGTGTCTGGTGTTAATAATGATGCAGTGAGAACGATTTTGCTTCAAGGCAGTGATTTAACATTGAGCAAAGCCATAGAGATTTGTCAAATATACAAGCTTACAGAGAGGCACACAAATATGTTTACAAATCACAAGAGCATGCTTCCAGTGCCTTCTAGTGCAAACATAGATAGTAAGCAGCACATGGTTAATAGAAGCAGACCCAAGGGTATGGCAAGCGCAGCTCAAGTTCAAGCAAAACCCAGAGCAGCTTCAATAAGGCCTAGGGCACATGCAGTTAAGCAAAGGACTGACTCAGCAAAACTCAAGGCAAGCCTCATAGTCATCTGTCATAACTGTGGTGGAAATCATGAGCCTAAAAGAGAAAAGTGCTTAGCTTTTGGTCAATGCCACAAGTGTAATAAATGGAATGACTTTAAAAAGCTCTGTAATTCAAATGACGCTCATTCTTTTATTAAAAAAAGGTCATTCAAAGAAGCAAGTTGATCAAATAAAAAGCTGTGACCGTACTTTTTATGCAGATGATGTGTCTGTACTTGCTGAAAAGGACAATGCAGTAGATATGTGTCAAAAAATGAAGTATTTTGTACTATTCTGATTAATGGGAGACCCACAGAGCTTAAATCAGATAGTGGTTCAAAGTGCAATTTTATGTCAGCAGAAATGTTTGCTAGAGTAAAAGCTGGTGAAATTCTTAATTAGGCAAACTGTGTGACGCTTGTTGCTTATGGAAGTAAAAAAATGCATACCAAAGGTACAGTACTGCTTTCATGTTATTCTGCTGAGAACAGCTATGGCTTGCAGTTTTACTTAGTCAAGAGACGCGTACAGTCATTATTAGGCCTCAGAGACAGTTTGAAAATGAGACAGCTTTCATTTACCAGAGAAGTCATTATTAGGCCTCGGAGACAGTTTGAAAATGAGACTGCTTTCATTTACCAAATAAGTCATTATTAGGCCTCAGAGACAGTTTGAAAATGAGACTGCTTTCATTTACCAAAGAAGTCATTATTAGGCCTCAGAGACAGTTTGAAAATGAGACTGCTTTCATTTACCAAAGAAGTCATTATTAGGCTTCAGAGACAGTTTGAAAATGAGACAGCTTTCATTTACCAAAGAAGTCATTATTAGGCCTCAGAGACAGTTTGAAAATGAGACTGCTTTCATTTACCAAAGAAGTCATTATTAGGCCTCAGAGACAGTTTGAAAATGAGACAGCTTTCATTTACCAAAGAAGTCATTATTAGGCCTCAGAGACAGTTTGAAAATGAGACAGCTTTCATTTACCAAAGAAGTCATTATTAGGTCTCAGAGACAGTTTGAAAATGAGACCGCTTTCATTTACCAAAGAAGTCCATCATGTAAGCTCATGTCTCAGCTCAAGTTTCACCGGCACTATTTTTTCTGAGTATTCCGATATTTTTGAAGACAAGCTACGTAAACACCCAGTTGTGTACTCCATGAAGTTAGACTCAGAGCCCAGTTGTTAGACCAGCTCAGACAATTTGGTAAATATGCAGAACAGAGTCAAAGCTCAGCTAGACAGAATGGTGCATTTAGGAGTGATTTGTCCAGTAGAAGAACAAACTGAATGGGAATCCTCAATTGTGGTAGCGCACAAGAAAAGCTCAGATGATATCAGAATATGTATTGATCGGAGAGATTTGAAGAAAGTGTTAAAATAACCTCAGCATCCATTGCATACAGTTGAGGAAATTGCTGCCCTCATGTCAAATGCCACTGTTTTTTTTCTGTCTTAGATGCAAAAAGGACTGCATTCAGTGAACTATTTAGAAGATACAGATTTCTAAGAATGCCATTTGGAATATATTCTGTCAGTGGTCTTTCAACGTGTGATTTAGCAAACATTTTCTCGCTATCCTTGTTCTTTTATAGTAGATGATATTCTTGCAGGAGGCAGTGGCAAAGCTGAACATGATAGAAACCTCAGGAAAGTTCTGGAAAGAACATGTGAAATGAATCTTAAGATCATTCTCCAGAAATTTAAATTCAGGCTTTGAGAAGTTACTTATGTTGGCCATTTATTTACCAGTTCAGGCTTACAACCGCTCCAGACAATGTCCAAACCTCGCAACGTTTTCTTGGCATGGTCAAGTATTTGGGCAAGTTTATTCCAGATTTTAGTGAACTATCAGCACTACTAAGAGAGCTGACATACAAAAATGTAAGCCGGTCCTGGTTAAAACAACACAAAAGTGCATTTGATGTCCTAAAACAAAAAAATGCCAGTCCACCAACTTTAAGATACTATGATGTTCACAAACCAGTAACTCTTTCCTGTGATTCTTCAAAGTTTGGTCTAGGTGCAGTCATTCTTCAAGAGGGTAGACCAGCGGCCTATGCACTGAGAACTCTTTTCCAGACTGAGATACAGTATGCACAGATTGACAAAGAACTCTTGGCAATTGTGTTTGAGTGTTCGAAGTTCCATGATTATATTTATGAATGACCTATCCAAATAGAGACTGATCACCAACCTCTAATTACTCTTTTAAAGAAGACAATGTACACAAGTCCAGCTAGATTACAATGCATGATGCTCAAATTGCAAATGCATAATTACAAAATGGTCTGTACAAAAGGCAAATGTCTTTATTTTGCTAATACTTTATCCAGATTGCACAGAAAGACATGACAAAGAGAACCTTGATTTTAAAGTCATGGAAGTGTGTAATTTTTCTTCCACATGACTTGATGAGCTTAGAGATTGCACAGCATCAGATCCAATTCTTCAAAAGCTCAACCACATTATCAGTCACAGATGGCCGTCAAAGCAATCTTGTTTACCACTAGAAGTACAACCCCATTTTCCTTACAGAGATGAGATTTTGATGTAAGATGGTATCATCTTGAAAGGTCCTAAAGTCATCATTCCAACATCCTTGCTACAAGAATACATTACAATTTTATATCATGGCCACTCGGGAACTGACTTGACCAAAAGAAAGACGAGAGGACAAGCATTTTGGTCTTTTATGTTAGAAGATATCAAGAAAGTATTTTCATCTTGTTTTGTATGTAATAGTACTAAACCGCACTTGCAAAAAGAACCACTTCAATTAAGCCAGATCCCTGAACTACACTGGTCGACAGTAGCCACAGATATCTTTGAGTGGAATGATCAATACTACTTGGTCTTACTAGACATTTATTCGAACAGGTTCTAGATTGATAAATAAAAATGCTGGCAGGCAGAGTTCCACAGGCACAAATCACTCAGGTGATGATAAACCAAAGGTGTATTTAATGATAAAAATCCACAAGAAAAACAAATAAAATGTGAGTGCTTTCGTTAAACAAGTGTTAACTTCATCAGACACCATTAAAATGTAAGACAGCCATTTATATACATATAAAAAACACTCTGATTGTGTAAGCAAAGAGAGGCGGCTAGCTAAGCAACACTGAGACGGAACAGTAATTAACCCCTTGTTGACTGTGTTACAGTTGAAACTGTTGCATTTTAAATACAATTAAAACATGTAATTAAAAGATAAATTGTTAGTCTCATACTTGTGTCATGAATGATTCTAAATAGGATAAAACTAAAACCAAAGTCATTTTTAAAATATCATGTTAAATATTCACATCATGCTAAAATGTTTACCAAAGCCAAATACATACAAAAGTGCTTGTGCTTAACAAATGTTTTGAGATATTTTGTTCCTTTCTAGGGCTTTTAATTTCAATACAGGAGAGATGGATGTCCTGTCATTTATCCCTGGCCATCTATCTGCCTGTAGTAAGATTTGCCACCTTAACTCCTTTAACTCTAACTGAAGTCCCCAAGACTTTTTATCACTGATGTCTACATGGTCTATTGCCTTAAATGTGAAATTGTGGCCAGTATTGTCCTGAATATGCCTCGCTAAAGCATCATTAATATTATTCCTTCTTATGTCATAGTTGTGTTCATAAATTCTGGCGTTAAATTTCCTTTCTCTTTTGCCTACATAAAATGCTAGGCATTGGTCACATGTAGCCATGTAAACTACTGCCTTGGAGTGACAGTTATATTTACCTTTTACATAATGGTCTATACCATTCACTGTAAATTTGCTGCCTGATTTCACCTTGTGGCACCAGTTACAAGACTCACATTTGTACATCCCTACATGTCCTGTTCTAGTGTAGTTAGAACCTTTCCTAAGAAGGTCTTTTAAGTTTGAGCCCCTTCTGTATGCAACTAGAGGTCTTTCTCCTACATGTGCCCTGATGTACAAGTCATCCATTAAAATGTCCCAGTTCTTATAAAAAATGGACATCAAGTGGTATGAGTCATAGTTGAATGTAAGCACCATAGATCTAAAAAAAGAACTTTTTTCCAACTCAGGTCTCCCCTCTTCTACTTCAGAGGGGCTGTTGTCTAGTGTATTTTCTCCACCTATGGGCTTAAGATGCCCTAATCTTCTTTTAACTATCACTTCCTGCATAAGCTCATTAAGCAAGTCTGCTGGGTACTCCATTCTCAAGAACATAGTTTTTAAGTTGTCGCATTCAATAAGAAAACCTTCTTCTCTGGAGGTCATACTCGAACTAATTGCCCTTTAACTACTGACCTCTTTTGATGCCTGGGGTGGGAGCTAGTGCAATGCAGGAACGAGTTTGAGTAGGTCTCTTTCCTGTGGATCCTAGTAGCATACTTTTCATTATGTGTGTCTTTGTATAAGTGGACATCAAGGTAATTCATATAATCCAGGTTAACCACCCAAGTGAACTGCAGGAATGTAGTGGTGGTGTTAAGGTATCTCAAAAACTCTTCCAAAACAACCAGTGACCCATTCCATATCAAGCAGATATCATCTTGATACAGTTTGACCTTAGAATAGTACTGAGACTGAAATACATAATTTCTTTCCCAATATGCCATTACCATATTCACAAATGCCCCACTGCAAGCTGAGCCCATTGCCACTCCTATGGTCTGCAGAAAGTACCTGCCATTAAAGGAGAAATAGTTGTTTCTTAAAACAATTTCTAATAATTCCAAAATTAGATTAATTTTCTCCTGGTTAACTTTGTATAACAACAGTAGGTCACCCACCCACTCGAGACCAATTTCTTGTGGGATGACCGTGCACAGGTCTTTTACATCTATAGTGACCATGATGTCACTTGCATCATACCTGGTTTTGTTCACTTGTTCTAAAAAAGCCCAGGAGTCTTTACAAATTTAGCTTTCATTACGCAATATTTTCGTCAGCTCATGGTCTAAAAATTGGGCGCAAGCAGTGGTAACGGAGTGTCTTCCATCCACTAAGGGCCTCATAGGTGGATCTGATAGGTTCTTGTGGATCTTGGGAATACCAAAGGACACTGGTATCCTTGGGATAATGATGTTAAGATAGTTTTGTAAGGAAAGATTGATTCTTCTTTCTAGAAATATGTCAGTGAGTTGGCTGTAGATGTTCCTATATTTTGCATTTAATTAATTAAGGGACACTTCCATGTAAGTTCCTGTGTCTAACATAGCCAACATTTTGTCACTGTAAGTGGAAGAGTCCATGATTACAACCCCTCCCCCTTTGTCAGGTTT
This sequence comes from Protopterus annectens, assembly GCF_019279795.1. NCBI lineage: Eukaryota > Metazoa > Chordata > Ceratodontiformes > Protopteridae > Protopterus > Protopterus annectens. Next base: position 1,910,244,673 of record NC_056729.1, read on the forward strand.
CATAACCCTAACATCTTGTTCTTTCAGTTCCAATAAACAATCATGTTCACTTTGGTTCATGTTGTTGAAGTGTTTGAGCTGGCCTGTATTTGTTCTTATTTAAATTATACAGATCTAGTTCACAAACTTTTTCATACATTGCTAGTTTTGGGTGCAAAGCGGGGGTTGTAGGCAGTACTGATCTTAAAAATGCTGCCTTCACTGACATTAGTTTGGGAGGTAGTACCATATAGAAAGGTCAAATTCAACTTTCTTAAATAAAGTTTCAGATCTAACATAGTGTCTACAACATTAAATCTCTTACCAGGTACAAAAGACATTCCCTTAGACAATAAGTCAGCTGTCGTTTCATTTATACATAAAGTAGAATAATTGTGTACTGAAAAGTCTTTTTGGTGGTTAAAAAACACTGTATAAGAAGCTACTTTTTGAACAGAGTCCAATGGTGTTGGGGTGCTTACATTAATGAAGGAGTCATTAACATTAACATGGTGACCAGAAGGCACTAATGGAGATGCTAAGCTCTCCAGTTCCTGTTCTTTGGCCTGGCCCCCTGAAAAACCTGTGGTTGGTAGCCGCCCTGTGGCTGCTGCCTATTGTTGTAATGGCTTTTGTTCCTAATTCTTTCACTTCTCCTGAGTTCTGGGAGTTCAGCATCATAGTTTAAAATCACATCATCAGGCTCTTCAAACCTAAATTCATCATTGCCAGTTACTTCAGGAGGGTGTGGTAATTGCTTGTTACTTTCCCCTCGTGGGGCTTTAAATTTTTTGTATGAACCAGGAAGTTTAGGGAAGGCCATACCATTAGCATAGTCCTGAACATCCCTGTCCAGCTTGTTCAATTTACCAGCTTTCAGTTTTGTTATGCGCTGGTCAGTGCTAGTGTAAATCCTGTAATGTTCAAATTTCATGTTGCTATACTCATGATCCTCATGGATGGCAGAGTCTAGAATTGCAAGTTCTTTGAATAACAGTTCCAGTTCACTGTTGTTATGTTTAATTAGGAAAGCACCAGACCCTTAAACCTTTGAGAACCACTTTTAGTCTAGACCATTCGCCTTAGGTAGGCATTTTCAAGTTGGAGTTTCTTGCATCGTGATAATTTAACATAAAAATCTGTCAGCTTACCTTTCAAGGAAGGGCTATTGTGTTTGATGCTTCTGTTAAATGAAACCCCATTCCGCAACTACTCCTCCAACTGAGGAATGTCCTTGTTAAGAGTTTCTGTTAGTCCATTTCTTCGTACAGCATTTTGAGAGTTCCTGTTGACAGAAAAACTCATTCCTGCCATGCGCAGATGCGTTGTGCCTTCCTGCCTCAATTCACTTTGCTGTGAATCAGAAATGAGGCATAAAGGTGTATTATGAAAGTTAGTAGCATGCTCACTTGCCTCACCATGCTGATTCGAGTGTGCAAGAGCAGAAGTGGTACTATTCAGTCCCACATGTTCATATAGACGATCCATCCGCTGGGTTTGTTGTAGAATAAGAGCAGTAAGCTGTCCAATCTCCGAGTTGTTTCCTTCATGCTCTTTGTTAGCTGTTAGTGTGCCAGATAACTCCATGCTGCCAGATGCCATGAACAAACTCAAAAAACAGAAGCAGCAAAACAAACTAAATAAATAAAAATGCTGGCAGGCAGAGTTTCACAGGCACAAATCACTCAGCTGATGATAAACCAAAGGTGTATTTAATGATAAAAATCCACAAGAAACAAATACAATGGGAGTGCTTTCATTAAGCAAGTGACTTCATCAGACACCATTAAAATGTAAGGCAGCCATTTATATACATATAAAAAAACACTCTGATTGGGTAAGCAAAGAGAGGCAGCTAGCTAAGCAACACTGAGACGGAACAGTAATTAACCCCTTGTTGACTGTGTTACAGTTGAAACTGTTGCATTTTAAATACAATTAAAACTTGTAATTAAAAGATAAATTGTTAGTCTCATACTTGTGTCATGAATGATTCTAAATAGGATAAAACTAAAACCAAAGTAATTTTTTAAATCTCATGTTAAATATTCACATAATGGTAAAATGTTTACCAAAGCCAAATCCATACAAAAGTGCTTGTGCTTAACAAATGTTTTGAGATATTTTGTTCCTTTCTAGGGCTTTTAATTTCAATACAGGAGAGATGGATGTCCTGTCATTAATCCCTGGCCATCTATCTGCCTGTAGTAAGATTTGCCACCTTAACTCCTTCAACTCTAACTGAAGTCCTCAAGACTTTTTGTCACTGATGTCTACATGGTCTATTGCCTTAAATGTGAAATTGTGGCCAGTATTGTCCTGAATGTGCCTCGCTAAAGCATTATTAATATTATTCTTTCTTATGGCATAGTTGTGTTCATAAATTCTGGTGTTAAATTTAATTTCTATTTTGCCTATATAAAATTCTAGGCATTGGTCGAATGTAGCCATGCAGACCACTGCCTTGGAGTGACAGTTATATTTACCTTTTACATAATGGTCTACACAATTCACTGTAAATTTGCTGCCCGATTTCACCTTGTGGCACCAGTTACAAGACTCACATTTGTACATCCCTACACGTCCTGTTCTAGTGTAGTTAGAGACTTTCCTAAGAAGGGCTTTTAAGTTTGAGCCCCTTCTGTATGTAACTATAGGTCTTTCTCCTATTTGTGCCCTGATGTACAAGTCATCCATTAAAATGTCCCAGGTCTTATAAAAAATGGACATCAAGTGGTATGAGTCAGAGTTGAAGAACATTTTTCCAGTTCAGGTCTCCCCTCATTGCATTACACTAGCTCCCACCCCAAGCATCAAAAGAGGTCGGTACTTAAAGGGCAATTAGTTCGAGCAGCCCATATGATCTCCAGAGAAGTAGATTTTCTTATTGAATGTGACCACTTAAAAACTATGTTCTTGAGGAAGGAGTACTCAGCAGACTTGTTTAATGAGCTTATGCAGGAAGTGATAGTTAAAAGAAGAGTAGGGCATTTTAAGCTCATAGTTGGGGAAAACACACAAGACAACAGCCCCTCTGAAGTTGAAGAGGGGAGACCTGAGTTGGAAAAAAGTTCTTTTTGTAGATCTATGGTGCTTACATTCAACTCTGGCTCATACGTGCAAGGCATATTCAGGACAATACTGGCCACAATTTCACATTTAAGGCAATAGACCATGTAGACATCAGTGACAAAAAGTCTTGGGGACTTCAGTTAGAGTTAAAGGAGTTAAGGTGGCAAATCTTACTACAGGCAGATAGATGGCCAGGGATAAATGACAGGACATCCATCTCTCCTGTATTGAAATTAAAAGCCCTAGAAAGGAACAAAATATCTCAAAACATTTGTTAAGCACAAGCACTTTTGTATGTATTTGGCTTTGGTAAACATTTTAGCATGATGTGAATATTTAACATGAGATTTTAAAAATGACTTTGGTTTTAGTTTTATCCTATTTAGAATCATTCATGACACAAGTATGAGACTAACAATTTATCTTTTAATTACAAGTTTTAGTTGTATTTAAAATGCAACAGTTTCGACTGTAACACAGTCAACAAGGGGTTAATTAATGTTGTCTCAGTGTTGCTTAGCTAGCTGCCTCTCTTTTCTTACCCAATCAGAGTGTTTTTTATATGTATATAAATTGCTGTCTTATGTTTTAAAGATGTCTGATGAAGTTAGCACTTGTTTAATGAAAGCCCTCATGTTTTATTTGTTTTTCTTGTGGATTTTTATCATTAAATACACATTTGGTTTATCATCACCCGAGTAATTTGTACCTGTGAAACTCTGCCTGCCAGCATTTTTATTTACTTAGTTTGTTTTGCTGCTTCTGTTTTTTGAGTTTGTTCATGGCTTCTGGCAGCATGGAGTTATCTGGCACACCAACAGCTAACAAAGAGCATGAAGGAAACAACTCGGAGATTGGACAGCTTACTGCTCTTATTCTACAACTAACCCAGTGGATGGATTGTCTGTATGAACATATGGGACTGAATAGTACCACTTCTGTTCTTGCACACTCGAATCAGCATGTTGAGGCAAGTGAGCATGCTACTAACTTTCATAACACGCCGTTATGCCTCATTTCCGATTCACAGCAAAGTGAATTGAAGCATGAAGGCACAACACATCTGCGCATGGCAGGAATGAGTTTTTCTGTCAACAGGAACTCTCAGAATGCTGCAGGAAGAAATAGACTAACAGAAACTCTTAAGGACATTCCTCAATTGGAGGAGTGGTTGCGGAATGGGGTTTCATTTAACAGAAGTATCGAACACAATAGCCCTTCCTTGGAAGGTAAGCTGACAGATTTTGATGTTAAATTTTCATGATGCAAAAAACTCCAACTTGAAAACGCCTACATAAGGGGATGCACTCGACTAAAAGTGGTTCCCAAAGGTTTAAGGGTCTGGCGATTTCCGGCTGGTTTACAGCATGACTCTATTTTGTACACTGAATTAGTTGACTTATGAGATAAATGTGGGCTCGACCTTTTAGAGCTTTTAATTAAACATAACAACAGTGAACTGGAACTGTTATTCAAACACCTTGCAATTCTAGACTCTGCCATCCATGAGGATCATGAGTATAGCAATATGAAATTTGAAAATTACAGGATTTACACTAGCATTGATCAGCACATAACAAAACTGAAAGCTGGTAAACTGAACAAGCTGGACAGGGATCTTCAGGACTTTGCTAATGGTATGGCCTACCCTAAACCTCCTGGTTCATACAAAAAATGTAAAGCCCCATGAGGGGAAAGTAACAATCAATTACCACACCCTCCTGAAGTAACTGTCAATGATGAATGTAGGTTTGAAGAGACTGATGATGTGATTTTAAACTGTGATGCTGAATTCCCAGAACTCAGGAGTAGTGAAAGAATTAGGAACAAAAGTCATTACAACAATAGGCAGCAGGCACAGGGCGGCTACCAACCACAAGTTTTTCAGGGGGCCAGGCAAAAGAACAGGAACCGGAGAGCTTAGCATCTCCACTTGTGCCTTCTGGTCACCATGTTAATGTTAATGACTCCTTCATTAATGTAAGCACCCAAACACCAGTGGATTCTGTTCAAAAAGCAGGTACCTATACAGTGTTTTTTAACCACCAAAAAGACTTTTCAGTACACAATTATTCTACTTTATGTATAAATGAAACGACAGCTGACTTATTGTCTAAGGGAATGTCTTTTGTACCTGGTAAGAGATTTAATGTTGTAGACACTATGTTAGATCTGAAACTTTATTTAAGAAAGTTGAATTTGACCTTACTACATGGTACTACATCCCAAACTAATGTCAGTGAAGGCAGCATTTTTAAGATCAGTTCTGCCTACAACCCCCCCTTTGCACCCAAAACTAGCAATGTATGAAAACGTTTGTGAACTAGATCTGTATAATTTAAATACGAACAAATACAGGCCAGCTCAAACACTTCAACAACATGAACCAAAGTGAATATGATTGTTTATTGGAACTGAAAGAACAAGATGTCTGGGTTATGAAACCTGACAAAGGGGGAGGGGTTGTAATCATGGACTCTTCCACTTACAGTGACAAAATGTTGGCTATGTTAGACACAGGAAATTACACGGAAGTGTCCCTTAATGAATTAAATGCAAAATATAGGAACATCTACAGCCAACTCACTGACATATTTCTAGAAAGAAGAATCAATCTTTCCTTACGTAACTATCTTAACATCATTACCCCAAGGATACCAGTGTCCTTGGTATTCCCAAGATCCACAAGAACCTATCAGATCCACCTATGAGGCCCTTAGTGGATGGAAGACACTCCATTACCACTGCTTGCACCCAATTTTCAGACCATGAGCTGAAGAAAATATTGTGCAATGAAAGCAAAATTTGTAAAGACTCCTGGGCTTTTTTAGAACAAGTGAACAAAACCAGGTATGACGCAAGTGACATCATGGTCACTATAGATGTAAAAGACCTGTAGACAGTAATCCCACAAGAAATTGTTCTCAAGTGCGTGGGTGACCTACTGTTGTTATACAAAGTTAACCAGGAGAAAATTAATCTAATTTTGGAATTATTAGAAATTGTTTTAAGAAACAACTATTTCTCCTTTAATGGCAGGTACTTTTTGCAGACCATATGAGTGGCAATGGGCTCAGCTTGCGGTGAGGCATTCGCGAATATGGTAATGGCATATTGGGAAAGAAATTATGTATTTCAGTCTCAGTACTATTCTAAGGTCAAACTTTATTATAGATACCAAGATGATATCAGCTTGATATGGAATGGGTCACTGGTTGTTTTGGAAGAGATTTTGAGATACCTTAACACCACCACTACATTCCTGCAGTTCATTTGGGTGATTAACCTGGATTATATGAATTACCTTGATGTCCACATATACAAAGACACACATAATGAAAAGTATGCTACTAAGATCCACAGGAAAGAGACCTACTCAAACTCGTTCCTGCATTATACTAGCTCCCACCCCAAGCATCAAAAAAGGTCAGTAGTTAAAGGGCAGTTAGTTTGAGCAGCCCGTATGATCTCCAGAGAAGAAGGTTTTCTTATTGAATGCGACAACTTAAAAACTATGTTCTTGAGGAGGGAGTACCCAGCAGACTTGCTTAATGAGCTTATGCAGGAAGTGAAAGTTAAAAGAAGAGTAGGGCATCTTAAGCCCATAGGTGGGGAAAATACACTAGGCAAGAGCCCCTCTGAAGGAAAGGTTCTAACTACACTAGACAGGATGTGTAGGGATATACAAATGTAAGTCTTGTAACTGGTGCCACAAGGTGAAATCAGGCAGCAAATTTTAGACCATTATGTAAAAGGTAAATATAACTGTCACTCCAAGGCAGTGGTCTGCATGGCTACATGTGACCAATGCCTAGCATTTTAAGTAGGAAAAACAGAAAGGAAATTTAATGCCAGAATTTATGAACACAACTATACCATAAGAAAGAATAATATTAATATCGCTTTAGCGAGGCATATCCAGGACAATACTGGCCACAATTTCACATTTAAGGCAATAGACCATGTAGACATCAGTGACAAAAAGTCTTGGGGACTTCAATTAGAGTTAAAGGAGTTAAGGTGGCAAATCTTACTACAGGCAGATAGATGGCCAGGGATTAATGACAGGACATCCATCTCTCCTGTATTGAAATTAAAAGCCCTAGAAAGGAACAAAATATCTCAAAACATTTGTTAAGCACAAGCACTTTTGTATGGATTTGGCTTTGGTAAACATTTTACCATTATGTGAATATTTAACATGAGATTTAAAAAATTACTTTGGTTTTAGTTTTATCCTATTTAGAATCATTCATGACACAAGTATGAGACTAACAATTTATCTTTTAATTACAAGTTTTAATTGTATTTAAAATGCAACATTTTCAACTGTAACACAGTCAACAAGGGGTTAATTACTGTTCTGTCTCAGTGTTGCTTAGCTAGCTGCCTCTCTTTGCTTACCCAATCAGAGTGTTTTTTATATGTATATAAATGGCTGTCTTACATTTTAATGGTGTCTGATGAAGTTAACACTTGTTTAACAAAAGCGCTCACGTTTTATTTGTTTTTCTTGTGGATTTATATCATTAAATACACCTTTGGTTTATCATCACCTGAGTGATTTGTCTCTGTGAAACTCTGCCTGCCAGCATTTTTATTTATTTAGTTTGTTTTGCTGCTTCTGTTTTTTTGGTTCTAGATTGACTTACATTCTAACTTAATAACAGTATTGTCATTATTAAATTGAAACATCATTTTTCTGTCCATGGTAGTCTGCACAGAGTTATTTCTGACAATGGTGCACAGTTTACAAGTCAGCAGTTCAAGAGATTTGCAAAAGAGTGGGACTTTATCCATACTACCAGTAGTCCTGAGTACCCACAGTCAAACAGCTTGTCCGAGCGTGCAGTACAGAATGCAAAACAGCTGTTAAAGAAATCTAAGTGTGACAATACCAATATTTTTCTTTTTTTTTTTAAAACAAATTTATTGTTTTAACATATAAGAGAAATATCATAACAATTTTATACAAATAATTAAAAATAGGTATTATTATAATATTCAACAAAACAACTAAAGTATTTACAAAGACATCCACTACAATCAGATCAATTAATTAAACTAAAATACAGTGCTATTGAAATTAGAATTTTTTTAACAAATTTTGTAAATTATCCCATACAATAAAATGTGATGTTTTTCTAGTTGTTCTCATTCTAATTGTGCTTATTTCCATATGACACCTGGGCCAGATTCAGGAAGGCTTACACGGAGTTTAAGAGTAGTGTAAGCCTCCGTGTAAGCCTCCTGATTCAGCAACAGCCCAAATCTCCGTGTAAGAGACAGCTAACACGTCTCTTACACGGAGTGGGCGTGGAAATGCACAATACCTCATTTGCAGCTCCAAGATATGCAAATGAGGTATGTGAGCGATCCACGAAGCCCAAACCAGTCCGTGTAATGGACGTGTTAGCTGCAGAAATGTACTCAGCTGACAACTGAGTACATTTCTGCAAAATTAAAAACGGAGCTATGTCAGCTCCAAATAAAGGGTGCATTTGTTACAGTAAGCATGCCAATGGCCAAATATGTGGCCATTGGCATGAAAAAGTGTTGCAAAAAAAAGTTATATAACTTTTTTTTTTTTCACGGGATTTATGTGTTTAACTGTAGCACACCCGCAAACGGGTGCGCTACCTAAAACTGAAAACCGAAGCTTATAAGCCCACAATTGTGGGATTTATGTATTACATGAAATGTCAATGGAGGGACTTGCAGAGCAAAAACAATATGGCCTCCGTTTAGTGGTTGTCAAGGGAAGCTCCGTGTAAGATATGTAACTAAGCATTACTAGGCAATCCTATGTAAATGAGGGTTACAATACTGAATCACACTGCCACATAGGTAATGAGCACTTTCTGAGTAGTGTAAGAGTTAGAGAAGGGGGAGGAACAGAGTAAGAGGTAGGTGACATCATGGGGGGGAAGGATAGAAAGAAATGTACCAGATTGGAGGGCAACGTAAGGTAAGAGATGACAGACAGACATCAGGGAGGGAGGTGTGTCCCAACAGAACACTAGGAAAGTCAAGAAATTGAGGGCATACGCTATCCCTACACTCTAAGTTTCTTGATATACGTGCATCTTGCAGCGCACGTGTAAGGCAGGTTCTACACGTGGGAGCGTGTTGCAAACTGTTTACAACGGTTTGCGCGGGCGTGCACGTGTGTAAGGCAGTGTGCACGCGTTTTAGCATGAATCAGCATAGCTAACACCGTGTAAGGATGTGTGCGCGCGTGTAACACCGTGTAGGGATGTGTACGCGCGTTTAAGTGACTGTGAGCGTGTTTAAGCTGGTGTGCACATTGCTCCCCTCAGGAAACAGAGAGGAAGCAGGAAACAACCAAAATACAGGAAACTGCCAGGGAATACTGCTGGAGTTAATTGGTGGAAACAATTGGAAGCAGGCAATTACACAGGCAGACTAGAAACCCAACCCAGCACTTAAAACACAACAGAGAGCAGTGCAGGCTGTTTCTCACAAGAGATACTGCCAGAAACTAAGCTATCAGAATTGAAAACTGAAAAAGCTGAACTCAGAGCAGAAATGCTAGGGGCTGCCATAGCTGTTATAATCAGACATAGGCAAATTGCTGAGGGTGGTGATAATGCAGATGCTGACAGACAACCCAGAGTGAGGAGAAGGAGAAGAGTATACAGGCCCAGGGTCACCTACCATGGGTTACATGAGCTGGAGATAGTAGAGCGCTATAGAGTGGACAGAGAGCTCCTGCAGCAGATTGTTGAGCTGTGCAGGCCACGCCTCACACACAGAACCAACAGAGGGGAACCCATCCCAGTGGAAACCAAGGTATGTGTTGGCCTAAGAATACTAGCAACAGGTACCTTCCAGAGACCAACTGGCGATATGATGGGGATATCACAGGCATCAGCCTCCAGGGTACTGCACCAGTTCCTGGATGCCATGTCACCACATGTCAGTGATCATATATATGTCCCTAATGACCGTGAGGTTGTGGCCAGCAATATCGTCTCTTCCAGCAAATAGCGGGATACCCTGAGGTGCTGGGTGCAATAGACTGCACGCACATACGCATCAAGGCACCAGCCGGTGAGCGGGGTAGAGTCTACATTAACCGCAAGGGATACCCCTCCATCAACTGCCAGGTCGTGTGTGATGCCCAGGGCATAATAATGAATGTGTGTGCTGGCTGCCCTGGGAGCTACCACGATTCCCACATCTGGCATCTGGCGCAGCTGTACCAATCATTTGTCAATGGGGACTTCTCACACGGACACCTAGTGGGGATGCTGGTTATGCACTTGAGCCGTGGCTGATGACACCCATCAGAAATGCACACACACCCGAACAGGAACGCCATAATGAGGCACACGCACAAACACGTAATATCATAGAGCGTGTGTTTGGGCTGCTCAAGTCATGGTTCCGGTGTCTGGACACGTCTGGTGGAGCTTTGCAGTACACACCAACTACATGTACCCAAATGATCATGATATGTGCTATGCTACATAATATGATCCTGCGGAAACAGCTGCAGCAGGACCAGCACAGGGCTGGGCCAAACATCCCCCCACCATTGCCAAGGCCACCACAGCCAGGGGTGACTTGGAGGAGGAACAACCTGACCTTGTCCCAGTAGGCAGAAGGAGGCGTGCCCAGTATGCCCTGGCCTTGGCAAAGAGGCAACGCATAGCACATATGCTTGGTCAGTAGGAACACTGGGACTGATACCCGCTCTGACTCACTCATACAGTAACAGGGATGCCTAACATGACACAACCTGCTTCCAAACGTACAGGGAGTGTAGTATGTGCATCCGACAGAGGCAGCCCTGCAGCACCACCCGAGGCATGAATGCCATGTGTTAAGTAATGTAACACCATGTATCATATGCACACCTGAGGACCATGACTAACATCCACCCTCACCAATCATAAACCACAAAAACACAAACCCACCTCATAGCTATCACAAGGGATAGGAACCTAGATGTAATGCTACCCAATGCCAAAGGTATAAACAGCAAGATGTGTGCAGTGTAAATGCACACAGTATAGGACATGCACATATCAGTGCTGTAATAGAAAACAGGGTCAAAGCGCACATCAGCACCCTGACACTACCAGGGTCACACCTCATACAGTGATGTACATGTGCAAAAACATGGAACAAGATACAAAATGAGGGTGACTACCAATAAATGGCATGGATAACCACACACCCCTGTTGTTACCACAACAAGAAGCAACATGCATTAGCCATGGTCAAACACCAATGGCTAAAACTGACTACTACTATATAGCTTGCTGCAGACCACTGTCCTAATAGCAGGAACTGCCCCAGGCCTATGTTCACAGGTTCACAGGTTCATACTAGGCTATCTGCCCTAGGGCATTTATAAGCCTAGACCAGAGTTCCGTGGAGTCTGCCGCCCCTTCACTCTGACGGATAATTTGCCCATTATATTGCTGTGCCTCTGACAAGCAGTGATACTGAGGTTATCCCTGGGGCATACCTGCAATCTCCCATCCATTGATTAAGATCTCACTTGAACAAAGCCAGTGAGGTACTCAGCCTCACATGTACCAGGATGTTGTTCCACAGCATAGGGACTCTCTGGTTGAAGAATCTGTCCCTCCAGCACATCCTATTAATATCTGTGTTGAGGTTTAAATCTCCTGCCACTGTAGTTCTGATGGATGTAGAGGTCTTGAGGTGAAGCGTGTACATTAACTCAGGTTTGGACCTTGCCTTGGATGTCAGGCACAGGTCACCTCTGAGCAGACGGTAAGTCACGGAATCAAGCTGGAATTCCTTCAGTCGGGCAGCATAAGAAATATGTTTGAGACCCTTTCTCCTCCTGTCGAGGAATTTGTGGGCCCATCCAATTGCCATAGGTGTCGGGTCATATACATGCTGAATGGGGCATTGCACTCAATCAATGGTCCGATGAGTGAAGAGTACAGGGAACAATGACCTCCCTGGATCTAGATGTGAATCCCTGCATGATGAGGTGGGCAATGTAGAAGTTCTACCTAACTACCCTGGCAACGTGAGTGTCAAACAAAAGGTTACTGTCAACCTGGGTGCCCAGGTCCCTGATAACCTCCTGTGTGCTTTGAGGATTGCCACCTACATGGGAACTAGTGGTAACCTTGTTCTTCCCAAAGGGTATGGCTATGCATTGTTTAGTGTTTAATGTAAGGCCATGGCTCTGGCACCAGTTATCCGTGTCTATGACACCCTTCTGAAGGATGTCTGTGTCAGATGGGTGTCCAACTATGGTTCCCAGTTTGCAGTCATCTTCAAACTTTGTCAGCCATAATCCTGCTGTGTTTGCTTGTACTTCTGAAAAGTAGATGCTGAGCAATAGTGGGCCCAGGACTGAGCCCTGTGGGACACCACCTGTGACAGTTGTGGAGTGTGACATGGCACCAGCAAGTCTGAACCTGTCTGTTCTGTCACGTAGCCAGTTTGCAACCCATCTTGTGATGTATGGGTTCACATTTAAGCTGGCGATGTTTTCAATGATACCCGAGTGGGTATTGTGTTGAAAGCCTTTGCCAGGTCAAGGTAGGCTGTGTGGAGTGCCTTGCCCTTGTCAATGGCCTTGGTGTCTGTTATGAAACAGTCAACCAAGTTTAAAAGGCATGATCTGCCCTCGACAAAGCCTAACTGGGTTGGATCTAATGTCTGCAAGTCCCCTATGTCCTCATCTATGACTTCCATTATGATCTTCTCCATAGCTTAGCAGACCCTGCTTGTCAAGCTGATGGGATGGTAGTTTCCGTGGTTGGTGGAGGCACCCCCATGTGAAGTGGGTCCACCATTGACATATGCCACTCCTTGGGAACATATCCTGAGTTGAGGCTAAGATCAAACAGCTGCCCTGACTGCGGGTTTAATTCTTGAGTGAGTTCATGGAGCACAAAACCAGGGACACCATCTGGTCCCATGGATGCTGCGTCCTTTCCCTTGGATAGAGCAGTTCCCACCTGAGCATTTGAGATGTTTGGGGGGCTACAATCCTCTTTCATACATATCTCTCCAGTTGTGGTGGAGGGGTGGGGGGAGAAATCTGCACTGAACCTGTCAGCCAGTATGTTGGCAATGTCTGTAGGTTCAGTGATATTTACAACATTCTGAGCCTATTCTGAGCATATCTGGGAGTTTCCTCCCAGGTGTGTAACGTATGTATAAAAGGCCTCATGGTTGTCCCGTGAGTCCTTAGTGGGTTTACTCCCAATATTCGCCTTGGATGATTTCATGGGGAACTCAGTGTTTCACCTATATTGAGCAGGGGTGTCTACCCTTCCACGGATATCGCTCTATCTTGTAGTACCTCCTTCCTTGTGTTGTAGTGCTTGTTTATGGCTGAGGTCCACCACACTGGACGCTTGCCTCTGGTACAACGAGTCTGTGTTTTGTTTGGGATTGCCTCATCCATGCAGTCCTGAAGGTGCTGGTAGAAGGCAGTTGTAAGTGATACAGTGGCTTGGGTAATGGTGTCTGCTGGCTTGGGGGCTTTGAAAGAGACCACACCAGTCATTAGAAGTGTGTAGTCGGCTTCTGAGAAGTTCTGCACTGTGGTCTTTTCTATCTGGGGTGGGGTGGGATGTGGACTTCCACTGAGAGTAGGTTATGATCTGATCTCACCAATGATGGGTATACCTCTGGTGTTGAACATTGTGAGCCCATGTTTGTGATGATGAGATCTACTATGTTGTCTCCTCTTGTGGGGATGGTGACTAGTTCTTCCATGGCATGTGAGTGTATGAACTCTAGGAACCTGTGGGCTAGAGTGTTGTGGCTGTAGTACTGATCCCAGTCTATATTTGGATAGTTGGGATCACCCAGTGTGATGGTGTTTGCAGGTACATGTATCCCGCCACTGTTTTCATGAAAGCTCTGTGAGGTACCTGAGTTTCAGAGGATGGCCTGTAACATGCTACAAACTGCAGAGCAGTCTTGCCTATGGTTAATTGCACCCGGATGGTGTCCAATGCATCGTGTGTTGCCACCAACCATGAGGTGAGGGTGTCCTTGATGAATATTGCTATTGCCACCCCTCATAGTGGTAATATGTGTACTGCATAGATACGAAATATTGTGCCTCTGACTTAGTAGTGACACATTATGACCACCTTACATAATTGAATAATGTGACTATGCCTCTGTCTAGTCTGTGCCCCTGTCCACATGCAGCTGTCCAGATGTCTCTTGAAGAGAGTCAGTGAGGTACTCTGTCTAACATGAACTGGGATACTCTGCTAGAGTTTGAGATGCCTCTGAGTTATGACTCTGTCCCTTCAGCATGTCCTATACATGTATGTGCTGAGGTTCAAATCTTTAGCTCCCATGTTTCTGGTGGATGTGGATTGCTTGCAGTGGAGCATGTCTACCAAATCCTGATTGGACATGGTCTTGTATGTCAGGCATAGGTCACCTGTACGTATGTGGTATGACACTGAAAAAAGCTTGTTTTTAGTTATTCTGGAAGTATATGACATGTGTTGTAGATCCCTGATCTTCATGGTAAGGTACTTGTGGGGTCTCTCCAGCTGCTGCAAGTGCTGGTTGAGGTACATACCAAATGGGGCGTTGTATTCAAGCATGGGCCTGATAAGGGAGAAGTATAGTGGTACAATGACCTCCTATGGTCTGGATGGAATACCCTCCATGATAAGGTGGCCAAGATAGAAAAAGTCTGTCAAACAACTTTGGCAACATGGGTGTCAAATGAGATGTCACTATCTACATGTGTCCCCAGCTGTCTGATTTGTTTCCTGTACTCATTGGGTTGCTGTCTATGTACAGATCTGTGGGTACTGTGTTCTTCCCAAAGGGGATGGCTACACATCAGTTGCAGTCAGTTTCAGGCCATGAGTCCAGCACCAGCTATCTGTCTGTGTGACGGCAGTCTGTAGGATGTGTGTGCTGGCTGATGTATTCACTATGGTGCCCAGGTTGCAGTCATCTGTAAACTTTGTCGGCCACAACCCTCCTATGTTTGCTTTCACATCTGAAAAGTAAATACCAAATAAGAGAGGTCCCAGGACACAACCTTGTGGGACACCACTTGTGACTGGCTTTGAACCTGACAAGGCACCTGCAATGTTGACATTATGGGTTCTGTTTCTGAGCCATTTTGCAACCTATGCTGTGACATATGGTGTTATATTTCAGCTGTTGAGCTTGTCTATGATGCCTGAGTGGGGTATTGTGTCAAAGGCCTTAGCCAAGCGCAGGTAGGTTGTGTGTACTGTGTAGCCCTCATCAACGGCTCTACTGACAGTTTCAAAGTAGTCAACTTGGTGCAAAACGCAGGATCTGCCCTGTACAAAGCTGAATTGGGTGGGATCAAGGGTCTGTAGGACACCAATGTCTCTGTGTGGAAGCTCCATAATGACCCTTCACAAAGCTTTGCAGACAAGGCTGTTTAAGCTTGTGTGGTGGTAGCTGCCAGGGTCTGTGGAGGCATCTCCTTTGTGGAGTGGGACCACTGTTGCTGTACGCCAGTGTTCAGGGACAGATCCTGTAGCAAGGCTAAGGTTAAATAGCATCTGCATATACAGGTTTAGCTCCATCTGTAGTTCACATAGCATGCAACTGGGGATACCATCAGGTCCCATTGATGCTGTGTACTCATCTTTGCTGACTGTGGCTCTCACATGGACATCCAGGATGACAGTGAGGTTACATACAGCTGTGATAACTATCATGTTTTGGGGGTGAGGGAGGCCGTACATTGCACTGAACTGGTCTGCCAGGGTGTCACTAATATCTGTCAGGTCCCTGGAATATAAGTTGTTGTGTACCACATCTGAGCATATATGAGGGTTCCCACCCAGGCGTCAGACATAACTGAAGAAAGCAGTGTGGTTACCTTCATCGTCTGTGGTGATTTATGTCCCCAAGTTGAACTTGGGTGTCTTTATGTGAGAATGTAGCTTTCTACTACTGCTGATCACAGCTGCCTTACATTCTGGAGATGTAGCTCTGTCTTGCATTAGTATCCTTCATCTGTTATACAGTTCGTTTATGGCTGGGGTCCACCAGACAGGCCACTTTCCCTTGGTGGTGAGGGTCTCATTCTCATTTGTGATTGCATGGTCCATGCTTACTCAGAGATGTCCGTAGAAAGTGTCTGTGCAGGAGTCACCATTGTGTGTTGTGGTTTCTACTGGCCCAGTGGGCTTAATGGATACCATCTCAGTCCGAAGAAGTGTGAAGTCAGCTTCTGAGCTGTTAGTCACTATACCCTGGTATCATACTAGCACTGACACAGGTGTAGACAATTCCCCAGAATCCATCAAACAAAATGGACATGCAGGCTTACAGATGCCCTAGGGGGGTAGCCTAGTATGAACCCATTATGATACAGATTGTACAGGACACTACAGATAACCCCAAGGCTGTTGCAAATGATGGTAGTAAGCATGTTGTTGATTCCTGGATATGCTCCGGATCACACAGATATTACAAACAACATACCAGACACACACAGGTATGGCCAACATACATCCTGACATGTGCAGTGCAAACCCCCCCCCATAATGCCAAATACCTTCCCCAGCCGACCGCCGCCTCCTGACATTATGTCACCCTTACCACAGGGTACGTACCCAAAGAGCAGTGTACAACAACAGTGGGTGTTCTCAACAAAGGTGTCTCCTGAATGGATAGTAAAACAACCACCACAGAATCATGAGAGGTTTGGTCTGCACAGCTATGGAAAGGACCAGCATGTGCCACAGACATAATGATATTGTGGATCTATTGACACACGACCCTACCCAGTGTGGGATTACAAAGTGCAGACCCCACCCCTAAACATGTGTGACTCAGTTGAAACAGTACTTGAAGTCAGTGATGAGGGCAATGTGGTCCACACAGTGTAGCTGGACCGTGCAAAGCCTTCTGTACAATACCCTATGTGTTCCGTATAGATTTGCTCACCAGCTGATATATACACCCCAAATGTCATGAGAGGGGTTGCAAACCAGACCAACGACAGAACTGACATGGTCAGACATGCAGCAGCCATGTCAGACTACAAACCACATATAACAGGCATCCCACAAAGCTTGGTCCTGGGACCTTCACCATCTAGTATATATGCCCCATAGGTACAGGCCAACAAGTAAGGACTGTGCTGGAACATGTTTGTAGAGGACAACAAGCCGCCTGACATATCCGATACACCAGCTGACACAAGCATCCAATAAAAGGGCCACATAGAAACAGACAACTGGTGCCATAGCCATGTCAGCATGTTAAATGGTGAAAACAGTATAGTCAGCCTCTGTGGATATCCAGTAAGTGACCACCAATTCCCACATAGGTGTCGACCCATGACATACCTAACATGTAATGCCAGAATGGGGACACAAGGTGATAGATATCCTGCATTGGACAAAAATGTGGCTGTAGGGTTAACAGAAACAATCCGTATACCAACCTAATCATGAGGGTTATGACATCTAGCTAACGGGAGGTCATTGTGGTTTTGCAGTTATCTTTCAGCAGCATTACAAATGACCACAACAGCGCCTGTGGGTGTACCTCAGCAGATACATTCAGCAACTGTAAAGTCCACAACAGTACCTCACCAGGAGTATCAAAGAGCTGGAACACATGTAATGTGTCGCCTGATTAAACAGAATTCAGCTCCACACACTGCCATGCTGGCCACCCAGACACAAGCTGTGCCTGATGTAGAAAGCCATGTCCAAGATGGCAGCAATGCACATGCCGTACCTTGTACAATGTGAATGGCAGGGAGATATGCACATGAGGGACCTGAACCCCAGCACTGACATACATAGGACAAGCTGTACTGCATTATCCATAACACGGAAGCCACCCACACGCATGAGTAAACTACCAGTACAGGTTATCCATAGAGTCACTCATTGATTCTACTCAACAGGGATCCTAACGAGTGGATGGGAGATGGTAGGTATACCCTGGGTATCAATGTTGTGTCACAGGTAGACAGAGGCACAGTATAGAAAACAAGACATATGTCATGACAAACTGCACTTACGATGTGTTGATGGACAAACACACTATCCAATAAGCATTAGAAATGGCCTTGGGCACATCGGTAGTGTTTGCCAATGTACACCCATGTTGTGGAATGCACTACTGATGTTGGATGAGGCCGTTGTAAGTAGTTCACATATGAACATAATGCAACATGGTCAGATAGGTTCATAGGTTCATACTAGGCTATCTGCCCCAAGGCAGTTCTAAGCCTAGCCCAGAGTCTGGTTGCGTCGCCACCCCTTATATGGAAACAGTACTGTGCCCATTAGTTTGGCGTGCCTGTCTCCAGCAGTGACACAGTGGCGATCCCCGGGGTAAACCTATGATTTCCCATCCACAGGTCAGGATACCTCTTGAACAGAGCCAGCAAGGTGCTGTGACTCACATGGACCGTGATTGTATTCCACAGCATAGGAGTCTCCGGTGATAAATCCACCCTCTAACATGTCCAATGTACATCCCTGCTATGGTGTAAGTCACTTGCACTAGTGGTTCAGGTGGATCTGACGATTTTGAGGTGGAGCATGTCCATTAATCCCTGGTTGGACATGCTTGCATGTCATGCACATGTCACCTGTAAGCAGACAGTATGTGACTGAATAGAGCTGTAGTGTCTTCAATCTGGCAGCATATGACAGATGTTGGAGACCCTTTATCCTTTGTTGGGGACATTCAGGGTCTCTCCACTTGCTGCAGATGTCAGGTGAGATACATCCAGATAAGGCAGTGTACCAGATCACCGGTCCGATAAGTGAAGAGTACAGGAGAACAATGACCCACTAGATCTGGATGTGGATCCCTTCCTGATCATGTGGACAATGTAGAAGGTCCTGCTAGCCACTTTAGCAATGTGAGTGTCATCAGAACAGTGACTGTCAACCTGGGTCCCCAGGTCCATGATAACCTCCTCTGTGCTTAGAGGATTGCCACCTATATGGTAGCTTGGGGTTACCTTGCTTTCCCTGAAGGGTATGACTACACATGTTTTGCAAGTTGACTTCAGGCCATGGCTCTGGCACCAGCTATCAGTGTCCGTGAGTCCCTTCTGAAGGATATCCGTGTCTGATGCACTGTCCACTATGGCACCCAGTGTGCAGTCATCTGCAAACTTTGTCAGCCAAAGTCCTCCCATGTTGGCCTGTACTTCTGAGAAGTAGATAACAAACAATAGGGGCCAAGGACTGAGCCCTGTGTGAGACCACATGTGACTGGCCTGGTGTCTGACATAGTGCCAGCAACTCTAACCCTGTGGGTCCTGTCCGTCAGACAGTTTGCAACCTGATCTTGTGACATATGGGTGTACATTTCTGTTGGTAGGGTTTCCTACAATACCTGAGTGGGGTATTGCGTTGAAAGTGTTTTCAAGGGCAAGGTAGGCTCTATGGACTGCCTTTCCCTCATCAATGGCCTTAGTTACTGTTTTGATAATGTCAACCAAGTACAAAAGGCATGACTTGCCCTTGATCAACACAAACTGGGACAGGTACAATGTCTGCATGTCCCCATATCTTTCTTTATGAGCTCCATTATGATCCTCTCCATAGCTTTGCAGACTACACTTGTTAAGCTTATGGGGCAGTAATTACCAGAGTCCATAGAGGCACTGCCTTTGTGCAGGCGTGCACAACTGGACCCTAAAGAGGCTGTTGTGCACAGTATGGAAATGTAAATCAGTGATAGGACTAAAGCCCAGGATACTGTCCACCACAGTGAAAGTACTGAACCACTACACTATACAGTACTACAGTGCTAGGTCAGTAGGAATGGATGTTAACAATTGTATGCAAAGTATCCCATGCAAAACCTGCAGGCACAGTATAATCCCTGTTGTGTTCACAGGAAGCATCTGGACAGTAACTACACAACATGTCACAGAACACACAACCTTAAACAGGAGTTATTTTTGGAGTTCACACTCATCCACAACTGTGATGGGCTGCATAGTTCAACATATGGAAAGCTCACACTGGGCATGCTCACACACTTTGATAAATGAGACATCATTCACACAACATGCCATGGGAAGGCTGAACTGGGCATGCTCACACACTTAGTTCAAATGTTCCTCTTAACAACTGTGAAAACACACCACAGGATGCACATTCCCCATTCCAAACAATGAAGATGTCAGCACCCTATAAGTAGATCAGTAGAAATGCTACCTCCCAGTAATCGAATAGCGGCTCTGCTAATCGTCTGTCTCTAGTGTCATAACATAGTTAGGTAGGGTTTGAATCCAGCAAGTGGCATGTGTGTGTGTGAATGGGGTAAGTGTGTGTATGAGAAGAACATCCCTTTTGGCAACTGTGGAAACACACCACAGGGAGCTCATTCCACTTTCTAAACACTGATGATGTCAGCACCCTATAAGTAGATCAACTGAAATAGAATCTCCCAGTAATGCGAATAGCTCTGCTAATACGTCCGTCTTTAGTGTCATAACATAGTTAGGTAGGGGTTTGAATCCAGCAAGTAGCATGTGTGTGTGTGAATGGGGGTAAGTGTGTGTATATGAGAAGAACATCCCTTTTGGCAACTGTGGAAACACACCACAGGGAGCTCATTCCACTTTCTAAACACTGATGATGTCAGCACCCTATAAGTAGATCAACTGAAATGAAATCTCCCAGTAATGCGAATAGCGCTCTGCTAAAACGTCCGTCTCTAGTGTTATAACATAGTTAAGTAGGGGTTTGAATCCTGCAAAGGGAATGTATGTGTGTTAGTATGAGTGGGGTTTGTGTGTGTGCGTAACGCAGTGGAGAGAAAGTGCCTTTTGCCAACTGGGAGAACACACTACAGGGTGCACATCCTTCGTAAACACAGATGATGTCAGCACCCTCTAAGTACAGCATTGGAAAAATTTGCTCCTACTAATGCAAATAGCACACTCTGCTAATGTGTCTGCCTTTAGAGTCATAACACATCTAGGTAGGGGTTTGGATCTTGCAAATGGAAAGTATGCGTTTTACTGTGGGTGGGGTTGGTGTGTGTGCACAATGGTGGGGTGGGATGTCTCTTTTGCCAAATGGGGCTATGCACTGCAGGGTGCACATATCCCTTAACAAACAGTGATGTTGACAGCACCCTGTCCAAACAGAACAACAACACAGAAGGTGTTGGTACCAATGATGCATGTAAGGTTACACTTCAACTAATGTCCACAAAACAAAGTAGGATAAACAAATGCTCCTTTTACTCTATCCAAACAACATGGCAACAGACAGCTGCCACTAATCAGTATAGTGCTACATGCTACTGTAACATGCAGATGTACCAGAATATACCTAGATAGTGTTTTGAAGCCTGAATGTGGCAAGTGTGTGGATGTGGGATGTTACTGTGTGTGCATTTCCATATGGAAAACATGTTTGAGATATTGGCAATATTGTTGCAGACAGCTTAGGTGCAGATATCCCCCCCCCATTCTCCTACACAAGTGGAATTAGTTATCACAGATGACTGTAACCTCCCTATCCTCTCACATGTCCAGGTGAGGGCCACCCTCAACATTGCAGGACACATAGCATCACTGTTACAGAATGGTATCCCTGGATGTGTGCTACATTCACCCCTGGAGGACATGGCACCACATTACAGACTAATACTACTCCCTGGCCATACTACAGGATGTGTACCTGAAGAGTGCCATACAGACACAGTGGTCCCACACCAATGAGGAGTAACCTCTACTGACCCTGGTATCTACTGCATCATATGCACAACTGGCCTTCTGTTCTAAGCTACGGAAGTTTCACGTATGGGCAACATGTACAGCAATATTACATATGTATATATTTCAGGACTATCCACACAAAACCTATCTCATGGACAGAGCTATAGATAGTGAACTATGATACATTTGGAGGTGTCACAGTAAACACAGTATTAACCTGCTACTTTGCATTACCTGTGTTTGTGGCATCTGTTGCTGTGTCAGTGGTGCTTGCTTGCTGCTTGCTGTTTGCTACTCATGGTTTTGCTGCTGGCTGTCTGTATATTTTCTCTTCTCTCTCTGTCTCTCTCTCTCTCTCTTTCTCATTAGGTTTGTGCAATGACTGTATTGCATGAGTGGAGTGTGGGTACTGAATACTTTTGTAGGTATCTGCATAGGTCCATGTGATGGCCCCTGCACCAATTGTAAGGCAGCATTTGCTAATTGCATGCAGCCAGGTGTGTGTTGATTGCATGTCTCACTGTGATTTCAGGACACTGCTATAAAACGGTATGTGAGATAGGCGTTGCCCTTTCAGATTGTAGGGCGTGGACCATGCTGGTATGCTGTTGACAGTGTTCTGTGAGTGTGAAGGTTAGTATGGGAATCCAGTGATTTGGCCATTAAAACTTTACCTCACATGCTTTGGATGGTACATCTCCTATATTGCCTTTATACTAATTCCTACTATTGACTGTTATATTTATTTTAGCAGAGTGATTTTGTATGGCTGTCATGGCTTAATGGTAGGTCATACAGACTAATGTTACCAAGGTCCTGGGTTCGAGACTGGCAGTGGGAATTTATTGTCTCCAGACTTTCAAAATGAGTATAAGACCTGTCAATTAAGTGCCATAAAGGCACTTTTAAGCACTAAACCAAGTCTGCACTCGTTAGCATGAATGAAGAAGGAGGCGTGCCCAGTATGACCTGGCCTTGGCAAAGAGGCAACGATAGCACATATGCTTGGTCAGTAGGAACACTGGGACTGATACCCGCTCTGACTCACTCATACAGTAACAGGGATGCCTAACATGACACAACCTGCTTCCAACCGTACACGGGGTGTAGTATGTGTATCCGACAGAGGTGGCCCTGCAGCACCACCTGAGGCATGAATGCCATGTGTTAAGTAATGTAATATCATGTACAATATGCACACCTGAGGACCCCAACTAACATCCATATCCACGCATATGACCCTGTGGAAACAGCTGCACGTCATACAGTGATGTACATGTGCAAAAACATGGAACAAGATACAAAATGAGGGTGACTAGCAATAAATAGCATGGATAACCACACACCCATGTTTGTACCACAACAATAAGCAACATGGAATAGCCATGGTCAAAAACCAATGGCTAAAACCGACTACTACTATATAGCTTGCTGCAGACCACTGTCCTAATAGCAGGAACTGCCCCAGGCCTATGTTCACAGGTTCATACTAGGCTATCTGCCCTAGTGCATGTATAAGCCTAGCCATAGTGATGTGGCTATTGCCACCCTTATAGTGGTAATAAGTGTACAGAATAGATTCTGAATATTGTGCCTCTGACTTAGTAGTGACACATTATGACCCCTTACGTAATTGAATAACATGACTGTGTCTCTGTCTAGTCTGTGCCTCCGTCTCATATGCAGTTGTCCAGATGTCTCCTGAAGAGAGTCAGTGAGGGACTCTGTCAAACATGAACTGGGATACTCTGCTAGAGTGTGAGATGCCTCTGAGTTATGGCTCTGTCCCTCCAGCATGTCCTATACATGTATGTGGTGAGGTTCAAATACTCAGCTTTCATGGCTCTGGTGGATTTGGATTGCTTGCAGTGGAGCATGTCTACCAAATCCTGATTGGACATGGTCTTGTATGTCAGGCATAGGTCACCTGTAAGTATGTGGTATGACACTGAACAAAGCTGGACTTCCTCTATTCCGGAAGCATATGACATGTGTTGAAGAACCCTGATCTTCATGGTAGGTACTTTTCGGATGCAAAGGTGCAAAAGGCAGGATCTGCCCTGTACAAAGCTGAACTAGGTGGGAACAAGGGTCTGTAGGTCAGTAATGTGTCTGTGTAAGAGCTCCATGACTCCTCCCATATCTTTGCAGACAAGGCTGGTTAAGCCTGTGTGGTGGTAGTTGCCATGGTCTGTGGAGGCATCTCCCTTGTGGAGTGGGACCACTGTTGCCGTATGCCAGTGTTCAGGTACATATCCTGTAGCAAGACTAAGGTTAACTAGCAGTTGTATATATGGGTCCAGCACCATCTGGAGTTCACATAGCATGCAACTGGAGATACCAGCAGGTCCCATGGATGCTGTGTACTTGTCTTTGCTGAGTGTGGCTCTCACATGGACATCCAAGATGACAGTGAGGTTACATACAGCAGTGATAACTATCTTGTTTTGGGGGTGAGGGAGGTACATCGCACTGAAGCTGTCCGCCGGAATGTTGCCAATATCTGTCAGGTCACTGGAATATATGTTGTTGTGTACCAACTCTGAGCATATCCGAGGGTTCACAACCAGGTGTCTGACATAACTGAAGAAAGCAGTGTGGTTACCTTCATTGTCTTTGGTGATTTCTGTCCCCAAGTTGACCTTGCATGTCTTCATGAGATAATGTAGCTTTCTACTAGTGCTGATCTCAGCTGTCTTCCCTTTTGGAGATGTAGCTCTGTCTTGCATTAGTAACCCTCATCTGTCATACAGTTTGTTTATGGCTGGGGTCCACCAGACAAGACACTTTCCCTTTGTGGAGAGGGTCCTGTTTCCAGTTGTGATTGTATGGTCCATGCTGTCTGACATCTAGCTAAGGGGAGGTCATTCCGGTTTTGCAGTTATCTTTCATCAGCAGTAGAAATGACCACAACAGCCCCTGTGGGGTGTGCCTCATGCACACACATCCAGCACCTGTAAAGTCCACAACAGTACCTCACCAGGAGTATGACAGAGCTGGAACGCATGTGATGTGTAGTCTGATTAAACAGAGTGCAGCTCCACACACTGCCATGCTGTCCACCCAGATGCAAGCTGTGCCTGATGTAGAAAGCCATGTCCAAGCTGGAATCAATGCACATGCTGCACCTTGTACAATCTGAATGGCAGGGAGCTATGCACATGAGGGACCTGAACCCCAGCACTGACATATATAGGACAGGCTGTACTGCATTATCCAAAACACAGAAGCCACCTCCACACATGAGTAAACTACCAGTACAGGTTGTCCATAAAGACACTTGTTGAGTCCCTCAACAGGAATCCTAATGAGTGGATGGGAGATGGGAGGTTTACCCTGGGTATCAATGTTATGTCACAGGTAGACAGAGGCACAGTATACTAAACAAGACATATGACATGTCAAACTAAACTTACAATGTGTTGATGGACAAACACATTCTCCGACTAGCATTAGGTCAAGATACCTCTTGAACACAGCCAGCAAGGTGCTCTGCCTCAAATGGACCAGGATTGTATTCCACAGCATAGGGAGTCTCCGGTGATAACTCCATCCCTCCTGTATGTCCAACATACATCCCTGCTAAGGTGTCAGTCACCTGCACTAGTGGTTCAGGTGGATCTTCTGAGTCTGAGGTGGAGCATGTCCATTAAACCCTGTTTGGACATGGCCTTGCATGTCAGGCACATGTCACCTCTAAGCAGACAGTATGTGAGTGAATAGAGTGTGAGTGTCTTCAATCTGGCAGCATATGACAGCTGTTGTGGTTCCTTGATCCTTTAGGTGGGGGACAGTCAGGGTGTCTCCAATTGCTGCAGATGTTGGGTGAGATACAGCCACAATAGGGCATTTGACTCGATCACCGGTCTGATAACTGAAGAGTACAGGGGAACAATGACCCACTAGAGCTGGATGTGAATCCCATCCTTATCAGGTGGGCAATGTAGAAGGTCTTCCTAGCCACTTTAGCAATGTGAGTCTCAGAAGAATGGCGAATGTCAACCTGGGTCCCCAGGTCCATGATAACCTCCTCTGTGCTTAGAGGATTGCCACCTATATGGTAGCTTGGGGTCACCTTGCTTTTCCTGAAGGGTATGTCTACACATGTTGTGCACTCTGACTTCAGGCCATGGCCCTGGCACCAGCTATCAGTTACTGTGAGTCCCTTCTGAATGATATCTGTGTGTGATGCACTGTCCACTATGGTGCCCGTGTGCAGTCATCTGCTAACATTGTCATCCAAAGCCCTCCCATGTTGGCCTGTACTCCTGGGAAGTACATGACAAACAATGGTGGCCAAGGACTGAGCCCTGTGTGACACCACCTGTGACCAGCCTGGAGTCTAACATAGTGCCAGCAACTCTAACCCTGTGGGTCCTGTCCTTAAGCCAGTTTGCAACCCATCTTGTGACATATGGGTTTACATTTCAGTTGTTAGGGTTTTCCACAATACCTGAGTGGGGTATTGTGTTGAAAGTGTTAGCAAGGCCAAGGTAGGCTGTATGGACTGCCTTTCCCCAACAATGGCCTAAGTGACCAATTTGAAGATGTCAACACAGTACAAAAGGCATGATCTGCCCATGACCAAGCCAAAATGGGATGGGTACAATGTCTGCATGTCCCCTATATCTTTGTTTATGAGCTCAATTATGATCCTCTCCATAGATTTGCAGACTACACTTGTTAAGCTTATGGGGCAGCAATTAACAGGGTCTGTAGAGGCACTGCCTTTGTGCAGATGTGCACAACTGGACCCTAACCAGCCTGTTGTGCACACTATGAAAATGTAAATCAGTGATAGGACTGAAGCCCAGGATACTGACCACCACAGTGAAAGTACTGAAACACTACACTAGACAGTGCTACAGTGTTAGGTCAGTATGAACGGATGTTGACAATTGTGTGCAAAGTATCCCATGCAAAACCTGCAGGCACAGTATACTCCCAGTTTTGTTCACACAAAAAGCATTCGGACAGTAACTACACAACATGGCACACAACACACAACCATAAACTGGAGGTATTTGTTGAAGGTCACACTCATCCACAAATGTGATGGGCTGCAGAGTTCAACATATGTAAAGCCCACACTGGGCATGCTCACACACTTAGATAAATGAGACATCTTTCACACAACATGCCACAGGAAGGCTGAACTGGGCATGCTCACACACTTGGTCCAAATGTTACCCCTAGCAAATGTGAAAACACACCAGAGGATGCTCATCCCCCTTTCTAGACACTGATCATGTAAGCACCCTATAAGTATATTGGAGAAAAGGATTCTCTCAGTAATCCGAATAGCGCGCCATGCTAATGCATCCATCTCTAGTGTCATAACATAGTTAGGTAGGGGTTTGAATCCAGCAGGTGGCAAGTGTGTGTGAAGGGGGGTAAGTGTGTATGAAAGAAACATCCCTTTTGGCAACTGGGAAAACACACCACAGGATGATCATTCCACTTTGTAAACTCTGATGATGTCAGCACCCTACAAGTATATCAGGGGAAAAGACATTCCCCAGTAATACGAATAGCGCGCTGTGCTAATGCGTCCGTCTCTAGTGTCATAACATAGTTAGGTAGGGGTTTGAATCCAGCAGGGGGCGAGTGTGTGTGAAGGGGGGTAAGTGTGTATGAAAGAAGCATCCCTTTTGGCAAATGGGAAAACACACCACAGGATGATCATTCCACTTTCTAAACTCTGATGATGTCAGCACCCTACAAGTATATCAGGGGAAAAGACATTCCCCAGTAATGCAAATAGCGCGCTGTGCTAATGCGTCTTTCTCTAGTGTCATAACATAGTTAGATAGGGGTTTGAATCCAGCAGGTGGCGAGTGTGTGTGAAGGGGGGTAAGTGTGTATGAAAAAAACATCCCTTTTGGCAAATGGGAAAACACACCACAGGATGATCATTCCACTTTCTAAACTCTGATGATGTCAGCACTCTACAAGTATATCAGGGGAAAAGACATTCCCCAGTAATGCAAGTAGCGCGCTGTGCTAATGCGTCCGTCTCTAGTGTCATAACATAGTTAGATAGGGGTTTGAATCCAGCAGGTGGCGAGTGTGTGTGAAGGGGGTTAAGTGTGTATGAAAGAAACATCCCTTTTGGCAAATGGGAAAACACACCACAGGATGATCATTCCACTTTCTAAACTCTGATGATGTCAGCACCGTACAAGTATATCAGGGGAAAGGACATTCCCCAGTAATGCGAATAGCGCGCTGTGTTAATGCGTCCGTCTCTAGTATCATAACATAGTTAGGTAGGGGTTTGAATCCAGCAGGTGGCGAGTGTGTGTGAAGGGGGGTAAGTGTGTATGAAAGAAACATCCCTTTTGGCAAATGGGAAAACACACCACAGGATGATCATTCCACTTTCTAAACTCTGATGATGTCAGCACCCTACAAGTATATCAGGGGAAAAGACATTCCCCAATAATGCGAATAGCGCGCTGTGCTAATGCGTCCGTCTCTAGTGTCATAACATAGTTAGGTAGGGGTTTGAATCCAGCAGGTGGCAAGTGTGTGTGAAGGGGGGTAAGTGTGTATGAAAGAAACATCCATTTTGGCAACTGGGAAAACACACTACAGGATGCACATACCCATTTCTAAACGATATCACAATTATGTATGGATTTTGATTACAGACATGCCATGTGTGTTGTGCACACACAGAATGCCCATGTGTGTGGGTTGTCCCTCACAATAATGCATGACATTTATTACACCGGTTATGGCAATGAACACATGATGTATGTGTGTGCCAAATACACATATGTACCTGAGACTTTCAATAGTTACCATGTGTGATGCCTGCCACATGTGAATACATGGTATTTGCACAGGGTAACATTATGACCGTGGTCTTCTGTGCAGATGCTGCATGTGGGATGTGTATATACAGTGTGAGATGTAGATGCTATCAGCCTAGTAGTGAGGGATGCACACCTGGTCTGGGGCATAAAGTCTACATGTTGTTAATGTACAGGAGCTGCATGTTCTCACCTTTTGTGGGAGTGGTAAGACAGTATTCCATAGCAATGCAGTGACTGCATGCTAAGAACCATTCAGCTATGGTGTTGTAGATACACTTATTCATTAGCATTCAGTAATTTGTCGGAATCCCTGGTGAGGGTCTGATGCCAACCAAGGTCAGGGGTCTACCAGCCTGTGTCACTTGCTCAGTGATCCCTTCCATGTTCCCTATCACGTATCCCAGTGAGTGACATCCCACATCAGCTGTGGTGGCATGGACAATGACTGAGTCATATGTGTCCATGCATCTGACTGACTTGTATGTTGCTGTTACAGTTTGGCCATGTGTTTCCATCTCATACATGTGATGTACATCAATGGGTACGGGATAGGGTTGACTGTGTACATGTGGCAGCTGTGACATTACTACATGACACACATATTCCACAACTGTACCATAGAGGTGACTGACAACTGACCTTTGCACATGCTACCGGAGTATTGAGATTACATTGGTGATTCACAGCACATAGGGCCAATGGTGAAAAAGAGACATAGGTCCATAGGTTCGTACAGGGATATCTGCCCAGGGCATGTATCCACCTAGCCAGAATGTGCGTGCCTTTCAACATGCATTGTGAATCTGTCTTGCTATGCCCTTTTCCAAGGTTAGTATACTGTGCCTCTTTCTCACAGTGACACATAAGTGATACCCAGCGTAACCCTACAATGTCACATCCAGTCATTAATATCGCTCTTGAAGATAGTCACTGAGTCAGTCCACCTAACCTCTATTGGGATAATAATCAGGAATGAAGGGTGCCTCTGAGTTGTGAATGTGCCCCTCCACCATGTCCTATGTATATCACTCCTGAAGTTAAAGTATTTCCAGCGTGTATCCTGGTGGGATCTGGATATTCTGAGATGCAGCATGGCCATTACGTGAGGGTATGACCTGGCCTTCTATGTCAGGCACAGATTGCCTATGAAGAGTCAGTATGTCACTGAGTACAGCTGCTGCTACTTTAACCAGTCAGTATGTGGCATCTGTTTGAGCACTTTGATCCCCTTGTCGAGGTAGATATGTGGTAGCCCCAGTTGCTGCAGGTGTCTGGTAAGGTGCATGCCGACAGGTTCATCATAGTCAATTATGGGCATGATGAGGGATGAGTAAAGGCGCACAATGTCCTCCCTGGCCTACATGTGGATCCCATGATGATGTGGCCCATATCACATGCTTACCTAACCACTTTGTCCATGTTGTTGTCAAATGGTAGAATGCTATCAACCTGTGTACCCCAAGGTCCATAATTCCTTGGTCTGCACTTACTGGATTAACACATATGAGGTACATTGTGGTCATTTAGTGTTTGACAAAGGGATGACTATACTCTTTCTGTCATTCACGTTGAGGCCATGGCTGTGGCACAAGTCGTGTGTTTGCAAGAGTCCCTTTTGGAGGATGCGTGTGTTAGCTGTTGAGTTGATTATGGTGTTCAGTCTGCAGTCACCTGTGACTTGCTGAGCCACAGTACTTCCATGTTGGCCTGTACCTATGACAAATATATAATGAACATGACAGCCCCTAGGGCTTTGCCTTGTGGGACACCACTTGTACCAGGTTGGAGGCTGACATGGCTCCAGCAATTCTAACATGTGTGTTCTGCCCTTGAGCCACTGTGCAATACCCATAGTGACATAGGGGTTAATATGTACACTGGTGAGCTTCCCTAGAATGCACAAGTGGGGTATTGTATCCAAGGCTTATGCAAGGTCCAGGTAGGCTGTGTGGACCTCCTACCCCTTGACAGTGGCCTTGGTGACTGTTTCAAACAAAGCAAACAGGTTTGATAGGCATGATTTGCCATTGACAAAGCCAAACTGTGTATGGTGACATGTCTGTAGGTCCACAATATCTAGATATGTGAGGTTCTTGATGATTCTTGCCATAGCTTTGCAGACAAAGCTAGTCAGACATATGGGGTAGTAGTGTCCAGGCTCCGTGGCGGCACCACCTGCATGTTGAGGGACCACTGTTGCTGTATGCCACTCTCTGGCCACATATCATGTATTAAGGCTGGGATTGAACAGTGGTGTTATGTCTGGGTGTAGCTCTTCTTGTGGTTCATGTAGGACACAGCCTGGGACACTGTCTGGTCCCATTGATGCAGTGTTTATTGCTTTGGGAAGGGCATCTCTTACCTGAGCATCTGTGATGTCAGGGGGGGGAAGCACTGTGATGCGAGACATATGTTCCCTTTTGGTGTGGTGGGGAGAGAAGGCAGCATTGAACCTGTCCACTAGGATGATGGCAATGTCTGTGTGTTTTATATTTTGTGTGACATATTGTATTACCTCTGAGCATATCTGGGTAGTACCACCCAGGTTACTAACATAACTACAGGCAGCCTTGTGATTATCGTCAGTGGCTTGTGGAATCCTCTCTCAAAGATGGCCTTAGACAATCATATGGGTGCCTGTAGTTGTCTTCCAATACTCATCAGTGGTGCCTTCACATTTTGGGAGGTTGTTGTATCATGTAGTGGCGCCATCCTTCTATTGTATAGTGTGTTTATGGCTGGTGTCCGCCCAGGACATCTGCCTTTGGAGAATTGGGTCATGCTTTCATATGTGGCTTCATGATCCATGCATTCCTGAATGTGTCCACAGAATGCCTCTATACAGGTATCTGCAGTCTGGTCCATATTTTCAACAGGCCTTGGGCCTTTGAAGGTTTCCACATCATTTATGAGGGGTGTGCTCTTGCTTGACATGAGCTGTTGACAGACATGCCGCCCTCCAGACAGAGCAAGGGAGGGTCACAGTCAGCTACCTGTTGGGAAGTACCTCCCTGGACCACATGGAAAGAGACACAGAGGAGCTCTTACAGCACCCTCTCAAACTCAGGTCTCCCACACAGCCTTCATGCTGACACAGGAGAGTTTAGATTACTCTGCAAACACCATCATACTGGGTGATGCCAGCTACCCAAACATAGACTGTGTACATTACACAGGCCACAATACCAAGCTCTAAGGTTCCCATTGATCAGACATTCTTTGGCTATGGAACAGGTAACCAACCTTCCCACAAGAGGGGCAGATATACTAGAGCTGATCTTTACAAACATGAGTAAAAACTGCTCACCACTGGGAGTATTTCCTCATTGTTGCAATCAAACCATATACTAATCACACTGGTGTTCTGGATCCCCCACATATGCAAACCTCCAACACATCGATGTGTGTGTGTGGAAATGTCCCTATTAGCAACCGTGACAGTATCGTACAGGATGCAGATCCCCCTTTTGAAACAGTGATGATGTCAGGACTGTATAACTATATCACCTGTAGTAACGTCCTCCAGTAATTTGCATAGTGCGCTCTGCTAATGTGTCTTTCTTCAGTGTCATAACGTAGTTAGGTGGGGGTTTGAATCCTGCAAAGGGAATGTATGAGTGTGGTTTATGTGTGTGCACTATGCTGGGAGGGTTAACTGCCTTTTGCCAACTGGGAGAACACACTACAGGGTGCACATCCCTCCTCCTACACACAGATGATGTCAGCACCCTCTAAGTACAGCATTAGTAAAAATTTCTCCAACTACTGCAAATAGCACACTCTGCTAATGTGTCTGTTTCTACTGTCATTGCACAGTTAGGTATGGGTTTGAATCTTGCAAATGGAAAGTATGTGTTTTACTGTTGGTGGGGTTAGTGTGTGTGCACAATGATGGGGTGGGATGTGGCTTTTGCCACATGGGGCTATGCACTGCAGGGTGGTCATTACCCTTAACAAGCAGTGATGTTGATAGCACCCTATACAAACAAAACTACAAAACATAAGGTGTTGGTACTGATAACACATGTAAGGTAACACTTGTTCAAGTAATGTCCACAAAACGGAGTAGGATAATAAAACAATTCTTTTATTCTATACAGACAACATGACAACAGACAACTAACTGCCAGTACTCAGTATAGTGTTACATGCTACTGTAACACGTACATGTAGCCGAATATACCTAGATAGTGTTCTGAAGCCTGAATGTGGCAAGTGTGTGGATGTGGGATGTGTCTGTGTGTGCATTTCCGTATGGGAAACATGTTTGCTGTGGCAATCAGGGTACTACAGTACCTGATGCACATTACATCTTCCGACTGATGAGGTTGCCTGCACCCTGTGAGTACAGGTAGAGAAGGGGATGCCAGTAGTAAACAACATAGTACACTTCTGAAATGTGTACCTGTCATGTATCAACAGCTACTCATGTAGGGTGATAAATAATGGGAATGGCAGGTGAGCGTGTGCATGTGTGTGGGTAGCAGGGTGTGTATAAATGCATGTGTGACAGAACAGATACATGTAGCTGAATCTACATAACAGCACAAGATGCACATTGCCATAGTCAATGTTAGCATGTGATGGTGTGCAGCTGGTACACTTTGTTAAGTAGTATGGGTGCAGATAACAATTGAGGACATTCATACAGTTACTGCAGCAGGACTGATGGGATATACACACATTTATACTGCAACACACAACAGTTACCAACATGTTACTACTTATACACATCTATGTAGTCACCCTGTGCATCAGCAACGTGTTTACCTTTACCTGCACCGATGTTGTAGTATGCAGGAGGTGGCACAGTGTCATCATATGCACAGGGTGTGGGTTAGGTATGCCCAAGCCGGCCACTGGTAACACCAATTGACATGTGTGTGTATGTGTGTTTGTGAGGGGCAGCAGTACAGGGTGGACCGTTGTTGGTGCAGTGTGTGTGTGTATGTGTTTGCCCTAGGTGTTAGGTTTCTGCATGTGTGTAAGCACGCACACAGTCCCACATAATGGCTGCCATGTACAGGGTTTTGTGGACAGCCACAGACTGCACCTGTCAGGTCATCCAGATCAGTGTCTGTGGGCACGGACACGGTACCTGTGCCTGGCAAGGGTGCTATGGGCCGTATCCAGTACTAACCCAGACTGGGTACTGTCATCGGAAGCAGGGGTGTGTTGACTGGACACAGTTCCCAGTTGGGACTGTCCAGAGCCACGTGCACGTGGTCTCCTGGGGCGTCTGGATGACAGCACAGACCCAGCATTGCTGGGGCTGGTGCTGGCACTTGAGGCGCGAGTGGGCCCGTTGTCGTCCGCGCCACTGCCAGCTGGTGCTCTTGCTGGCATACGGCCACGTCGACGCCGCAAACGCACACCATCGCCCTGGCCCATGGACATCTGGTTGTGGAGCAGCTGTTCTATGCCCCCACAACATCTGTCAACGACATCTGTGAAGTTACGGATAGCATTCGCAACATCATGCATGCCGTCTGTCATGGCTATGCGACATGCTCTCAGCTCCCTCAGACCCTGTCTGGTGTACCTTTCCATACGTGCCTGTGCCTGCATGACAGTTCTAAACATAGTGGAGGTTGACATACCTCCTTGGGCACGTCGGCCAGAGGCAGTACGGCCACGGATGCCCCACGAGAACCCATGGGCGACTGTCTGCGTGGTACCATTGGAGGCCTCTGCACATGGCTGCCTTGTGAGGATGCATGTGCCACAGGTACCACATTACCCTGATCTATGCCCACTGCTGACTGTCCATCACCTAGGGACAATGGTGATAAAGGATGTAACGGCAGGATGACTGTGCGCATTGACGGGGTTGAAAGCTGTGTACTGTCAATTGGCTGACCAATGGCGGACCCAGACACACCTTCCTGCACCATTACAGACATTTCATCATCATCAGTACCTGGGGCACAAGATTCAGGTTCCCTGCTACAGGTCACCAGAGCAGCACCAGAACCTACGGGAGGAAAACATGGAACACAGATTACAGTCTCAATACATATTTGAAAGAGATGCACTTCAATACTAATGCACACATTCAGAAATGGACACATGCACTCATGGACACTAACACACATGCACACTTGGGCACAGGCACACTTGCACACATGCACACCCCACAGTAAACACACACATCAGTACCGTGTTACACTACTCAATTTACTACCTGTCAATTACAGTTATTGTGTACACAGTCACCAGCATGTCTACTACAGAGTTACACTACTCTTCCTAGTTTTATAAATTGTTTTACAGATACTGTTAAAAGACTCACCAGCATGTATGGCCTGCCTCGTTGCTACATGGGAGGGACCTGGAAGTGTGAAGAGAGTAATGTCAGTGGGCACATGTGTGCCATTTGTTTTGCACATGATACAGTACAGTAGTACACTAGTTCCCTTATACACATCAGCTGCACATCATGTCTGTATATATATCATGATGACAGATACATACCACATGCACACCTTATGCGTGCATGAAGTAACAGCGTACAGAACAGTCATATGTACATACCAGGAGTTAACTCTAATCTCACCCTTACCTCTCTTCAACCGTCAACTCAAATTGTACTTCCAAAACCACTGGCTTTGTTCTTCTTGGAGTCCAGCCTACCGTCCCTCTCCCTATGCTCTCTTCACCTTTAACCCCTCATTGTGCATAGAAACTAGCTTCTACCCTGTTTCTTTCACCTTGATGTCCTTCTATGCTCTGACCTACTTCTCCCATCCCTCCCACCTCCTCTTGACTGTCTTCCTTCTTTTCCTCACTTCCCTTCTTGACTCCTGCCTCTTCCATATCATTGTATCTGTCATACTCCTTCTACTTCTCTACCCTTCTGAGCCCTACCTATTATGTATATGGCTTTTGCCTTATTGCATAACCATTATGCTTTAGGTAGGATTGCTTTGAAACCAACGGTACATTGTGTATGACTCTAAACTGTTTGACTTCCTTACATGTATGTTTATTTAATTAACAGGCTGGTGTACAATTCTATTATGTTGGCTGTCTGTATTGACAACTTGTCTGTCTGCCTTTATTACGTTATGTGTGGAGCTTTTCTCCACAGGCCTCTACTGAAAATGAACTTATATCCAGCTAGACTATCTGGGTCAACAAATGTAAAAGTAATAACAATAAATGAATATGGCATCTTACCTGCACGCTCGCTGTCTTGCTGCTGTGTGGATCCAACCTCCATCAGGATGCATGATGTTTGCTGTTGTTCTGGGGCTGGATCCACAACACTTAGCAGTAGCCCCTCCTGTCTGGTGAGGGGGGGATGTGTGGCCACCCCCCCACCTGTGGCAGCCTGGTGCCTGCGGATATCTGCAGCACGCTGGCAGACATTCCTTATCAAATCACTGCAGTGATGTCTCACCTGCTCATATGTCCTATCATGCATGCCAACATCATTTATCCTGCTAACGAGGCTTTGCCACAGTGCAGACCTCTCCTGCTGATTCTGGGTGGTGCGTGAGAACAGGATGGCATAGTCACGCACCAGGCTCTGGTGGATCACGTCATCCTCTGCAGCAGAGTACACAGGATTTCTTTTAGGTGCCATGTCTGTCTGGAACAGTACACAAACAGGTTATCAGCATAGTATCTCAACAATACATGGTACACATTCTATACAGGGTGTGTTAACTTCTACTTATTACTGATTGGTTAAAACCTGATTACAGTGTAGCTATCATTCTATGTCATTTGTACTAAGTACTTGGCCTTCAGACCAGTTGTTTTACATTAGGGAGGTTGGTGGCAAGCACTGTGGTGGCAGGACACATATCTTTCATCCATTGAAGTTGGGAACTGCTGATTGTGGGCCCAGTGTACAAGTGTATTACTTCTGGTATGGGCAGTTGGCCTTTAGGCCAGTTATTTAACATTAACGAGGTTTGTGGTCTGCACTCATGTGTGACAATAGGCTGTACTCTGCCATTCATAGCTGGGGACATCTGGTATCAGGTTTATAGTGCCTGCATATCTGAGCTGTATCTTACTGACATTGCTACACCTTGTTTGTTGTAGCAAACACTACATCCAGGCCTCCTGCATCTACCTTTGTTTATATGCTTGTTATCTGTTAGCTTGTTATTTCACTGGTATGCTACTTCCACATAGTACACATCTTTGCAACACATCTGTGACTCACTACTGTTATCTGCATTGCTTACTGTACGTACTTCCATGTTACACATGACAGCAAGTGACTGCTTGTCATTGTTGCATTTACTTCATTGTGACACATTGCACTTAGGTTACCTGGCATTTGCTCACTGACGCTTTTATATCAGTCAGCAGTTGTAGGTAATGTCAGTACACCCTCACTCCCCACTGGACCTTGTTTTCAATCATTAGTGATTACAGAGTTCACAATAGTATTCTAGCATGTCCAGAGGTCAGTTGTCAGTCCCTCCTCGGTCCAGCTGGTGAGTGTGGTACTCCAGAGACAATGTTAGAACAGATGCATGTACACAGACAACCCCCTCCTCCTAACAACAAATTCAAACTCATGTGAGTGATGCAACCATATACCAGACTGGAGGTTAGGCTCTGTCTACTCAATACCGCCATAACCAGTCACGTGGCAAAGGGGATCACTCACTACACTTCCAGTCTCACGTAGACCTAACACAACAGCGGACCTAACACATGATCACACATGATCATACTTGTAGGCTCAGACCACAGCTCTGCCTATGCAGCAGAGACCTCCTATGCAGACATCCAGGCAACCACTACCACATAACGAACATGTGCAACACATATCACACAAAGCCAATGTGCTGAACACTCACAGCCATTAACAGTTAACAACACACCTCATACACCTGTACTAGGTGCCTCTATCATCAGGCACACTCACATCACATTCACCAGGCTTAACGAGGTGAGGGTCACGGTGTGCAGCCTGTCAGGCACTATGACCTGCCACTTAACACAAACAGTCAGGTAACCCCAAGGCAGGTACAGGTATGACTCAGTCAATGTCCATGCTGCTGTGAATGGCCTGACACATTCCTCCCTAGACTACATGACATGAGACATTACAGAGCTCTCTGAGCACGTAGCCCGGGACAGTTTGACCCTGACCTTGAGTAGCATCCTACCCTCACCTAGAACAATGCCACAATATCAACGCACGATGATCCCTTCCAACAATTGACTGACATACTGGTGTCATTCACAGGTGTGCCAATGCCTGCCATCTTGGGGTGGTATGCTTTGCTAGGGACAGCTTGCACCTGTCACCACAGTCCTATTGACATTTGGCGGAGCCTCCTGCTACACCCATAGTGCCTGTATTAGGCAAGGCTCATAAGGCAAACCCACATCCATTTGTATCACAAAGGATGAGGAAGTAAGAGTGATGCTACTCAACACTGGAGGTCTAGACCCAAGGATGCATGCACCCAAAACCCTACCTAGCATTCTGGACATCGATATCTGTGCAGTAACATGAACCTGTTTCAGGTTTCACAGGAGCACACCAGTACTACCACGTTATAGCTGTTACCATTCTTGTCGGCCACGACACTTGAACAAAGGAGGGGGAGTATCAGTATTCAATGCAGATTCCCACGCCTCCACATTGGTGGCACAGTACAACATAGGTGTTAGGCCATTGAGTACAGTAGACGTAGTTGGGGACCTGGGGAAGAAACATGGTAGCGGTCTGTCATTTGTCTACCACATGGCCAACGTGGATTGACAGACATGTTATATAGCCCAGCTAATCATGACTGATTCACATGTATGGCAGGGGAGGTCATTGTGCCTCTGTACTCATCCATCATCAGGCCTATAATTGCGTACAATGCACCTTTTGGGATGTACCTAACCAGACACCTACAGCAACTGGTACAGGACAACAGTACATCATCAAGGGGATGCAATGGCTCACACAGATGTCATATGCTGCCCAGGTAAAGTGAATCCAGCTGGACTCAGTGGCATACTGCCTGTTCAGGGGCAATCTGTGCATGCCATATACAGCCATGTCCTACCTAGCAGTAATGAACATGATGTACCTCAGGCAATCAGAGTCCCATACAGCCACATGCTCAGGAGAGCTGGACCTCAGCACTGACATACATGGACATGCTGGAGGGCATATTCCTAACCAAGAGGCTCCCTTCACTCTGTAATGAGCTCACACTACTGGTTAGGCAGAGTCCCTCATTGACTCTCTTCCATAGGAATCTGGATGAGTGGATGGAGATCATAGTTGTACCCCAGGTATCACTTCTATGTCACTGTTAGACAGAGGCATAGTATACTAAAGTCGGACAAGGGCATAGCAGCATAACTTGTGATTGGGTGGCAAAAGACAAACACATTCTACTAGGCTTACCAATGCCCTAGGGCAAATAGCCTAGTATGAACCTATGAACTGTTCATTCTCAACTGTTCGAGCTCATTACAGAGTAAAGGGAGCCTCTCAGTTAGGAATTTGCCCCTCCAGCATGTCCATGTATGTTCTATTCAGTCACTTACCGCTTGCTCAGAGGTGACCTTTGCCCAACATACAAGGCCATGTCAAACCCAGATTTGATGAATATGCTTCACCTAAACAAATCTAGATCCATCAGAGCCACAAGGGCAGGAGACTTAAACCTCGACACGGCTATTAATAGGACATGCTGGAGGGATAGATTCATCACCCAAAGACTCCTATGCTGTGGAACAAAATCACGGTATATGTGAGGCAGAGCACCTCGCTGGCCTTGTTCAAGAGAAATCTTGACCAATGGATGGGAGATCGCAGATATACCCCAGGGATTACCTCAGTGTCACTGCTCGACAGAGGCACAGCAAAATAATGGGTATGGTTCCCCATACTAAAGGGGTGGCATAAGCCACAAAACGATGGGCTAGGCTTGTAAATGCCCTCGGGCAGATAGCCTAGTATGAACCTATGAACATGTGTGTACTGCTATAGTACTTCTGCCATATGTTGCATGTGTGTGTGTTGTGTGGGATGCACAGGTAATGGCCAGATACGTCTGCACAGGTGACACGTGTGACACATTCTGGGTGTTCATCCATACATACTGGATGTGTGCTGCCATCCAACCCTGTGATGTGGACACACATTACTCAGCCTGGATATACATATCTGAACAACACCACAAGCACAATACACTACCTTGCTATGTATGCATGTTATTACACAGTTATACAGTAGTTATGACAGTGATGCTATCCATGCAGCCCACTGGGCCAGTGGAAGCCACAACACACACCGCCAGCACCTTTGCATATGCTTACCACAGACATCCCACATACTGCATGTACTGTGCACACAGTTATCTAACCCAGAACAACTGCACACCACTTATTAATCCTGTCCAGTGGACTACAGATACAGGCATATTGTATAACAATAGTAGGAGGCTACTGCAGCACAGGGCAGATTCACATGACGGGAAGGCATCTGTTGTCTGCATGGTTAAGATGCTTCACATTCACCAAATGCACAGATATTGCCAACAATGTTGCAGACAGTTTAGGTGCAGGTACCCCCATTGTCCTACACACGTGTTATTAGTTATCCCAGATGACTGTAACCTCCCTATCCTCTCACATGTCCAGGTGAGAGCCACCCTCATCATTGCAGAACACATATCATCACTGTTACGAAATGGTATCCCTGGATGTGTGCTACATTCACCCCTGGAGGACATAGCACCACATGACAGACTGATATTAATCCCTGGCCATACTACAGGATATGTACCTGAACAGTGCCATACATACACAGTGGTCCCACACCAATGAGGAGGAACCTCTACTGACCCTGGGAACTACTGCATCATATGCACAACTGGCCTTGTGTTCTAAGCTATGGAAGTGTTAGTTATGGCCCACATGTACAACAATATTACATATGTTTATATTTCATGACTATCTACACACAACCTATCTCATGGACATACCTATAGATAGTGAACTATGATACATTTGGAGGTGTCACAGTATACACAGGATTAACCTGCTACTTTGCATTACCTGTGTTTGTGGCAGCTTTTGGTGTGTCACTCGTGCTCCTTGAATTTTGCTGCTGTTGCTGCTGCTGCTGCTGTTTTGCTGCTGGCTGTCTGTATATTTTGTCTTCTCTCTCTGTCTCTCTCTGTCTCTCTTTCTCATTAGGTTTGTGCAATGACTGTATTGCATGAGTGGAGTGTGGGTACTGAATACTTTTGTAGGTATCTGCATAGGTCCATGTGATGGCCTCTGCACCAATTGTAAGGCAGCATTTGCTAATTGCAAGCAGCTGGGTGTGTACTGATTGCATGTCTCACTGTGATTTCAGGACACTGCTATAAAGGGTATGTGAGATAGGCGTTGCCCTTTCAGATTGTAGGGCGTGGACCATGCTGGTATGCTGTTGACAGTGTTCTGTGAGTGTGAAGGTTAGTACATCTCCCATGCTTCATGCTGTGTTGTAGATTCAGGTTGCTGCATTTATCTTGCCTGTTCCCTGTAGTGAGTGTGTATGCATACTGACACCTACAACTATATGTCATATGTATTGCTATATAAATATATATATATATATATATCTGTGTACATATACATACTTTCATATATGTACATTAGCTGACATTATTGGGTACAAGCTAACAATTAGCAGGGCTGTTTCCGTTAACACTACTCTAGTATGGGAATCCAGTAATTGGGACTATAAAAGTCTGCCTGACATGCTTTGGGTAGTAGACATACTATATTGCCTTTATCTTCATTCCTACTATTACATGTTCCACTTATTTAGCACTATATTCCTGTATGAGAGTCATGGCTTAGTGGTAGGTCATACAGACTAGTGTTACAATGGTCTTGTGGTAGGGCCTACTAGTATGCTCATATTCTGCTTTTGAGTTGAGTATAGGGCCTATCAATCACAGTGCTGGAGGCACCTTTAATCAGTTAAAGGGCTTAGTAGGTCTCACAGGAGCCAGGCTGTGTTGCAGATTCTGGTTGCTGCATATATCTTCACTGTTTCCTGTAGTGAGTGTGTATGGCTACTGAGACCTACAACTATATTTCATATGTATTAATATATATTTATATATATGTATGTGTAGATATACATACCTTCACATATGTACATTACCTTACATTATTATGTACAAGCTAACAGGTAGCAGGGCTGTTTCTGCTCACACTGAACTAGTATGGGAATCCAGTAATTTGGCCATTAAAACTCTACCAAACATGCTTTGGATAGTACATCTCCTATATTGCCTTTATACTGATTCCTACTATTACATGTTATATTTATTTTAGCAGTGTGTTCTTCCAAAGCAGGCATGGCTTAGTGGTATGTC
Source organism: Protopterus annectens (assembly GCF_019279795.1). Classification (NCBI taxonomy): domain Eukaryota; kingdom Metazoa; phylum Chordata; order Ceratodontiformes; family Protopteridae; genus Protopterus; species Protopterus annectens. The sequence goes on from NC_056729.1 coordinate 1,910,286,615, forward strand.
AAACAGACTAATGTTACCTAGGTCCTGGTTTCGAGACTGACAGTGGGAATTTTTACTTTGCAAACTTTCCAACTGAGTACAGGACCTGTCAATCAAAGTGCTGAGGCCACCTGTAAGCAGTTAGAAGGGTAAGTAGGTCACACAGGGGTCAGGCTGTGTTACAGATTCAGGTTGCAGCAATTATGTTAACTTTTTCCTGTAGTGAGTGTGTATGGCTACTGAGACCTACGATTATATTTCATATGTATTAATATATATTTATATATATGTATGTGTAGATATACATACCTTCACATATGTACATTACCTTGCATTATTATGTACAAGCTAAGAGGTAGCAGTGCTGTTTCTGTTCACACTGAACTAGTATGGGAATCCAGTAATTTGGCCATTACAACTCTACCTGACATGCTTTGGATAGTACATCTCCTATATTGCCTTTATACTGATTCCTACTATTACATGTTATATTTATTTTAGCAGTGTGTTTTTGTAAAGCAGTCATGGCTTAGTGGTAGGTCATACAGACTAATGTTACCAAGGTCCTGGGTTCGAGACTGACAGTGGGAATTTATTTTTCTTAGCAAACTTTCCAACTGTGTACAGGACCTGTCAATCAAAGTGCCATAAAGGCACTTTTAAGCACTTTAAACCAGGTCTGCGCTTGCTGGAGCTCACTTGCAAGACTGGCGGTGAGCTCCGCTAACACAAGCGCACACCCGCTATTTTCTTTGAAAGAAAAGAAAAAGGGGTGACAGGAAAGTGGTGAAAAGGGGTCACAAAGAGGGTAAGACAGTAGGGAAACAAGCGTGGGATTTGCAGGAGGGATGTAGGTAAGGCCCATAGATGCCCATGTCTTTGGCAGCAACAGCTGTATATTTCTATGTATTTTGGTGAGACATTTGAAACCTTCCACCTCTGAGAGAGGTGTCAGGACAACATTAATATTTGTTGTACAGCCAATTGTAATTAACAGTTTAGATGTCCAGCGGACATGTGCGACATGGACAGCTATGTATGGGCGTAATTTTTGTGGGACAGAGTGCCCCTTTTTTTTTTACAGGTGAGAGTGGTATGATAGGTGAAGGAAGTCGGTAAAGCTGGGGAGGTAGGTTGGGTAGGTTAACAGACAAGACAGACAAGACGCATACAGGGACGGTGTATGACACACGTGGGGGTTACACAATTGACAGGGACGGAGGTTGGGATATCCGAGATGCACAAGCCCACAGATGGCAACAGTGGAACTGATATCCCCACCCATAGGCAGTTGCCACTGTTCCTTCACAGCCCAGGACGGGGCTGTGCTGGGGGCTGTGTAGGCGGGGCAATGGCCGGGGCCATTAGCTGTGCCACACGAGCCTCAAGCTGGCGTAGGGGTCCAAGAACAGTGTCTTGGATCTCCCTACGCACCACAGACCGGACACCGCGGAGGGTGAGCCGAACCCCTCCGCCACACTTGCAGAGGGGGACGGGCCCCATCCCCTGCAGCGCTTCCACCCGAAGGTGGCACAGGGCCACCGGAGGGGGGTCCGGCCTGGGCACTAGTGCCAGGTGCAGTCACCAGCTGAGGTGGGAGAGGTACCCGCTGGGACCTGCCTTCCCAAGCGTTCTAGGTTTGTGAGTAGTTATGTTAGTTTGGGTTAGTGGCATTTTATTCCATTCAGATTAGTTGTAACAGCATGCATTGGTATTCCCATCAAACAAACACCCAGATATGAACACCATTGAACAAGGGGCATATCAATATCACATGCATTATTTGAACAGCAAAACACAGTCAAACGACATGCAGGGTTGATTAATGGCAACAGGCCATCAGATTTGCAGGTATGAACAGGGCACATGCACGAACAGACATGCATATATGTTTGAAACGGACAAATGTCCATGATTAATGAAATGTTCACATACCATTATTTAGTGGATGTTGTTATATGGAATTATAGGGTTGGGTGGGGATAGAAAGTGATGACACATTCATATGTTACACATTGATTCACATTTATCATAGGTACACAATTAAGTTGAGGCTGATGTTTCAAAATAATCTTTATTTGACTGTCATGCTACACCTGTTACACATACATCACTATCCTACTTATTTTGAATTTGATCAGATACATCATCCTGCTACACTTTGATGACAGGACAGGGGACAACTATGGCTGTTTAGTCTGTCAGATAATCATTCATTCTATCTGCAAATTGTTTACTGTTATCACCATATACAGATTTTGAGCTAGACATTCAGATTCAGACACACTGAAATCAGTTTGGGATGTTAATTTGTACTTCCCACATGCATTTAGTTCTGTAAAACACACTGAGGCTTATATATTCAGGGGTTATTACTACTTTATTTATTCATACATGAGCCTTTCTGTCACTCTCAGACATTCTGCAACTTCACAGTTCAGGTTGGTACTTCTAGGCTTTGTTCACATATTAGACCTGTGGTGATTCAAACACTTTCCAACAGCCTCACTTCTGTCATGATTCAGCATTTGAACAGGGATATATCTCACATGTGACTACCTCAGATTCTGAAGCTGTACTCTTGAGACTACTGCAGGTTACAGTATATTTAATTAATGATGGGACATCTGTATTACAGCACTGTTTAATTCTATCAATTATATTTCCAGTTACACTTGCATACTGATGAACTTGTTGCAGCCATACCTGCAGACTTTCAATTCCTGCTTGCACATTATATTACTTTTAATCAATACACTGCACTGTTCTGATACATGGTACATAATAATATTTATTTACAAGTACTGGGTGGGGTTACTAACCTGCATGGTGGCGCAGCCGCACCAGCCTTCTGGCGTGCATCTCACATGCAGAGCGGACACCTGCAGCTGTAATACAAAGGGAATAATATTGGACTACACATCTCCATGGTATCAGCTGGTTGAAATCCTTACATACATGGGTAAAATGTGACTTACTCAGTAGTGGGGCGTTGGGCATTTGCGGGCCTCCTGGATCCAACGGTTCAATTGGTCCTGCTTATGCGTCTCTTCAGGTCCGCATGGTGGTGACGGACCTGCTCACCAGTGCGTGGAATGCCAGTAGCACTGGTCAGATCACGAGCCAACTGGTCCCACGCCTCTGCCCTATATACTCCCCATGAGACCTGGCCCTGCATGAGTTGGGCCTCGTGATTATGGACAAGGAGCCAGACCATGTATCTGGACTCCTCAACGCCCAACGCTGTGCTCGAAAGCAACGTCCCTCACCTACTCCACTCATGCTGACTGCAAGTCTGTTCTACAATCAGTTATGCTGTGTATTCCCGCCTATGGGGCTTATATATGCTGCTTTTCCCGCACATTTCTCTGATTGGCCGTTTTGGAATTGTATCTACTTCACTGAAAATGCTTTCTCATGCTCCATTCTGGGTTTTATCCCATATATATGCTATTTCTGCATTTCTAGGTAGTGCTGTCATGGCTTGGTGGTTTAGTTCCTTGTCTGTAGTGCATGGTATCCTGGGTTTGAATCTGACAACTGATTTTTGCTTTTCCTGACAGAAATGAGTTGAGGACCTGTCAATCAAACATGCCAAAAGCACTTTTAAGCACTTTAAACCTGTTCTGCGCTCGTTTGCGCACTGGCAGTTAGCCTGTGGGAGCGGCGCGCAAACGGTGTGCGCTGGGATAAATCTTAATTGGCAAGTGACACACATGTTCAGCTAATTGCACACAGTTTCAGCCTGTTTACCTGCTGCTTGGCAACGGGCACGCAGTTTGCAGCTTTTTAAACACTACTCAGCTACGGGCACTCTGTCTCACGGCAGCTTAGCTATCAGTACATTTCTGACTATTTTTCTTCTTATGTTACTTCAAAATGCTCTATTTCATTCCATTTTACAAAAGGGAATACATTTACATTTGTACAATACTGTCAGGGGGCTTTTTAGTGCTTATTTACAAAAAAAAAAAAGGTTGTTGTAGGGGCTCGAACCCTGCCTGCCTACTCTTAGGGCGGCTACTCTACCGCTAAGCTATTATTTCTTGGCTTACTTTGCATATTTAGTTCTTATATCCTTTTCCACTGACTGCTAACTGTGATTGCGCTAGTAGCACACCAGCACACAGTAGCAAACATTTACGGGGTTTAACAAAAAAAAAAGGTTTTAATTTAATTTTATGACATCTCTTCACTTTATACACTGATGGCCAGTCGGGGCATGTGTTGTATAGTGTGTTTATTCACATTTTCATGGCCTTTCTCGTGGCTGTTTACTTTCAGCCATTCTAGTCTTCCGGGGGCGTGTCCACTTGCAGAGCTTAGCCTACAGACACACCCCCTACTCTCTTACACGGACCGTGTAAGAGTTACTAGTGTGATTCAGCATGCCTCATGCACCTCATGCATATGCATGACATGCTGACATCACACAGTTTAACTGCAGCCTCCGTGTAAGAGTTATAACTCTTACACGGAGGCTTCCTGAATCTGGCCCATTATATTCATAACATTTTTAAATTCATTGAACGAAGGAGGTGTATCTGAAATCCAATTTCTAGTTATTATTTTCCTAGCCACTGCTAGGATAGACCATAACAAGGGAAGCTTAATCTTTTTAACACATTGAGTTACAGGTGTGTTGAATAATATAAGAGACTTAGAAATAATGAAATTATCTGTAAAAAGAGCCTGCAAAAATTCATTAATTGACTTCCAGTATTCTTTCAACTTCATACAGTCATAAAACATATGAGCCCAGTCAGCATTAATTTCTACATTACATCTCTTACATAGATTATCTTTATTATTAATTTTATTCATCATCAAAGGTGTATAAAAGATCTATGTAAAAATTTCCATGTATAAAGTCTCCAGACAATGGAAGATGTAGTTCTATAAGCAGATTCAATATATATTGTTTATCTTGTTGAGTTGGTGGGTCCTCATTAATAGAGGTGAAATAATTCCAGTATGAATCTACATTGTAAAAGTTTCTTGTCTGATAATTTTATGTATATATGAAAGTTTACCTTTATCAGAAACTTTATGCTGTAAATTTATTATCAAGTAATCAATCAGTTTTGGAATAGATTCTTTAACTGTTATAGACATTAGATCTATTCTATCAATGAGATGTTGTCTAAAGATCTGAACCTCTAACCAGCAAGTTTCTCTTAGATCAAATTCTTGTTTTAAGAAATCTAGATTTTAACTTTATTATCAGATATCAGCTGATACCAGTACTTTAGATTATTATCTATAGCTAAATGAGCTCCTTCAGAAGTAGATGACATAAGCATACCCTGAGTATAAATTATAGGAATACAATAAAATTCCATTCCCTATACTTAGGGTGCATGAATATAAAGTTACGATAACTAATAATAATATTTAATGGGTAACAGACCATATGTTTAGGTGTAATAGGTGAAGTACAAAACTCCTTTAGCAACCACAACATGGAGTTATTTATAATCATATTTTTATGTGTTAAGGAGATTTTCATGAAGTGCATACTAATTAGCTCCCAATAATCTTTCCATTTTGCGACATATGACCGATCTATTAATAAAGTAATAACTTTTATAATAGAAGAGATAATATATAAATTAAAGTCTGGAAAAGAAATACCCCCTTGAGACCAGCTATTAGTATGTTTCTTTAATGCAATCCTAGGTCTATTAGGTGCCCATAAGAAATTTAACATTAGTGTATTCAGTTTCTTGATTTGATTAATCTCAGAAACATGCCCTGAGATAACTTACTTGGTTCACCTGCTCAGAGACTTCTGTTAAGACAAACCAGAACCACATTACCAATCAGTAAGAATTTGTTGGTTCCCAATGCTAAGGACAACAGAGTAATAAAAGCCCAACTTCTCAAAAAGCATTCATCTGAGAAGTCTCATTATAACAAAACAAGCAAATGTCTTAGTCCATTGAAAGAAGGAGAGATAGTGAGGATGTAAACAGCCAAAGGTTTTGATCGGATTGGACAAGTGAAAAGCTTGAGTGAAGAATTGAGATCCCATACAGTGGAATCCCAGAGTATGGAATAGAGACGGAATTGGAAGCATCTCCTGCCAGTGTCCTACTAGAACCACTATCGCAGCATCTTGTCTGTGACACAGACTTTAATTCTCAGAGCATCTTGGTCAATGTTCTTTTTCAAGAATCTGTTCCTTTTCATGATGTTGCCCCCGATTTCCCAGAAACTGAACATTCACCAGTGACTGTCCCTGTTGCTAAACCCAGTACTATTACATTTTGAGATCAGGTTGTATTTCCAGACCTAGTCTGAGATACACAGCAACCTGGACACGATTGTTTATTGTATTTATGTCTGTATAATCACATGCCTATTTCATTGTCATTTTTAGTGCATGACCAGATTCTTAAAGAGGTAGGATGTAGATCAGAGTGCGTGTTTCTACTTTTAAGAAGCTTTCCGGTCAGTGGGCACGTGCATATAAATACAGAACATGTGCAGGCAGCAGTGCTATTTTGAGTGATAAGCCAGAGTGTAAGCATGTATGAATGAAGTAGTTAGTCAGTTTATTAGTTTGTTTAAGTTTATATTCCAATCCTCCATCCTGATGTGTTTGTATGCAATAAACCAGCAGTCTCTACCCTTTTTTGCACAGACTGGTTTCATGTAAGAAAATTTTCCTTCAACCAGCCATTGAGCATGCATAATAAAGTGCATAATATTTATTTATTTGTCATTTGTTTACTGGGGAGGCCTGACTGGATTAGAAGTCCATTTTCAGCCGAGACCTGGGGAGAAAAGCTCTAAAGGACAATAAAAAGACAATTGGCAATAAGTACCAAAAAAAAGTGTACATTCAGCTTAACTGTATAACATTGATCTGCTATGGTCAAGAGGTACATAAACCTGATGGCAACCTTAGTGACTTCCTATGTTTATAACAGCAACATTTAATATCTGTCCCTATTATTTGGCTCTGCCCATGCATACCTCTCAACTGTACAGATTTCCGCAGAATGTCCAGATTTCTGGCTCATATTTTTGGTGTGTTTCTCATAAAATTGTAGTTTTGTGGAAAATCACTGGCAGACCATTGATGTTTTTAAGTCAGAAAATAATGACAGACAGCTGAGTTTCAGACCTCATACCTTTCAGAAAATACTTGTTAATGCAAAACCTGTATTTCCATCTACTTTCTAAGTTTGTAAGAGCAGTACTTAAAAGTGTTCCTATTTCTGGGCCTTTGCCCCCCCCCCACATTATATTTGGCTGTGTCCTGCTTTCTTGTTCTGAGAGTTTGAGAGGTATATGCCCAGATTTATTGTGTGAGAGGTTAAGTGGTATGGTCCAAAGGTACACAAATCTCATTGCTGCTGCTACTGCTGCCAGGGATCACTCTTCACACAGACACACACACACACACACTCACACACACACACACACACACACACACACACACACACACACACACACACACACACACACACACACACACACACACACACACACACACACACACACACACACACACACACACACACACACACACACACACACACAGACACACACTCTCACTCTCTCTCTCCCTCTCACACACACGCACACAGTGTCTCTTTTGCATTCATGCACACATTCACTCAAACAAGATCATTCTCACTTTCTCTCAGTCTGTCTCACACACACACACACACACACACACACACACACACACGCACACACAGTCTTTTGCATTTATGCACGCATTCACTCAAACAAGATCATTCTCACTGTCTCTTGATCTGTCTCAGACACACACACACACACACACACACACACACACACACACACACACACACACACACACACACACACACACACACACACACACGTAGTCTTTTGCTTTCATGCACACATTCACTCACACACACAGACAGAAACACACACAGACACACACACACACACACACACACACATACACACACACACACACACACACACACACACACACACACACACACACACACACACACACACACACAGACTCTTCTAGTTTCTTGCACACATTCACTCATGGACTCTTCTACTTTTATGCCTGCATTCACTCATGCAGATAAAAACACACACACACACACACACACACACACACACACACACACACACACACACACACACACACACACACATGGACTCCCCTACTTTCATGCACACAGTCACACACACTCGCAGACAGACACATAAACACACATACACATACATACACACATTCACTTTTTCATTTTACTCAGTGCCTTGCGGCCCGGTACCAAATGCTCCATGGCCCAGTAGTGGTCCATGGCCCGGTGGTTGGGGACTGCTGCAATAAAATACTTAAACAAACACCCAAGCCTCTTTGTCTCATTGAACTACACAAGACGAGCAACAGGTTCCGCTACAGATCATCGAAAACCAAATCTTGAAGATCCAAAGTAAAAAAGTACATTGCCTGAAATAGAAGACTCAAAAAAAACCTTCAGCAGGATTCAATAAAGCCTGTCCAGATGTTTTCATGCACACAGGTACGAAAACCTTTAAATTCAGTAAGCACCGTGTAGTGGCATGCACCCCCCCTGCCCAAACAAGGTAAACACTGTGCCATGCTAATTAGCTGAATTACATACTAATTAACCAATCTAATATAGTAGAGCTATCCAACAAGCTATAAAATAACCCTGTAGACTACATACTGGTGTTCCCCATGAATTCAAAAAGTTTTGGAATACAGCCACAGAAAAGAGTCTACACGGATACAAAAAAATTTAAAACTTTTGATAATTTTACAGAACAGGTTGGATGCAACAAAAGAAGAGTGACAATAACAACATCATTTTTTTTTGTGCCATAACAGAAAAGCAGCTTTGGTCTCCCACCCCCAGATGAACAGTAAACTTGTAAGTAATGCAGACAGATAAAAGTGTAAAAGTGTGTGCTATTCCAAATAAATATAAAAACCATTAAACAGACTTTTCATATTTACATGTCAGCATATGCAATATGTAGCTGACGAAATGCAGGCATATCATGCAAAAATCAGTACTCCTCTGTGAAGATATATCCCAAAGTAATATCCTCACTTCTTTGTGCAACACATAAACAAATGAGCTCCCCTTCAGTATCCCTAGCTACAAGGTTGCTTTTTGGTATCGATTCAAAATGGTGAAGATGCAAATCAGGTGTGAACTCATTAGAATTGCTAATTCCCCACAAAATTGGATCTGTGTAGGGATGTGAACATTGTGCAGGCACTACCTCAGTGTTTGTGTTTACTGGATGGCAAACGTGAATGCTTACATTAGGTGGGTGTGTCAGGTTAGACTTACAAAGTATTATATGTACGTCTGTCAAGGTTGGAAATGCAAGTAAGCAGCACACAGTTCACAGGTTCTGTTTCATTAACATCCAACCTCATCTTCATTTGTCGGCAAGTTGTGTTTAATCTGTCAGTTTTTATTTATTTTGCCAGGGTTTGTATGATGCTGCACTTCCGTTAAAAATCACAGGTAATGAGGAATGAATGGAAGTTTTGCAGTGCTTAGCTTGCTTACCCAGCATTGCATGAAAGAGCAAAATGGAGAACTTAAAAATGATACGTAAATAAGGGAATGTCATGTAACCATTACAGTGTCAGCATTGGTAAAGTTTAATAGTTAATATTTAGTCTAGGAAATACACATGCTGCTTACCTGATTCTGTGCCAGCATATGTTAATGGATTGATACATTCTTTTTTTGGGGGGGGGGGGGCAGATGGTAATGGGTTTGAATACATGCGTATCTAATAATGCGTATCTAATACTTTAAAATACTTTTCATTGTCGAGTGATAATGCAATTGCAGAGTGATAATGCAATGCCATGAATTGTTTAGACGAGATGTGTTGCTGTGTGTTGGCATACCTCAATGGTGTTAAGCGGCATTGCTCAGGGGTAACCACACCTGTTTGCTGCTGTACCTATGTCTGCCTACACCCACAGCAGCTGGTGGTTCCCCCTCTGACTCCTGTTCTGCCTCTGGCTGTGGTAACATTGGCATTGGTGCTGGGATGTCTGCCCCTTCCCTTTATTGATCCTGCTTTAGCTTTTTCCTCAGGATTATGCTGTGTAGCATGGCAAACTGTTAAGATTTTTGTATATGTCTGTGGATTGTACCTTAGGGCTTCCCCAAATGTATTTAGGCACCAGAACTGTGACTTCAGTAGTCCAAACACAAGCTCTGTAACATTTTTTGTTTGAGCGTGTGCCTCATTATGGCATTCTTCCTTGGGTGTGTGCATTTCTGATGGATGTCATCAGCCATGGTTCCAGTACATAAACTGCATCCCCCAGTAAATGACCCTGTGGGATATCCCCCCAGCAAACATCTGGCACAGCTGGGAGGTGTGTCAGATTATAGGATCATTGGAAGAGAGGTAAGTCATGGTAGCTGCCAGGGTTGCCAGCACACACATTCAAGATGATTCCCTGTGCATTACACATTATTTGGAAGTTGATAGCATGGTAGCTATTTCTGTTACTATAGAGCCTACCCTTTTCCAAAGGTAGTGCCTTAATTTCTACATGCAATCTATGACACCCAGTACTTCAGGGTGATGTGCTGCTTGATAGAACTGTTGCATATTTCTGGCCCTCTCCTCAGAACTACAGGGAACACATATGTGCTCACTGGCATGTTGCAGCATAGCATCCAGGAATTGAGTGGAGGATTCTGGATGGTGTTGCCTGTGACACCCCCAGCACGCCCCCTGTTGGTCTGTGAATTGTACCTGTAGCTAAGGCTCTAAGGGCTACACATACTTTAGCTTCCACGGAGATGTGTTACACTCAGTTGGCTCTGGCTCTAACCTGGGAACAACAGAAGTATCAGAGTTACTGTAATATGTTCTGTAATATGTCCCTCTCCACCCTGTAGCGGTCTACAATTTTCATGTCATGTTAGGTTTTGATAAGTTAAATGCCCTTACCATTCTGTCTGTGGAGACTTCATGTCTGTCCTCCAAAAGTTTTGAAATCTGAAGGAAAAAACAGAATGGACTCTACATGTATGCTATATAGCCTTTTAAATAGCTCCACCAGATTGGTTGATTAGTATGTAATTCAGCTGCTTATGCTGTAATTAGCATTATGAAACACAGATAAAGACAGATGCAGTCCATTAATAATCTACAGCATTATAAAAAGGCAAATATGTAGCTAGCCAAACCGATGTTGAGGAGAGGTGTATATGTTTGCAAGACTTCAAAAATGCCTTTTCTTCAGGATATATCTGTATGGAGGATTACAGAACTTCAGAAGGTATGCTTGCTTTTTGTCAGCTGCATACTGCATATGCTGAAATGTATTTAAGAAAATCTGAAGCAAAGCCTTGTACACATTCATCTGTATACATTACTTAAAAGTGTACTGATGGCTTTGGCATGTTATCAAGCCACTTAGGTTCATAGGTTCATAGGTTCATACTAGGCTATCTGCCCGAGGGCATTTATAAGCCTAGCCCATAGTTTTGTGGCTTACACCACCCCTTTTGTATGGGGAACTATACCCATTATTTTGCTGTGCCTCTGTCTAGCAGTGACACTGAGGTAATCCCTGGAGTATATCTGCGATCTCCCATCCATTGGTCAAGATTTCTCTTGAACAAGGTCAGCGAGGTGCTCTGCCTCACATATACCGGGATTTTGTTCCACAGCATAGGGAGTCTCTGGGTGATGAATCTATTCCTCCAGCACGTCCTATTAATAGCCGTGTCGAGGTTTAAGTCTCCTGCCCTTGTGGCTCTGACGGATCTAGATTTTTTGAGGTGAAGCATATTCGTCAACTCTGGGTTTGACATGGCCTTGTATGTCAGGCAAAGGTCACCTCTGAGCAAGCGGTAAGCGACTGAATAGAGCTGGAGTTCTTTCAGTCGGGCAGCATAGGACAGATTTTTGAGACCCTTTATCCTTTTGGTGAGGAACTTTTGTGGCCTCTCTAGCTGCTGCAAGTGTCGGGTCAGATACATTCCGAATGGGGCATTGTACTCAATCATTGGTCTGATGAGTGATGAGTATAGGGAGACTATGATCTCCCTTGATCTAGATGTGAATCCCTTCATGATGAGGTGGGCAATGTAGAAGGTCTTCCTAACTACTTTAGCTACATGGGTGTCGAATGACAGGCTACTGTCAACCTGGGTCCCCAGGTCCCTGATAACTTCTTCTGTGCTCAGAGGATTACCACCTATATGGTAGCTAGGGGTAACCTTGTTTTTCCCAAAGGGTATGACTATGCATTTTTTGGCATTTAACTTTAGGCCATGGCTCTGGCACCAGTCATCCGTTTCTGTGAGACCCTTCTGAAGGATATCTGTGTCAGATGTGTTTTCGACTACGGCCCAGTTTGCAGTCATCTGCAAACTTTGTCAGCCATAACCCTCCTGTGTTTGCTTGTACTTCGGAAAAGTAGATGCCAAACAAGAGTGGGCCCAGGACTGAGCCCTGTGGGACACCACTTGTGACAGGCTTTGAGTCTGACATGGCGCCAGCAACTCTGACCCTGTGGGTTCTGTCACTCAGCCAGTTTGCAACCCATCTTGTGATGTATGGGTTAACATTTAAGCTGATGAGTTTTTCAATGATACCCGAGTGGGGTATTGTATCGAAGGCCTTCGCCAGATCGAGGTAGGCTATATGGACTGCCTTTCCCTCATCAATGGCTTTGGTGACTGTTTCGAAAAAGTCAACCAAGTTTAAAAGGCATGATCTGCCTTTGACAAAGCCAAACTGGGTTGGATCCAAAGTCTGCAAATTCCCTATGTCTTTATTTATGAGGTCCATTATGATCCTCTCCATAGCTTTGCAGATAAGGCTTGTCAAGCTAATGGGCCAGTAATTTCCAGGGTCTGTGGAGGCACCACCTTTGTGAAGTGGGACCACAGTCGCAGTGCGCCACTCCCTGGGTACGTATCCAGAGGTGAGACTATGATTAAACAGCTGTCCTAGCTGTGGGTTTAATTCCTCGTTGAGTTCGTGGAGCACACAGCCTGGGACACCATCAGGTCCCATGGATGCTGTGTTTTTTGCTTTGGAGAGAGCAGTTCTCACTTGGGCGTTTGAGATGTTTGGGGGGCTGCAACCATTTGGTATAGATATCTCTCCTTTTGGGGAGGGGAGTTTGCACTGAACCTGTCAGCCAGTATGTTGGCAATGTCTGTAGGATCAGTAATCTTCACATCATTTTGAACTAGTTCTGAGCATATCTGGGAGTTTCCTCCCAGGTTTCTAACATAGCTAAAGAAGGCCTTATGATTGTCCTTTGAGTCTTTAGCTATTTTTCTCTCAAAATTTGCTTTGGATGATTTTATGAGAGCTCTTAATTTTTTACTTATAGTGATCAAGGGGGCCTTACCTTTTAAGGATTTTGCTCTATCTTGTAGTAGCTTCCTCCTTTTGTTGTAGAGTTTGTTTATGGCTGGGGTCCACCAGACTGGACGCTTGCCCTTGGTACGAAGAGTCTTTGTTTTGCTTGGGATTGCCTTATCCATGCAGTGCTGCAGGTGCTGGTAGAAGGCATTTGTAAGTGATTCAACGGCTTGAGTACTGATTTCCGCTGGCTCGGGGGCCTTAAAGGAGACCACACTAGTCTTTAGAAGTGTGAAGTCGGCTTTCGAGAAGTTTTTTACTGTGGTCTTTTTTATTTCAGGTGGGGGTGGGATGAAGACCTCCAGCAAGATTAGTTTGTGATCTGATCTCACCAGTGAGGGGTATACTTCCGGTGTTGAACATTGTGCTCCCATGTTCGTGATGATGAGATCAAGTATGTTTTCTCCTCTTGTGGGGATGGTGACTAGTTGTTCCATGGCATTTGAGTTTATGAATTCCAGGAACTTTTGGGCTAGGGTGTTTGGGCTTGAGTAGTGTTCCCAGTCTATATTAGGGTAATTGAAGTCACCTAGTATGATGGTGTTTGGAGATACATTTATCCCTCCAGTGTTTTCAGGAAAGCCATGTGAGGTTCCTGAGTTTGTGAGGGTGGCCTGTAACATGCTACAATTTGCAGAGCAGTCTTGCCTATGGTTAATTGCACCTGGATGGTCTCCGATGCATCGTGCGTTGCCACCAGTCTTGAGGTGTGGGTGTCCTTGATGAATATGGATACCCCCCCTCCTTTCTTGGTATTGTCCGGATTTTGGGGGCGGAACGCATGGTATGAGGTAAAACCTGTTAGTGCTGGGGTGCTCTCAGGAGCCTTGAACCAGGTTTCTGTCACAGCACAGACATCGATGTTCTCCATACTGAGAAGGGCCTCGAGTGTGTGCATTTTGAGATTTAGACTTCTGGCATTGAGCAGCATTACCCTTAGTTTTTTTCCTTTTTTGTGTTCTAGGGTGGTAGGTTTAGAATTTGAGCCTTGCCTAAAAAAGGCACTATGGGGGTGGCAAGAGCCTTTGCCAATATCCGGAATCCCAGGGGTGACAGGTGCAAGCCGTCCCTTGCAAAGCAGCGTGGCTTGTCCAGCATGTCATCCCAGGCAGCCAGACATTGGATCCTCTTTGAATGACACCAGAGTTTAAGCCAATTGTTAAATCTGATCATCTTATCTCTGTATTGTGGCATCATTCTTGGTGAAGGTAGGATACTGCTCAAGGTCAGGGTCATACCTGCCTGGGCTACATAATCAGAGAGCTCCTCAATGTCTCTTTTCATGTAGTCCAAGGAGGTACATCTCAGGTCATTTACACCAGCGTGGACAATGACTGAGTCGTATTTGTACCTGCTGTTGAGAGACCTGAGTGCTTGCGTTATGTGGCGGATTCTAGCGCCCAACAGGCAGCTTACTGTAACTCTCTCCTTACTCAGTCTGGTGAGCGGGACGTCAGTGTGTCTGACTATGGAGTCACCAATGACTAGTGTGTCTGGCATTGTGTTTGGCCTTAAAGGCTGTGACTGTTTGACACTCTGACTGTGAGGTCTATGTGTTGCAGGTATTGTGTTCTGAGGTGGTGGTTGTTTGGGTGTCTGCTTTGGTGGCCTCTGCTGTTTTGGTAGATTTCTGATCAGAACCTCCGAGTATGTCTTTGTGTGTTTATGTGTATGATTTGAGGTTGTGATGGTACTATGTGAGACTGGGTCTATAGTGTGTGTGGTAACCTTCTCCTCCTGTCTGGTCTTGCCAGCCCTAAGTTGAGAGAGCTCAGCCTCCATTTTGGCCGTATAGTTGCATCTCTCGCATGTATTTGTGTTTTGTGGGAGGAGGAGAGGGTTGTCTGTGTACATGAGGCAATTGTAATATTGCCTCAATATTCCCAGGTTCACCAGCTGAGCAGGAGAGGATACTAGCAACTTCACAGGTATACATGATTGGCAATAAGTGAAAATGCAATGCTCTGTGATAAATATGTGCAAATGTTTCAGGGACAGTTCCTTTGATAGTACTTTTAACATTTCTAAGATGGTTTGCTAGCAAAATGTGTCATTTGCCTGTTGCTTTGGGTGGTGGGAGCAAAGTTGAGTTACTGTCAAGGCACAAATAAGGATAGCCTGTTCTTTTGTGGGGAGAGGAAAGCGTTACTGTCATGGCACAAACAAGGATAGACTGTTCTTTTTTGGGGGGAGGGGCAAAGGTGAGTTACTGTTATGACACAAACAAGGATATGTTGCTATTGCTACTCTGCTTATTTTGCATCCTGCCTGTTGTTCATATTTCACATCCCTAGACTGTTTTGATGTTTCTCCAGTCAGTATTACTGAGTGGCTAGCTTTTCTGTTTTATCTGGAAACAGTTATTTTGTAGTTTTGTAATACTTATGTGTGTTATCCTTCTGTTGTTTTTTTCGGACACCTACAACTATGCCACTCAATCATGCAAATTCCGATGGTGAGAACCAGGTGATTGTAGATTTCTTTAGCCAACATGGGGCTTTTCTACAAGAAAGAGGACATGGAGATTTGGGATGCCATATGGAAATATGGTGTCAGCTGGTGGATGACTTCAATGCTGTGGGTGGCCACAGCAGAACATATGAGCAAGTGCACTACAGGGTTACTGACATGATCACATCTGCAAGGAGGAGAGCAGCTGCTGTGGGCTGTGACCAGATGGCTACCAGGGAAGGCCTTGCTAGGGAACCACCATTAACAAACAATGAGCAGTTCTTGGCCAATATCCAGGATTCTGACAGCTCACAGGAGTTTGCAGTACAGTATGCTTTGGATGTTGGAGCCACACATTCACAGACAGCAAATGCAACCTAGGAACAGCTTCCATGTAAGCTTTGGTATCTCTACAGTTGACAACTGTTGTATAGTAAAAGAATTACAATCAAAACATTAATTCTGTGTCACATTTATTTATTTATTTATTTTGGGGGGGGTGAGATTGAAGAATGTTGCAGTTATAAGCTTAGGTTGGAGTTGTCGGCCACATTTTGTTGAAAGTATACTTTATGTGTGCATCAAGGGACAAATGTATTGCCCCCCCATGTTACGGTTAATTGTGATGATGTTGCCCTTACCTGTTGTTAAAGTTCTTCCAGGACCATTGAGGCTACACAGGAGTATCTCTTCTGCAGATGGTAAGCAAAACATTTTGTCAGTACTGCTAAGCAATTTAAAGAAATATTTAATTGTGTGACTTGATCTCAGGCTAGTTGTGTGTATTGTTATACTGTCTGTAATAGTGCCAGCACTGTTAGTTTGTTACCAAATATTGTACTATAGTAGTGCAGGTATTAATTTATTCCTGTTTTTTTCTTGTTTTTTGTCCCAGGTGATCATGACCGTGTGAGTGTGGGCCCTTTGCCACCTGATACCAGTGTATCAGCAGACTCTGATGATGATGGTTACAAAACTGAGGCACAGCTGGGGGGTGCAGAGGTTGAATCTGACAGAGGTTGACATCCAGCCATCCTCTGCATTCTCATCGGACAGCCAGTAGGCCTATGCATACCCAGTCCACTGACCACACAGATATTGTACTGGTGGAGGGTGAGGACATTGATCAGGGAAGCGTGGCTACTGCAGCTCCAGTGCCTGTTGACTCTGGCCATAGCCAAAGTGCGGGCAAGGTGCCACACAGGAGAGTTGATAGGGGTACTCAGATGGAGGCTGATGATACTCCTCCATTTGGTGCAGGTGTCTCTTCCTGTGTCACTCAAAATATGTTTAGGGTCATCATGGAAGCATTGGCATATTCAGAAATGTGCACCAGACAAATGCTCAGCATTGTAGATATAGCACAGTCTGACATGCTTGACTGCCTTCACCATGTTGCAACAGTGTCTGTGATAGAATGTCTGCTGGGAGGGGAACAGCATCCATGTGGGCGTACTGTAGGTCAGCCACAACATCTGCTAATAGCCAATGTGGTTGTGCCCAATCACGGTCCCATAGTGTCAGTACATCCACTGCCCCATCAGTGAGTGTGCTGTCCACACCCAGATGTGGCAGGCCATGGGGTCATGGTCCTTGGAATTCCCATGAAGGGAACTTGTCCAGAAGACATTAGTAATGTTCAGGTAGCAGCAGTGCATTTGAACTTGGGCATGGAGGTGCCACTACAACTCCAGGCAGAGCTAATTCTCATGGTCAGGGTGACAACAATGAACTGCCATATCTACCATGCATGGCTCACACCTATCCTACATCCCTAACTAGCCTTATCTGCAAGGCCATGGAATGAATTATTATGGACCTTATCAACAAAGATCTAGGTAATCTCCAAACACTTGATCCTACTCAATTTGGATTTGACAAAGGGAAATCATGCCTATTAAACCTGGTGGACTTGTTCGAGACAATCACCAAGGCCCTGGATGAGGGGAAATCTGTGCATACAGCCTACCTAGACTTAGCCAAGGCATTTGACACTATCCCCCACTCAGGCATGATTGACAAACTCACCCAGCTGGGTATCAACCGTTATATCATTAGATGGGTCATTAACTGTCTCACTAATAGAACACATATAGTCAAAATAGGGGAAGCCACCTTCAACAGCAGACCTGTAACTAGTGGTGTACCACAGGGATTAGTCCTGGGACCTCTACTGTTTGGAATCTATTTCTCTGGTGTACAAGCTAAAACTAAAGATCTGTGGCTGACAAAATTTGCTGATGACTGCAAACTGGGAGCAGTCATAAAATCTCCAAATGGTGTCAACATCGTACAATAGGGTCTTACACAAACAAATGATTGGTGTCAGTCATGGCCTTAAACTCAATACAAAAAATGTATTATTAATTCCTTTCAGTAAAAGTGATGTTCCTGCTAACTACCACATCAATAACAACACCCTAAGTACGCATTCAGTGGTGAGATACCTGGGCACACAGGTTGACAGCAACCTTACCTTTCATTAACGTCACCACAGTGGTAAGGAGTTCATTCTATATTGTTCCTCTCATAAGTAAGAGCATTGCCTCCAGTAAAAAAGAAGTTATAACCTCCCTGTACTCTTCCCTTATCAGGCCAATGATTGAGCACAATGCCCCTTTTAGTATGTACCTTTCCAAGCACCTGCAGCAAATGGAGAGACCACAAAGGTTCCTCACAAGGAAAATTCAAAGTCTTCAGCATGTGTCCTATGTGGATCATCTGAAATCACTCACTATTCTGTTTCATGCAGACGACTCAGAGGCGATCTCTGCCTTGCATATAAGGCAATCCCTGCTTTACTGGAAATGCTGCATATCTGCAAGTTGAATGGTACACGGGTTATTCGCTCTAAAGGCCTTAACCTGATATGTGACATTAATAGAACCTGCTGGAGGGACAGATTTGTCTCCCAGAGGTTACCACACCTTTGCCTCTGAAACAGAGCATCTCATTGATCCTCTTCAAATGCAGTCTAGATTATTGGATGTGTAACCATAAATTCACCCTGGGGGTTCCACCTGTGTCCCTCTTGGACAGGGGCAATAGGTGCTGAATGTGGAAGTAAGGGCCATTAGCCTAGTAACCTCCTGTGATCCTATACCAAGATGTAGATCTACCACTGAGGTTGGCTGTGTTCATGCAGACACTTGTACACCAATTTTTATTTATTTTTACTTTATTTACATTTGTTGGCCGGGAGTGTCCAACTGGATGTAGGTCCATTTTCAGCGGAGGCCCGGGGGGAAAAGCTCCACAGTTAAAATAAACAGACAGTAGTTACATTGGATTACATAGCGATTAACAATTTAACATAGCAATTGCAACATATTTACAGATGAAGAACATAGTACTTCAGTAGACAACTAGAATCTTTATCTGTGAAGTACATAACCCACATTAACAAATGTTACAATAAGAAGTTCCTGCTGTATAATAAGTACTAGGCTTATGAGCATCTGAGCTTGCTATAATCAAGGTAGTTAGTAGAGTGGAAAGAAAGGTAGTGGTTGGATGGGGTGGGTGATATTAGAGTGGGAGTTGCAAGGGCATAGCCAGCATGTTTTTAGGTGCACTTTTAGTAAAGTTCTGAAGTGGGTGCATGATGGTATATGGAGGTAATTGTGGGTGGGAGGGAGTTCCATAATTTAGCTTTGGTGCAAGAGAATAGTGCTTCACCAGCAGCATTATTGGCTTTAGTGATCTGCAAGTGATTTTTGTTGCTGGATTTAAGTGGTCTGGTGGTGTGATAGGGTTGGAGTAGATTCTGGAGGAATGAGACATTTAGTGGATGGTTTACTAGTTTGTGGGGGAGTGAGAGTAGATACCATTGAAGCAGGTGAGGGAGTTCAAGTCAGCCCAGTTCAGCAAGTGAGAGACAGTGGTGACTACGGTAGGATGCCCCTGCGGTGAATTTGGTGATTTTGTTGTAGCAAGTCACTAGCTTGTTTAGATCGTATTGCCTTAGGTTGGTATATATTGGAGAGGCATAAAGTAGGGTGGAGATAAGGTGGGAATTTGATATTGAAATTTCACCTGGAGGACCTCTATATACACACACACACACACACACACACACACACACACACACACACACACACACACACACACACACACACACACACACACACGCACACACAACAGTTACATGGTTCAGCCTGTCTGCTTCCCTTTCTTACTCACACACACTCACCAGCCTTTTCTGTCAGCCTAGGCCTCCTGTCCCCCACCACAAAATTCTGTGCAAGTGATAACTGTGCTATAACCCTGTTTTCTATCCTTTGGATTCTGGGATACAAAAGCTTGGAACACATTAGGGATATTGAAAATGTCAAGATGTCTAGTTCAGTGGCAGAACATTTTTATTATGTACATCAGAGTTAGTCTAGGGGATTAGTAGGTACAATTTTAGAAAAAGTGGTAGATAATTATTTGTATAAGAATATCAAAAATGTCTTGGTGTATAAGGAAACAATTTATATTTTAAAATTTGATACTTTGGCACCACCAGGAATGAATGTAGATTTTAACTGGAGAGTTTTACTTTAAATAATTTCTTTGTATGTAATTTAATAATGAGAATATTGGTTAATAGGGTTAATGAATGTATTATAAATATGGCGTGTGATGGATGCTTAGTATTCTCCTGTGAAGGCATCACCCGAGACGTCAGAGGAACAACAAATACTGTTATGCACTTTGTTTGGATACTAGTTTGTGTTTTTTCTATACAAAAGCTTTGTGCCTGATGCTCAGGGTGCATAAGTACATTAGTGCTTAGTATATCTGCATTTGTGGTATTGAACTGATATATTGGCCTTGGCAAGTTATACAGTTGATAGCATCATAATTTCACAAGTTTATAGTGAATGCTCTTGTAAGGATTGTGAATTCAGAAATTGCAATATGTGTGTGTCATTACTTTCTGAATTCACTGTTTATTGATTTTTCAGTACAAATGTATGGTGCACATCATAAGTCATACCATCATATTCAGATCTTAGGATTGTATGACCGCACTGGAGTCGTACCTCATCAGAACCGTAATACAGTATAATGCTCTCTTTTGCATGAACCTACTTACATGTCCTACAAACCATACCATGATGTATGTGGCTAGATTAAACGCTTAGTCACTGAGATCTGTTTGGTATAGGATAACGTAATGTCTGCCTGTCCACCAGGCCAGTGTCTGGCCATGCCCTGGTGAGATGACTGCAAAAATCTGACATAGCTGATGAAATCGTCTATTGAGAATATGGTAATAACAGTGTCCCACATGCTGCTGTGAAAGGCTCTCTGTAATTTGAGCCAAGAGCTCACAGACATATTCACACACACACACACACACACACACACACACACACACACACACATATACACACACACATACACACACGCACAAAGAATCACACACAGTTGACTGCAGTGAGACTAGAACCCCTACCTAAGTACACAGACACAGTATGTAATGCAAGTGCCATGGCACAAGTCTGACTTTTGCACAGGCCTGCATAGGTTCACAGTATCATACGGTCATATGAGGCTATTAACATGATGGCCTTAGGTTCAGAGGTTCATAGTTGGTTACTAGGCTAATGGCGCTAGAGTCTTTTCAAGCCTAGCCGAGTTGTACCATTGTTCCCTTACAAACCAGGATATGTAATCCATATTTGCAAATCCATGATCCGCACAGGTTGCGCCTAAGAGCAAATTTATCCCTGGGGCAAATTTATGATTTTCCATCAAACTGTCCAAGTTATAGGGTCATTGAGGGGTCAGTTTCATGTGAATTGGGAGTGTGTTCCATAGCAGTGGCAATACCTGGGAAATATATCTGTCTCTCCAACATGTCCTGTTGATGTTGCATGCTAGCTTAAGGTCTCTAAAGGGTGTGCATCTTGTTCCATTTGATTTACAGAGGTGCAGCATTTCCATTTATGCAAGATTTGGGAGTGCTCTGTAGGCCAGGTACAAGTTGCATCTCAGCAGTCTATAAGATACAGTGTACAGTGACTGGGCCTTCAGTCTGTCCATGTAGGCCATATGTTGAAGTTCCTGGATTTTCTTGGTGAGAAATTTCTTTGGTCTCTCCAGCTACTGCATGTGTCTGGTAAGGTACATGCAAAACTGAGTATTGTACTCTATTATTGGTCTGATTAGGGATGAGTGCAGTGGATTGATGATGCCCTTAGTCTTGGATGCTATGCCTTACTTATGAGCTGTGCAATGTAAAAGGCCTACCTTACCACTGTAGACACATGAGGATGAATGATGAGGTTGCTATCAACCTGCATTTCCAAATCTCTCATCATTGAATTGGAAATTGGGATTATTGTTAATACTGTATTTTACAGAGAGTTCTCCTTTGCTGAATGGGATAATAAGTGCATTTTTTGGATTAAGTTTAAGTCAGTGGCTTCTGCAACAATCATTTATGTACGTCAGGCCATGTAATATGTCAACATTGTTTGGAGATTCAATGATCACCCAGTTTGCAGTCGTTAGTGAACTTGTTGAGACACAGGCCATCTGTTATTACCTGAAGTAGATTCCAACCAGCAGGAGGTCCAGCATAGACCCTTGTGGAACACCACTGGTGACAGGTCTGCTGGTAGAAATGGAATCCATAACTATGATTGTATGCATTCTGTTAATGAGGCAGTTGGCTTTACACCATTAGGTAAGCAGCCTATCCCGTCACATAGGGGCTATGGTTTTGCCATTGACCAGTGTGATTATCACCTGTTCTTTGGAGATACTAAGTAGAGAACTGGTGACGAGTAAGCTTTGGGTATGATTAGTGCAGAGAAGGGTGTGAAATTTTTGTCAAACCCATCTGCTAATAGGTTAGCGATGTCCTCAGGTTTAGTATGAACTGGGCCTTCTGTTTTACATTACAGATAAAGCTAAAGAATGCCTTGCAATTATGCTTAGCTATGAATACTAATTTAGTTTCATAATTAGCTTTAGAGGACTTAACCAGTGTTCTAATTTGCTTGTTCAAGCTATGGAGAGTTCTGCTGAGACTGTTCCCTCGAATTCCTGAGCATTAGTTTCTTTCTCTTGTTGTATAATGCATTTATGTTAGATATCCACCAGGGCAGCTTGTTTTTCATGAGCAAGGTTTGATCTGTTTTGGTACAGCTAAGTTTGTACACTTGCAAAGGTGTTTATACAGGGCATTTGGTACACCTCCATATAGGACTCTTTGCTGTCAGTGGTGTCAGGAGTTTTTATGCTATTTATGCCATCACTTAGGAGGCTAGAGTTTACTTTAGAGAACATTTCAACCTTTTCTATACTGAGGGAGGATCAGTTATGATCGTTACAGTGAACATGACTGATTTATGGTCAGACCTTACCAGGGAGGGTGTCACACCTGGGGTGGTGCAGCAATCTCCCATGTTGGTGATCCAGAAACATTTGAGTCCCTTGTAGGTGTGTGGTCTAACTGTTCCAGAGTGTTTGTGTTTACAAAGTGCAGCAACCTTAGGATGAGAGTGTTTGAGCTCATATATGTATCCCAGTCGATGGAAGGATAGTTAAAGTCACCCATGCCCAAGGTGCTTGGATTCTGTTATGAGTGTGTAAACTAGTTCCAGGAATGCACTATGTGGTTTTCATGGTTTACATTGGTGGACCTGTACTTAGCAATGATGTGGAGGAGGGTGTCTTTCCTACAGTTAGTTGGACTTGGAATAACTCTAGGGAGTTGTACTGTTTAACCAGCCTTGAGGTGTATTTGTCTTCTCTAAAGATGGATACAACTCCTCCTTTGGTACTTTCATG
This sequence comes from Protopterus annectens, assembly GCF_019279795.1. Lineage (NCBI taxonomy): Eukaryota > Metazoa > Chordata > Ceratodontiformes > Protopteridae > Protopterus > Protopterus annectens. The sequence goes on from NC_056729.1 coordinate 1,910,310,237, forward strand.
TTCATTTTGCAGTCTGAATGTGTAGAAGGCATCATTGCCTTTCATTGCCGAAGTACTCTTTGTGGTTCTAATCCATATCTTTGTGACTGCACAAACATTGACATCTTCCCATATAAGTAGTGCCTCCACTGAGTGTAGTTTCTGATTTAGACTCCTAGCATTAAGCAGCATAACCTTGAGTTTGTCTTTTGAGGATATGTTTACTTCAGGAATTTTGTGCTTATGACATTGCCTGAAAAAGCCACTATGAGGGAGGCATGTACCTTTACCAGTAACTGAGAGGCAAGAAGTGAAAGATGAAGACCATCCCTGGCAAAAAAGTGTGGTCTGTCGACCACATCATCCCAGGATGACAAATACTGGATTCCCCTGGATTGCCACCAGTAGCTAAGCCAATTGTCGAAGTTGATAATTCTTTTATTTGTACTGAAGCATCATCCTGGGCAAAGGTAGAATGCTGTTTAGGGTTACAGACATACCTGTCTGGAACACATAATCTGAGAGCTCAGTCATATCTCATTTCATATAGTCTGGTGAGGTAGGTCTGAAGTCATTTACTCCAACATGGAGTACGACAGAGGTGTAACTGTGCTTGTCGTTGAGAGACTTTAGTGTGTGCATGGCTTTGCAGATCCTAGCACCTGTCAGGTAGCTGACCATGCCTTTCTCCTTGTACAATATGGTGAGGGGGACATCTGTGTGTCTCAGTATAGATTTGCATATGACCAAGTCATATGGTTTACAGGTGTTTTGACTTAAGAGTTTAATAGGTGACACAGTGATAAGTTTGTTTTTGTGAAGTGGGTTCCTTTTGGACTGTAATGTTTGCAGAAGGTTTACATTTGGGAGGTATCTGCTCTTTTGGTAAGCTTCTAATCACTACTTCTGGGTTTGTGGGGTTATGTGCTGTGCACTTTTTTGAGGAGGTGACGTGTGTGTGCTTACAACCTGTTTGATATCTGGTTTGTTGTTACCTGACAGAGGTAGCATTTATTCTAGATTTATTATATAGCTGCATCTAACACATATTGTATTTGTAAGGTTTAAGAGTACATGGTTGTCAGTATACATGAGGCAATTGAAGCCTAGGTGTGTAAAAACACAAGTACCCTTATTAAGCATATTTAGATGGTCATTGTTAGCAGAATGATTGTGTAAGCAGCAACAACTGGGCCTAGCTATGACAGAGACTGGTACCAGCCCAGAGGTGACTGTACAATCAACCAACCAGTACTGAAGGTTGTGTCTGAACAGGATCATTGAGGAGCACTGCTTTACATGCACTGGGATCCTATTACAGATAAGTGTAAATTGTTGTGGCATATATCTTTCTCTAGCATGTGCTGTTTGTCACAGGTTAGGTTGAGAACCCTGGGGCAAATTATAGTTGTCCCATTTCAATTGCAGATGTTCATCATTTCCAGAAGGGCAGGGTCTGAGACTGCTCTGCAGGGCAGCCATAGGTCACTTACAGTGACAAGTATGTCAGTCTTTCCATGTATGTCATATTTGTAGGCATGGGAACTCCCCAGGCACAACCACTTGTTCTTTCCAATTGCTGCAGGTGTCTGGTGAGCTACAGAGAGGTGTGAGCATTGTACTCCATTATTGGTGTGATAATGGTAGAATACAGCAGAGGTATGACTACCATGGCCTTATATGTGATGTCCATATGTATGATGTGCGCAACGCAGAATGTGTGTTTCACCAGTATGGACGCATAGTGATTAAGTATAGATCGCTATGAACATATGTTCACAAGTCTCACAATACTGTGTTTGAGCTGAGAGAGGTGCTATGTATATCATAATTAGCAAGGTACTTCATTGCCAAAGGGGACAAGAAGGCATTGTTTGCTGTAAGGTTCAGCCTGTGAGTTTGGCACCAATCATTTGTCTGTGTCAATCCCTTCTGTAATTTGTCACCATCATTGGAGGAATCTATATGAGTGCATCCAACTAACAGTCATCTGCAAACGAGGTAAACCACAGGCCACCTACAACAGTTCAGGGAAGTAGTTAACACACATTTGAGGGCCACACACAGATCCTTGGTGTATTCCATTGGTAAGTGGCTAGTGGGAGAGTGCAGTCCCCAGCTTTGAGAGTGTGTGCCCTTTTGGTGAGCCAATTGGTTATCCAGCTAGTACTGTACGGCTTAATTCCCAAATGGGACATTTTCACAATGAGACATGCATGGGAGATATTGTAAAAGGCATTTGATAACTCAACATAGGCAGTATGCCCTGTTATCTGTCATCCAGGTCTTTGGAGTCAATATCAAAGTCCACGATGTTCAATAGGCAAGATCTATCCTTGACAAACACATCAGTCGACTCAAGTGTGTTAAAGGTCACCTATATCCCTGTGGATAAGTTCCATGCTGATCCCTTCTCTAGCCTTGCAGATGAGGTTGCTAGGCTTATGGGTCAATAGTTGTAGTTCTGCATGTTACCAGACTGATGTACTTTGCATAAGACACAACATTTGGTATTACTTTCTGTAGTGTAGGTGATATATGTGTGGAAAAAGAACTGCAACTCCAGGGGTGCAGTGCTTGGGGGGGGCATATGGGTGTATTGTAAATATGTGTCATAGTGTGAGATAGAACCTTCATTGTTTAATGTTTCCATATGTCATGTCATGTAATATCTTATACAAGAAATGGACAGTAATAATAATATGGGGTTTTCCACTGTGCAACAATTAACAAAGATATGCACGTTTGTGTGTAGCTAAGCAGTGCGCAAACTCAAGCTTTATTGCTAACGTCTGACAGTACTGAGTCTATGAAAAACACATGCTACTTAACCGACTCTAGTGCAGCACGTGTTAATGCACTGATAATGTCCTTTTTGGGCCCAGATGGTACTGGGTATGAATCTCTTTCGCTCCCTCTCTCCTCTTTTTTTTCTTTTATGTTTATTTTTTTCTTTATTTTTCGCTGTTTGCGCACAGTGCTAGTTATCATAAACATGGGAAAGAGGAAAAATGAATGGCAGTTTTTTAGCTGTACTTATCTCAAAAGTGGACCCCCACCCCAGGAAGCAGACAGGATAGAAACGGGATGCATTCAATTAATACTATTAAGCATCTCTCTAACCCCGTAAGTGATGTTGCACTGCAGTTAACAGTGAGAACTTAACTATGACTAGTAAGGTGGAGCATGTCATGTAGCAAATCTGTGGCAGCAGGTGTTAGGTGCAGACCTGGAATTCAGACAGCCCTGGGTTCTTGTACAGCACTTTGTTTTACTGTTGTGACATTGCAGTTTATAGCAATAAACTGCAACACAGACAAGTGTTTTTTCAACCTTCTTGTGCCTGTACATCAAATAACATTGAAATGGTATTGCTTTCCACTGGTGCACACTGCTTGCCATCATACAAACATGCTGTTCTGCAGTGCACAGCACCAAGCACTGTTTGCCTGATGGTAAGCAGTGCACAATATTTTTAGTGTGAACACTCCCAGTAAACTCAGTAACTGGAAAGTGGCAAGAAATCATCAGTCTCCATTGCTCTTGATCAGTGGTTAAGACGGCAACCATTCGGGGAGACAGTGTGAGATTTAGGGTTCAGAGATGGAGTGTCCAGGAGTCCAAGATTTTTGTTGGCCTCCTAGTGAAACACTACAGTGATATGCTGCAGCAATGGGACTATTCTGAGTCCCAGTTTAAGTCAGAGATTTGGCATAGTATGGCCCAAGCTATAACCAGTGCCACCGGTATCCACCGCACTGGTGACCGGTATAGGCTTTACTACAGTGACCTCCAGATGAGTAAGAAATGTACACTTGATGCTTGGATTGAGGAATATAGGATGCAGGACATCCCACAGATGTGTAAGTGCCAACTCCATAGAATACTTGTAAGTCTTAAAAGCTGAATATAGGCACAACTGGTAGTCATAATGCATTCTGCTCTGTTCTGCTTTTCCTCAGCTACCATAGCAATGATAGGACCTATACCACTAGATTAGCAAGTATGAGAGAGGCATGTGGTATGTATGCAGAAGAGTACTGTTATTGTACCATTAAAAGTTAAAGATAGTCTTCTTGATATTTTATATAATTGTATTGAACTGAGCATGCATATCTCAACTGTAAAAGCCAGTATGCATGCATTAATCTGTAGCAAAAACAAAGATAGCTTGTTTGGCATTTTATACAGTTGTATCAAATTAAACATGCATATTCTAACTGTAAAAGCAAATATGCATGTGTTAATCTGTAGCAGAAACCAAGAGTACAATATTAGACTTTAGTCAGAGGTGGTGGGTTCAAATACCACACTTCCCAACTATACATTAACTGTTGATTCTTCTATTACGTCTAACTTAAAGTAAAAGCTCTATATCAGTGGCACACATGCCCTGCTGTAAACTGTAATCTGGATAACTGGAACATGCATACGTGTAAGGAGTACCTGCTGCAGTCTGTAGTATAGTGTGCATCTGTTAGGGGCTGCTAGTCTTAAAAGTAATAAGTTATATGTTAGGGGCTGCTAGTCTTAAAAGTAATAAGTTATATGTTAGGGGCTGCTAGTCTTAAAAGTAATAAGTTATATGTTAGGGGCTGCTAGTCTTAAAAGTAATAAGTTATATGTTAGGGGCTGCTAGTCTTAAAAGTAATAAGTTATATGTTAGGGGCTGCTAGTCTTAAAAGTAATAAGTTATACGTTAGGGGCTGCTAGTCTTAAAAGTAATAAGTTATACGTTAGGGGCTGCTAGTCTTAAAAGTAATAAGTTATACGTTAGGGGCTGCTAGTCTTAAAAGTAATAAGTTATACGTTAGGGGCTGCTAGTCTTAAAAGTAATAAGTTATACGTTAGGGGCTGCTAGTCTTAAAAGTAATAAGTTATATGTTAGGGGCTGCTAGTCTTAAAAGTAATAAGTTATATGTTAGGGGCTGCTAGTCTTAAAAGTAATAAGTTATATGTTAGGGGCTGCTAGTCTTAAAAGTAATAAGTTATATGTTAGGGGCTGCTAGTCTTAAAAGTAATAAGTTATATGTTAGGGGCTGCTAGTCTTAAAAGTAATAAGTTATATGTTAGGGGCTGCTAGTCTTAAAAGTAATAAGTTATATGTTAGGGGCTGCTAGTCTTAAAAGTAATAAGTTATATGTTAGGGGCTGCTAGTCTTAAAAGTAATAAGTTATATGTTAGGGGCTGCTAGTCTTAAAAGTAATAAGTTATATGTTAGGGGCTGGTAGTCTTAAAAGTAATAAGTTATATGTTAGGGGCTGCTAGTCTTAAAAGTAATAAGTTATATGTTAGGGGCTGCTAGTCTTAAAAGTAATAAGTTATATGTTAGGGGCTGGTAGTCTTAAAAGTAATAAGTTATATGTTAGGGGCTGCTAGTCTTAAGAGAAATGGTTAAGATAATAGAGTCAAATAATTGTATTAATGGATTGTATCTTGCATATTAGGTTACTAATCTTATCTCTTTTTTTTTCTCACACACCAACCCTATCTATTTTTTATGTGTCATCAAAATGTGTCCATGTCATCCATGTGTACCATATTACAAAATGCTCCACAGCACAGTGGAGTAGGCCTTCCTTATAGAATCCACCTGCCCCCACCCCATCGGCCCCAGCACCATTACCAGCATGTCTGGGACCCAACCTGGCAGCACCACCTCCACTGCCTCTGCACTACCTGCTCCCTCAAAAAGTTCTGCCCCAGAGCATAGGTCAGTGGTTCTCTCTGGGAGCAGTGACTGGGATATTGAGTTTATCAATTGCACTGAGCTGCCAGGGATGGTGTGTGTGGTTGCGTACTGTACTGTTGGTGCATGCCTACACCTATTGGAGGGGCTGCTCTCTCTCATTTTACATAGGACCAGGAGGAGGAGAAGCAGATGTTGAGCACTCCCGTCAGTGACCAATGCATTAGCACATGCTGCCACAGAGACAGGTAAGCAGCAGGTGTATCTCCTAGATTCAGTACTAATTGTCAAACTTTAGCACTGTATCCCATGTTTATCCACGCTATCTCCACCCTACTTTATGCCTCTCCAATATATACCAACCTAAGGCAATGTGATCTAAACAAGCTAGAGACCTGCTACAACAAAATTGCCAAATTTGCCACAGGGGCATCCTACCATAGTCACCACTGTCTCTCACTTGCTGAACTGCGCTGGTTTGAACTCCCTCACCTCCTTCAATGGTATCAACTCTCACTCGCCCACAAACTAATAAACCATCCACTAAATGTCCCATCCCTCCAGAATCTACTCCAACCCCATAGCATCACCAGACCACTAAGATCCAGCAACAAAAATCACTTGCAGATCACTAAACCCAATAATTCTGCTGGTGAAGCACTATTCTCTTGCACCATAGCCAAATTATGGAACTCCCTCCCACCCACAATTACCTCCGTACCATCATGCACCCACTTCAAAACTTTACTAAAAGCGCACCTAAAAATATGCTGGCTATGCCCTTGCAACTCCTACTCTAATATCACCCACCCCATCCAACCACTACCTTTCTTTCCACTCCACTAACTACCTTGATTATAGCAAGCTCAGATGCTCATAAGCCTAGTACTTATTATACAGCAGGAACTTCTTATTGTAACATTTGTTAATGTCTGTTATGTACTTCACAGATTCTAGTTGTCTACTGATGTACTATGTTCTTCATCTGTGAATATGCTGTAAGTAATTGCTATGTAAATTCTTAATCGCTATGTAATCCAATGTAACTGCTGTCTGTTTTAACTGTGGAGCTTTTCTCTCCGGGCCTCCACTGAAAATGGACCTACGTCCAGTCGGACACTCCCGCTCAACAAATATAAATAAATAAATAAATAAATGTTTGCACAATGCTTAGATATGTGCAAACATGTGTATCTCACATGCATATGCACTTCGCCAATCACCACGCAAACACACTGCTTGCCACGCTATAGAAATGTATATATTATGCTGTATTTCTGCTGTTTAATTTCCATTTCCTTTGTATGACATGAAATTACATGTAGAAACATTACAAACTGAGGGTTATATAACTGTATGTCATATATTTAAAATATATCCATGTGTTTTCACCCATCAAGCATTAGAATTCTGGGGTCACAGTACTTTTTCCACACATATATCAACCATACTACAAAGTTTAGTAGCAAATGTGTGCTATGCAATGCACATCACTCTTATAACATGCAGAACAACAATGACTGATCATAAAAAGCCTTGTCTGCAAGGCAACTGCAGGAATCAGCATGGACTATATCCATAGGGACAGAGGTGACCTTCAACACACTTGCCCCTACACATCTTGGTTTTGCCAAGAGTACAGCTTGCTTATTGACCCTTGTAGACTTCTTGGACACTGACCTCAAAAACCTGGATGAGGGATGACTGGACATTTTATTTATTTTATATTTGTTGTGACATACTGCCTATGTTGAGTTATCCAAGGACTTTGACACTCTCCCCCAGTAATGTCTCATAGTGGAGATCTCCCATCTGGGAATTAGGGAATACAGTACTAGATGGATAGCCAACTGGCTCAATGACAGAACACATCTTCTCTACTGCACCTCCACTACTCGCACACTCACTAGTGGAATACCACAAGGATCTGTGCTTGGCCTTCTACTGTTTGGGAAATACTTCCTGAACCACAAGCAACAGTAGATGCCATGTGGTTTACTAAGTTTGCAGATGACTGTTAACTGAATGCACTCATATAGAGTCCCCCAATGATGATAACATATTATAGTAGGGACTGACACAGACCAGTGATTGGTGACAAACTCACAGACTGAAATGCAAGTATACAATGACTCTTTGTCACCTTTGTCACTGAAGTACCCCTGCTAATTATAATATACATAGCACCACCCTAAGATAAAACACAGTGTTGTGAGACTTGGGAACACATGTTGATAGCAAGCTACTCTTTCATCACTATGTGCCCATAGTAGTGACACACACAATCTGCATTGTGGACATCATACATATCATCCAAGACCAGGGAAGTCATACTTCTGTTGTACTCTACCCTTATCTCACCAAAAATGGAGTACAATGCTCACATCTCTCTGTAGCTCACCAGACATCTGCAGCAATTGGGGAGAACACAGGGATGTGCCTTCTGAAAGTCTCCCAAGCCTACAAACATGAAACAGAGGGAAAGACTGACTCACCTGTCACTGTACTCGGTATCATGCAGGTTGCTGAGAGGTGACCAATGGTTGCCCTGTACAGCAGTCACAGACCCTGCTTTTCTGGAAATGATGGACATCTTCCATTCAAATGGGGCAACTATTATTTACCTTAGGGTTCTCAACCTAGCCTGTGACATAAACAGAACATGTTGGGGAGACAAATATATCGCACAAGAATTCACACTCCCGTATAATTGGCTCCCACTGCATGTGAAGCAGTGCTCCTCAATGACCCTGTTCAAGCGCAAACTTGACTACTGGTTGGGTGACTGTAAAGTCACCTCTGGGCTGGCACTTATGTCCCTCATGGACAGGACTAGTTGATGATACTGACAAACATGCTCTGCTAAAACTGATCTTCCAACTAAGCTCAATAAGTTTTGTTTTTACACAACTAGATATCTAAACACCCGAGTGTTACTAAGCCAGTAGCCTCATATGAACCTATGGAGCTATGTGCCTATGCAGGCCTCACAACCTGTTGTTTTCCACATGGCCTGCTGATGTCATCTACTGTAAGTTCATCTGCACTTGTGTAAGAAGCAGACTTGTGGCATGGTACTTGCATAATGTACTGTGTTCTGTAGTCTGTGTCATTAGATAGGTATAAGTTCTGTTCTCACTGCAGTCAAGTGTGTGTGTGTGTGTGTGTGTGTGTGTGTGTGTGTGTGTGTGTGTGTGTGTCTAGACAGCAGAGTAGACATGTGTATCCTACAGTTACTTCTCCAATTATATGGCTTACCATGATGAATTTCTTGTTCCTCATTCAGTTGTCCAAGTTACACTTGAATTGGGTTAGGGAAGAGCTGTGCTTCAAATGGATGGAGAGCATGTTCTAGAGATGAGATAGTCTCTGGGATGCAGAACTGTCTCTCCCACAGGTCCTATTTATATCACAGGCAAGGTTATAACCTTTAGAATGGGTAATTCTGGTGCTGTTTGTTTTGTGTATTTGCAGAAGGTCCATCAGAGTGGGCGCTGACAATGTCCTGTAAGCCAGGCATAGATCTCCCCTCAACAGCCTGTAGGAGATAGAATATATAGACAGGACATTGAGGCAGTTTGCACAAGACATTTTATTTACACCCTATATTTCTTTAGTGAGGAACCTTTGTAGATATTCCGATTTTTGGATGTGCCTGGTTATGTACATAACAAATGGGGGCATGGTACTCAATGATAGGTCTGCCGAATGCCGAATACAGTGGAACAATGACTTACTTGGACCTCAATGCCTATTTTTGGATTAATCTCCCTATTTTCATACTTGATTTAATCCTTCACTGAATTTTCTGAATTCTTCTCATCATTCATGATTTTTGAAGATATCTTGTACACAGAAAATCGCACTACAAGATGAAAATATTAGTGATATAAATTTGAAGAAAAAGGGCAAGTCTTGCATTTTCCTTTTTCAGAAGCAAAAATAAATTACCTTGCAATACAGTTCAATAAAGTCTGCAGATTTTACACTGTCTCTTTGATAATGTGCTTTTATTTCTTCATCATTTTTTGTTATTCTCAGTTTTTAAACATGTTTCTGAGTAGCATTTCACATTCCTACTGGCAGTGTGAAGAAATATGTGCTACTTGGTATTCAAATTTATGCTAATCAGGTATCCAGATTTTTGCCTGTATGTACCTACATTTCAAGGGCCTTTATAACTATTTTCACTATCTGCAGGTTGAGATGGATGCCACATGGAGGGGTGCATGGGACTCCCCTTGCAAAAAACACTTAAATGTGTTAGGCCCAGAGATTCGATAAACTCCATGTAGGCTTTGAGCAGAGCCTACACAGAGTTTACTTGGTGCAATGGTGCCCGAGGCATGCCATCACTCAATGCATATTAATGAGGTGTGTCACGCTTCAGCGAGGTTTCACAGCTCACAACACTGTTGCCGGCCATGAAACTTTTTTAACTGAACGTTGATAGCAATTCCATGTAAACAACAGCTATGGTGCACAGATTTGATTAGAACTCCACAAGGATTGCAAAGGCTTTACAAATTGCTGTCATTCTGTAGTGCAACACATCTGCACAGAGGCCAACTTAATGAGAGGACAAATAACCCTTTATAAGGATGTTTGACATAGATGCCACATAGGAATATGTTAGAATGTAACACTCTCTACTTCATAGACTTAGAAATGTAGACAAAACCATAAAAATGGGGGGGATGTCAAAGGGCCAGAAATAAGGAGAGTGCACTTCTACACTTAAGAAGTAGATAGAATATATAGGGTGTACATTAGTATGAACTTTCTGTAGAGCATGAAGTGTGAAACTCAAATGTCAGTCATCAGTTTCTGACTGTACTTTGCAATGACATGTCAATGATTTGCCAGGGAAAAATGTTATTAAAAAATAAAAATCACAAATATGAAACAAACACTACACATTCTACACAGATCAGGATAGTTGAGAGGTATGCAGGCAAATGTATGTATTATTGAGTCATATCAGTCCAGAGATCATTCCAGTGATATGGCAAAAAACCACATATTTGATAAGGAAAACATTCAGACATCCTGGGAATATATGGACAGTTGAGAGGTATGCATGTGACGTATATGGTTTAAACACTGTACAGGACAATGTACCTACAGTGCAGAGTATTGTGTGATATCCCATCCCTGGCATACTGTACATAAGCTGTGTTAATGATCTGTAACAGGACATGGGACTGCCATGTAAAATCACTCAGGGAAATTGCCTGTATTGAAAAGGGCACACAGATTAATTGTAGGAATGAACACAGAGAAAGAGTACAGGTGAATCTCCTGTATGTACAGCAGAGGAAGGCATGTCAATGGAAGGAAGATGGCTGTAGCAGCTACACCAAGCACATATCTATATGGTACGGTATGGACTATATATTAAAAATGTGTTGTGTGTGACTGAGACACAATGCGACATAAGATGAGGAGGATGTGCATGTGTGTAACAAGCATCCTTACATGAATAATGCAGAGGACATCTATTAAGGATGTGACTTACAATTTGGGTAGGGCGCATATTGGGAAGCTGTGCAAACTGTTATACCTGAATAAGAGTGTACTCTCAGCAGAGGTCTCCAACAAGGTGGCCACAGGGAAAGGATCAGGGCAACATTACAAGAACCAGCCACAGTCATAGACAATACCAGAATAATACCACCACTAATCAGATGCCTGTGATGTAGCATATGTGCTGTGGAGTGATAACAGATGAGCCTGCACACACACACACTTAACAACTATTATTATACAGCCACACTGTATGAGGGTAACCACACATACTGTCCTCATACAGTAATATCTCCAGGAGATGTTAGGAGGGACACTGCTATACCTGTATATGACAGTATGGGCAATACAGGCTAGTTGCATTGTGTGCATGACATATATCTATGGCACTATCCACACTATCATGAATGATATACATTCCATTAATGTCAAACACCTATGTATGCAGGGTGGGCATAAGCTGAACAGATAGCACACATGCATCTGGTGTAACAACTCTCTAAGGCTAAGAACACTACATCAATGGGCCCAGACATTATCCCAGGATACTTTCTAAATAGCATGAAATATGACCTATAAGGTTTCTGGAAATACTATTTAACTGTAGCCTCCAAACATGCTTCATGTCTCATGAATAGAGAACAGCAACAGTCATCCCTCTGCACAAAGGTGGACCATCTATAGACCTTGGAAACTACAGAACCATAAATCTCACTAGTCTTATATGTAAAGCCATGGAAAGAATTGCCATGGAAATGATCAAAAATGATAAAGTAAACCTCCAGACATTAGACCCAACCCAGTTTGGTTTTGTCAAGGACACGTCAAGCCTACTCATCCTGGTGGACTTTTTTGAGAAGGTCACCGAAGTAATAGATGATGGCAAAATGGTTCACATTTCCTACGTTATCATGGCCAAGGCATTTGATACAAACCCCACCTGTGCATTAGGAACAAACTCAAGAGGTTAGGTAGAAACCTGTGTGTCACCTGGTAGATAGTGAACTGGGTCACAGACAGGAGCCAGGAAGTTAGAATTGGGGAGTCCTGTACAAAGGTGCTCCTTTCTGTCACTTACCTCTCAGAAGTCAAGGCCAATGTCAATGATTTCTAGCTGACTAAATTTGCACATTATTGCAAATTAGGAGCTGTCATTGAATCACACACTGACACAAATGTTCTCAAGGAAGGGCTAACACAGACAAGGAACTGGTCTCAGAGCCATGGACTAAAACTAAATGCCAAAAAGTGCATCATAGTATCCTTCAGGAAGTCATCCACCCCTGTTAACTATCATATTGTCAACACACCCCTTAGAGTTGACCCAGTAGTCAAGGACTAAGGAACACACGTAAGCAGTAATCTAGCTGTTGACTATGTGTCTACAGTACTGAGAAAAGCATTCTATGTTGTGTAACTTATAAACAAAGTTATGGCATCTAAGTTCAAGGAAGTCATTTTTTCGCTGTATTTGGTATTCATCAAACCTGTCATTGAGTACAATGCCCCCTTTGGTATGTACTTAGCCAGGCATATCCAACATTTGGAATGTCTGCAGAGGTTCCTTACTAAAAGAATACAGGGCATATGTGAAATGTCCAATACAGACTGCCTCAAGGCCTTATCCCTGTATTCTGTCTCCTACAGGCATTTGAGAGGACACCTATGGCTGGCATGCAGGGCATTGTCAGACCTCACTTTGATGGACTTCCTGGATACCATAAATCAAGCAGTACCAGAATTACTCATTCTAAATGAGTTGGGAGGGGTGGCCTAAAGGTTGGGAGGGGTGGCCTAAAGGTTAAGGTGTTTGACTTACAAACACAAGGTGCAGGGTTTGAGTCTCACACGGGATAATTGGCTAGGCTTAAAATGGCTCACAAGGGCAGTTAGCCTAGTACTAATCTATGAACCTATGAACCTAATCTATAAACACTTAAACCTTTCTTGTGATTTAAATAGTATCTAATGGAGAGACAGGCTTGTATCCCAGAGACTACTCCATCTGTGTGAAGCTGCTGGAGGGACAAGTATGTATCCCAGGGACTACACTTTCTCTGGAACAGGCTCCTCATTTGTGTGAAACAGAGTTCCTCCTTAACCCAATTCAAGTGCAACTTGGACCTGTACATAAGCTGAAGCACATACAATAAAATGTAATGATTCATCGTTTGCTTTTTAAAAAATCCTAGTAAAGGAAATTCTTGAAAAACAAACTAAAGAAAACAAGACAAGTGGATCAAGTCTTAACTGAAATGGGTCAGAGAAAGACCATTTCACTTGCTTCCCCGGTTAAAAGTAAAATACATGCATACTACATAAATAAGGATGAATGGATCAAAGAGCATTTATTTCCAAAAGGATTGTCTGTAATAAATATTAACCTTACTTGACACTTCTGTGTAAGATGAGAAACAGCTACACTCAGAGAGTATCTGTCAGGATAATATTTTGATATACCGTGTGCCTTCATTTTGAGGTACTGCATTTGTGCAGCAAGTTATCTATCTGCTTTGTATTTTGCTATACTTATACATGGCTATATAAACAAGCCCTTTCAGATTCTTAACTGCACTCTAGCCAAAGGAAAAAAATGTTGCTTTAAAAGCATCCACTCTGTGTGTGTGTGTGTGTGTGTGTGTGTGTGTGTGTGTGTGTGTATCTATCTGTGTCTGTGTGTGTGTGTGTGTGTGTGTGTGTGTGTGTGTGTGTGTATCTATCTGTGTGTGTGTGTGTGTTTGTGTGTATCTATCTGTGTGTGTGTGTGTGTGTGTGTGTGTGTATCTATCTGTGTGTGTGTGCGTATCTATCTGTGTGTGTGTGTGTATTTATCTGTGTGTGTGTGTGTGTGTGTGTGTGTGTGTGTGTGTGTGTGTGTGTGTGTGTGTGTGTGTGTGTGTGTGTGTGTGTGTGTGTGTGTGTGTGTGTGTGTGTGTGTGTGTGTGTGTGTGTGTGTGTGTATGTATGTGTGTGTGTGTGTGTGTATGTGTGTGTGTGTGTGTGTGTGTGTGTGTGTGTGTGTGTGTGTGTATTTGTGTGTGTGTGTGTGTGTGTGTGTGTGTGTGTGTGTGTGTATCTATCTGCGTGTGTGTGTATCTATCTGCGTGTGTGTGTGTGTGTGTGTGTGTGTGTGTGTGTGTGTGTGTGTGTGTAGGTAGCATGTTACAACCTAAATATTTTTGAGGTCTACATATCCAGCCTGTAATGGATGTAATTAATATAGTGAATGTCTTTGGGACCCTGAAATTACTGAGTTTTTTTGTCAAGAAGAAAAAAAATGAAAGTAATAAAAGAACACTGCTGCTAACAGGAAGAAAGAATAGCCATAGCAGATGAGGATACCAAATTAACTTACTGGCATTAAACGCAAACAAAGAAAACACATCCCAAACCCCACAAGTTAGTCAAGAACTACTCAAACATATCTAATGATACTGAAGTTCATAAAACAGCACACAGGAAGACAATTAAAAACATCCATACAAACAAAACAAAATGTTTAAGAAGATCTTCCACCTGTTGTATAAAATACACAACAGCAAGGGTGTATCTATATATAGAAAATGCCTATGAGTAGTACTGCAAAATCTAGTACAACCCAGAAGCAGGGAGACAATGTGTACTGCTGTCACAGTTATTACCATTACTATTATTTATGAAAATAATAACATATTTTAGAATATCCCTTCGGTACCGGGAATTAGCAGCAGTGGTCCATGTATGCAGATAAGAAATAGACTGTGAGAGTGTTATTTGTTTAACTTAACATTTGTTTCATTCTCACGAGCAAAGCACTATTCAAGTGCAAATGTTGTTAACTGTAGTAATAATACTCATACTCATAAGTATGAGGAGTATTTTGATGAGTACAAAAAATAACTGGAACATGTTCACCGATGTAACATCATCAAAACAGTAATAGAAGGCTGCGTGTTCTGTTCCCACACCAGGCAGATCAATTACTGCCACAGCAGTGCAGCAGAAAGGGGGGGGGGGGTTACTCCTAAGTGTATCATTGAAAAGAGTGAAGGAGGTTCCCCAATGCCCTGGACAAATTTCTCCTGTTAGTATAAGTATCATCTCAGGTCTTCCCTAAAACAAGGATATTAGCTTATGGGACTAACCTCGTTAACAAAGGACAAATTATTGATAAATATCCTAATTGATGGATTTTATGGGGAAATATTTTTCAGCATTACCACAGGAGTTCAGAAAGAACCTCATTAGCAGAGATAAAAGTTGTGGTAAAGAGATTGCTTATACAATGTGTTATTTTGTGGTTCAGAGACACATTAGCCCCAACAAGAAAATATTTCATTATTAGCTAGTTTTCATGTTTCTGAATTGGTCTTAACTATCGTTAATGCAAATCAGTACTTTCTTGTGGTAATTAACACTGGTGCCTCATTAACTGTGTTGTCAGAAGCATCCCTTCCTATTTATTCTCACACACACACACACACACACACGCACACACACACGCCAACCATACCTCTCACATGTCCCTGCATTGTAAGAATATCCTGATGTCCCTTTTAATTGTTTTTGGCCCAGCGCTCATAAATCACAGATCCTTGCAGTCAGTCAATAATGCCAGATATTATTAATTCAGTTGTCTTACTGACTGAAATGTGCACTTAAATGATAGAACGTTTGATCTATTAACTTGTTAAATGAGTCCAAGTAATACTGTTAAAATTCTCCCTTGTGTCATCTAGTGTTCCTTCTGGCTATGTACTGCAGCATGTATCCAGAGGGACAGACTGCTATTGTTGCCTTCCAAAAATGCACGTTTTCCATTGTGGCTCAGACTGTTACAATCATTTAATCATATCAGATGTTAGAGGTTCATATGTCTTTTTACGTAAAATAACTCTGCCAGCACTAAATGATCAGTTAACTTAGTTTGTTAATGCTGCTGTTTTCTCTATTAAGGACGCAGCATTCAAATTGTTTTATTTTGCATGCTGTTTTTTTCAACAACCCCTGTTTTCTAGTGGTGGAACAGAGAACTGAAATTCTTCATAGGAGAGTGTAGAGTTTGAAACTCTTTCAATGCATTTAAGGCATGTTGTATAGAGTATCATTGGTGCCACCCAGTCCACGGTGCCCATGTTGTCATTCTTCTGTTTTTTCCTCTACGTTCCATTAAGGCATGGTCTGCAGAGTATCCCCAGTGTCTAGTGTTCCCCCAACCCATATCTCTTGTAAAATCTGCAGAGTATCCCTGGTGTCTAGTGTTTCCACAACCCATATCTTTTGTAAAATCTGCAGAGTACCCCTGGTGTCTAGTGTTCCCCATCTCTAAATGCCATTAAGGTACAATGTTTCATCTCATTCCTAGTGTCTAGTATTCACCCATCCCCCACACCCCAATGTTGCAGGATTTGATCATTAGTCAAGGGGATTGTGAAGATATGACAGCCCCCCAACACTCACAGAAATTCAAGCATATACACATGCACACATGTATACACACACACACACACACACACACACACACACACACACACACACACACACACACACACACACACACACACACACACACACCCACCTAACTTATCCCTGAACTAACCCCCCTACTGCATCTAACCAGGGAGACACACACTCACACATGCAGCCCTACACTTACACACATGCACACACCTGTCATCACTAGCAGTCCACTCAACTCTCCAGCACTTGCTTCTACTGTGATGACTGAACAAGAGTGGTCATGAGTGACGTTGTTAATTTACAAGGCAATTCTCCCCTTGGAAGAGCACATGACTAATTAGCATATACCACTCCTCTGGAATTCCTTACTAGCATTAAACACAACCAGGGATAACCCACTGCATTGCTGCATGTCTTCATTCTAAGGTACAGTAGTTGGAATATCTCTGAATGCAAAGGGGTTAAAGTAAATTCCTCTGAGTAAGCTTTCTGAATTCCCATTACACCTACATAAAAATGAAAACAAAAATATATATTTCTAAATTTACCGGCCAGCTGGGTATCTGTTTTGTTCCTAACCCGGGACCCCTACTGATTGGCATCTACTTCTCAGAGGTCCAGGCAAAGACAAAAGGCCTGTGGCTGACCAAGTTTGCAGACAACCGTAAGTTGGGTGCTGTCCCTGACTCCTCATATGATGTTAACATACTACAAGAGAGTCTCATAGCAACAAATGACTGGTGCTAAAGTCATGGCCTTAAGATAAATGAAAAAAAATGTATTATCATACCATTTGGCCACATCACTGCCCCTTCTGATTGCCACATCAATGGCAATCCACTAAACACACAACCTGTAGTGAGAGACTTGGGCACACAGGTCTACTACAATCTCACATTTTATCGTCATGTAGTGACAGTGGTCAGAAAAGCCTTTTACTTGGTTCACCTCATAAGTAAAGGGTTTGCTTCAAGAAAAAGGAGGTTATTACCTCTCTGTACTCCTTCTTCATTAGGCCAATAATTGAATACAACCCCACAATTGGTATGCATTCCTCCAAACACCTGCACCAGCTGGAAAGGCCACATAAATACCTCACAAAGAGAATCCATGGCCTCTAACATCTGTCCTATGCAGACAGGATCAAATCACTATCACTCGACTTGGTATCATACAGATTGCTCAGAGGTGATCTGTGTCTCGCCTACAAGGCAATCTCAGACCCTGCACTACTAGAGATGCTCCATATCCATAAGTCTATCTCCTCACATACTACCCACTTGAAAGCCCTAAATCTAATAAGCAGTCTCATACCCCACCTTGATGGGACTTCTGCATATCCTCAAGTCAAGCTCCACCTGAGTAACCCACACGTGCGACCTCAACATGGTCTGTGACATCAATAGAACTTGTTGACAGGACAGATTTGTGTCCCAGAGACTCCTCCGTGTCAAGCAGAGTATCTCATTATCCCTTTATAAGCAAAACCTGGATAAATGGATAGGAAATAGAAAATACACTCCTGGGATTCCACCTGTGTCCCTGCTGGACAGGGGCTTTGGGTGCTGACTTGTCTAACCATGGGCTAAACTCTTGGCAAGGATTATAAGGGCCACAGGTCCAATAGCCTAGTAACTTCCTATAATCCTATGATCCTACAATAATATCACATTAACAAAACCTGCTGGAGAAACAGGGTCTATATTACATATTCGAACTTTCTAAACTTCGAATTCCATATGTTTGGCAACTTATGATTGAAGTTTAAAAGTTCGAATATATAATAAAACTAAAAAATACACTTACCTTAATGGTGCATGCAGGGGGTTTGACAACATATGATTGAAGTTTAAAAGTTCGAATATATAATAAAACAAAAAAAAAAACTTACCTTAATGGTGCAGGCAGGGGGGAAGCCCCCCTGCACCCCCCACACCCCTCCTACTTAAAAATACCAACTTCAGTGCAGAAAAGGGAAATTCTCCCATTCTGCACCATACAGTGCCATTACATTTAACCTTCAAACGCTTGAAATTTCAATCATATGGTGTCTATCATATGCCATTCAAAATTTCAAGCGTTCATGGTTTTAATAGGAACCCGGAGAAACAGGTTTGTCTCCTAGAAGCTGTCCTATCTCTGGAATATACTTCCTATACATGTCAAATAGAGTACCTCACTGACCCTCTTCAAGTGCAACCTTGATGAGTGGATGGGAAAACACAAATTTGTCCAAAGGGTTCTATCTATATCCCTCATTAACAGGGGTGACAGACTGGTGTTTCTTTTTTGGGGATAAACTCTTGGCTAGGCTTATAAGGACGCCTTGGCCATTAGCCTAGAAGCCTACTATGATACTATGATCCTAATAGTTTATAAAAAAAATGGACTTACTCAGTTTGCTAGAAATAATTGCTTTAGAAAGATCAGAAATAATTTCTTAAGAAATATTATTTTTAAGCAGTAGAAAAAGGAACATACTAAGTTGTAGTCTAAAACTGTGGACCTCAAGTATATAAATTTAGTGCACGCATGGTATAAAAGAAATTAAATTTGCCCTTGAAGTAGTAATCAGCAGGTTGTTTCAAAGAAATGAATAAGTTTATCTATGTTACAAAGTGCACTTATTTTTTTATTAATTAAAATCACTAAGCAGTAATTCACATTTTCCGAAGAGCCTCATGAAAGTAAGCATTCTTAACACCCTTCATGAAAATCCATTGTTAACAAAAAAAAAAACACTGCTACATTGATTCTGTCATTAACAACTAAAGATGTTTGTGATCCTCTTGCAGGTAATAGCTTTATTCACGTCATTTTATAGTATGTAGTATAATGTACATAACTAATGAGCTAATATTTCATATGCCAGACCACATTATGCTTCATTATGTATATCAGAATTAGAAGAAGAGCCATCAAAGGTTTCTCTTTGCTTTACAGCCCAATACAGAGCCAAGTGTATGGCATATTAATTGATTAAACTTGTGACAAGGAGTGGGTAAAGGGCCTGCAATCTCGCTACAACCATTCCTCAAGAAATTTAGGACCAAAATATCAAAGTGTGCACTGGTTGAAGCAAGCTCCACCAGTAGAGTCCTTAGTGGCAGCTTGCCATACCAATAAAGCATATGCTGAACCAGAAAATAAATTCTGATGTAAAAGTAAACTCATGTTATGTAGGCTTATGCTAAGGGGTAAACCTTGTTCTTTACCTCTTGTCCAATATATAGTTGCTATACCACTGCCTGCTTTCTGGTGCTACTAGTCTGGAGCAATATAACAACTATATGAGAAAACATTTATTTTCTTTGGACAGTAACATGAAGGCATCTTCAGATGATATTTTATTCCATTCACTTTTGTTTGTCCAACATAATTTCCATACAGCAACACTTTCCTTTTTTTTCTATCACTAGATCTTTAAAGTATTTTGCAACATACTACTCTATGATCTAAGCTGCCAAAAGTTCTCTAGTCTGTTGTAAAAACTAGAACAAGCCACAGGACTTTATATTTTCATCTCACCTTTAAGAATCCACATATCCTTCATCAGTTCATCTATCCATCCATCCATCCATCCATCCATCCATCCATCCATCCATCCTTCCATCTATGAATCACAGCATCCATCCTTCCATTTATCCTTTCTCTAATTCACATGCTGTAGTGTGGGGATTTGCAGTGATAGAAAGTAGAGCAGGTTAGACCAAGCTGTCCTTTCTCCAACTACAGTCCCAAGTAATCCTATGTGATCACCAAATATCCCATTGCATCCTTCCAATGAATCCTAGGCTTGCTATAGAGTTGTCTTCCAGTGAGACATATACATCAACTCCTAGGTGATAAAAACTTGTCAATAGACTCATCTCAACCCAGTTGACCACATTAGAACTAGACTGCTGATTTCCTTACTCAATACCAGAGTATAAACCAGGTACCCTGCAAAGGAGACTCCTTTCTGCCATTTGCATCCATGATTTCCCCTTCTTGGTCACCATTTCAAGACCATGGCCATACGTCAAGACAAGCTGGTACACCAACTAGAGTACTACCACCACTCCAGCCATCCACTGGTCCATCCCTCTCTACTAGCACTCATGAAGAAAACAGCAAGATACCCAAAATCACCCACTTAAGATAGATAATCCCCCTCAGATGAAGACAGATAGAATTTTTTTTTTCCTGGACAGAACAATGATCTGATTTTGAAGTGCTGACTTGCATTGCAAATAATTATTTTTACTTCATAGCGCACAGCTTTATCAAATTATTTAAATGCCCAATTTTCTATATTTTCCATGGCTGATGACTTCCTATCCTTTGGGCAACTATCATCAAATGTGAAGGGCTCTCTGCTAACAATGCACAAGAGATTTTTTGTCTGTTGTTGTTCAACAGAGGTTCCTGGGGTTATTATCATGACAAGTACACTGGGGTTGTAAAGCCAGCACTAGTATAGGCTGATTACAGGAGCAAAACTATGTGTAACAATGAGAATCTAGCTAGCACTACTCAGCTACCATACAAACCAGTTCTCTACCAAAGTTTCCAGGATGACCATATTAGTAGAAAGCCGCTAAACAATATAAAACTAAGAATCAAAGAAAAATGTACCACTGTATTTTAACATTGTCATGATCCATGGAAATTAAAAAAAAAAAAAAAAAAAAAACTGAAAATCTGACTTGAATGAGAAGGGCAATCATTCTCATAGACTTTGAAATTAAATATCCTCAGACTCTGTCCTCCAATGCACATTTTGGGCATTTACAAAATAGCCTGGAGAGGGATCTGTAACCTCCAACAAAGGTTGTATGGCCCCTCGAGGGGGATCTATATCAGAACATGGAAGTTTCACAACTTTGAATGTTCTAATATCGACCCCTATTCAGCGAAAGCTGAGAACATCGAAATGCCAAAAAGTGCAGTGTCATCCCCTTTGGCAAAAACCCATGAACTACCACATAGGCAGCAATTTACTTAACACTGAATGCGTGATAAGAGACCTTGGGACCCAGGTGGACAGTAGTCTCTCCTTTGACAGACACATTGCCACAGTAGTCAGGAAGTCCTTCTATGTGGCACACCTCATCATAAAAGGGTTCTCATCTAGGAAAAAGGAGGTCATTGTTCCCCTCTACTCGACACTCATTAGACCCATTATAGAGTATAACGCCCCTTTTGGAATGTACCTCACAAGACATCTGCACTAGCTAGAAAGGCCACAGAAGTACCTCACAAAGAGGATTATTGGCCTCAAACAAATGCCCTACACTGATCGCCTCAAAAAACTTCAGCTTTACTCCGTACATATCGCCTACTCCGAGGTGATCTCTGCCTAACATATAAAGCTATGTCAAACCCAGAGCTGTTGGACATGCTACACCTAAAGAAATCCCAATCCCTCTGAGCTACACACTCTAGGGACCTAAACCTTGTCACCACAATAAACAGGACATGCTGGAGGGATAGATTCCTGTCCCAGAGACTTCCCATACTCTGAAACAGGCTACCCATCTATGTCAAGCAAAGTTCTTCATTAGCACTATTCAAGAAAAATCTTGATGAGTGGATGGGAAATAGGAAATACACCCCAGGGATCACTTCTGTGTCTCTGCTTGACAGTAGCACAGGAATTCTTGGGTGGCGTAAGCCAGGGAACCTTGTTGACCAGGCTTACGTAGGCCCTTGGGCAGATAGCCTAGTACCTACCTATGAACCTATGAACTGATGAACATGCAGAACAGCAAACTTTTTCCTAGGGAAAAAATCCACTGTTCAGAAACACATACACACAACACAAGCACACTAAACAAACAGCAATCCACACACATACACCTAAAATCTTACATCTAACCCTACACTAAACTGTACAAACACCACTAACTATCCACTTACCTTAACCCAAACCCTAACCCTAAGGTCTGTCACTATCACACACTCACCTCACCCGCTCTTTAACCTTAACTTACCTAGCCCACCCTAATCCTCACGTCCACACAATCACACACTTACCTGACCCGCACCCTAACCCTAACTCACCTAACCAGCCCAAACCCTCACGTCCACACAATCGCACACATACTTAACTCGCACCCTAACCATAACTCACCTAACCCGTGCCCAAACACACTTATCAGAACCCAACCCCTAACTTTCCACCACAACGCTGAAAATAGCGAAGTGACAGAAATGGACAACCGAATTCCTTCCCTAGGAAAAAAATGTGTTTTTCTGTCCTTTTGCTATTTTCAGCGCTCGCTGAATAGGGGTCGATATTAGAACATTCGAAGTTGTGAAACTTTGATGTTCTAATATAGACCCCCTGGAGGTTCTCTATTACAACGTCGAACTAAAACAACTTTGAACGTTTTAATATCAAACCCTAAAATCTGAAAGTGGAAAATAGCAAAGCCATGGTACATCGACTTTTTTCCCAGTTTAAGGTTAAGTTTTTTTTTTTTTGTCACAGAACAATGATTTTTTTCACTGGGAAAAAAATCGCTGTTCTGTGCTTTTGGTTTTGTTGGGTTTTAGACATAAGGGTTTGATATTACAACGATCAAAGTTTTGTAAGTTCGACATTGTAATATAGGACCTCCCCCCCCACTGGAGAACCTAATACGAGGACTGTTTTTGTTGTATCACTCTCTGCAGAAAGTATATAAACTACTTCCAGCTGTTTTTTGATGTCTCAGTGAATGATCGTTGACCCAAGAGGAAAGAGTTCTGAACTGCAAATACCTGAAGGTAAACTCTTCAAAATAAATGAATTTAGAAGGGTATATATGCAATATCTTAGAATTACACTTTGCATAGATATGTTGTTATTTAATTATTTTGCTGTTATAAGTTCTGAAGTTCTAAGCAGGTTATCTGAGATACAGCAACAAAAATAATATGAATGAAAATGAACTATGAAATGTTTGCAATCAATGCTTCCATGTAGTATTTAGTGTAACACAATCAGTAACATACTGTACATGTGCACGGAAATCAGTGTTTACGTTCTGCATTCAGCTGTGTCACTACTCACGTACAGCTATGACTGCAATTTGTTTAGTTCTCTGTAGTATACTAGTAAGTGGGAATTATATAAGCATGTTAGTAAGTGGTCAGAGTTCGCTGCATTGAAAACTATGGGATTTAATCTAAAGAAGGAAAATGGAAATGGGTGAACATTGCAACACCACATACTGTACCAAGCATCATCAAAAATGTGAGGCTAACAATTTACAGAATTACAAACACAGACATACATACACATATGATCGACAGTTCATTTGATCGACACTCATTTGACTGAGACCAAAACACCTAAATTTCAAAACACCTAAAACCCATTTGATTATTACACTTGACACATGAAATTAAAAGCATTATACCCTTTTCCCCACTGTAGCGCGATCCTGGAGTTATTATGTATAGTTAAGAGAGGAGGAGGCACAGCCCCCCACATTGGGGGTTGTGGTGGGGCATAGCCCCCCCCCCCCACATAGTTTAGATAAATATTGTTTTCTGCAAAGAGTTAGTAATTTCAGTTATAAGTATCAATGTGTATGTTTGAATGTATGAAGTATGTGGGGGGCTATGCCCCCACACACCCCTTTTGTGGGGGGTTGTGACCCCCACACATCTCCTAACTATATATACTAACTCCAGGATCACGCTACAGTGGGAAAAAGGACATAATGCTTTTAATTTCTTGTGTCAGTGTTATGAGTTTCAATCAAATGGGTTTTAGGTGTTTTGAACTTTAGGTGTTTTGGTCTAGGTCAAATGAGTGCCGATCAAATGAACTGTTGATCATATAAAGTGTATATATATATATATATATATATATATATATATATATATATATATATATATATATATATAAAGTAGACCCATAAAGTAAAACACCCACTGGGGTAAATGCCTCGTGCCAAAAATGTTCAAAAATAATATTAAATAACACTGTATAGGCAGAGGCAACCATGCACTCATATATAGCGTATTATAAAAAACGTGTAACTTCGTACTAAAAACAACATGGCTTTATTGGTGTACACAGATGGTAAGCGCTTTCACAAATGCTTCTTCAGACCATAACACACCCTGTTGCTAATTGATTCTTAAATAATCTTTAAACAATTATGACATCACACTCTTGTTTGAAATTAAAGGTATAAACAGTATTGAAACATAAAAAACACTAAATAAGCAGAGCATGTCTCATCTAAGTAAAAACGCAAACTCCTAAGATGCATTTTATATATATATATATATATATATATATATATATATATATATATATATATATATTATATATATACATATATATAGGCATTTCACAATCTGCTTATAGCATAAAAATGTATAGAGTATATCCAGATATATATAGCAACCATCTCAATATATAAATAGCATTCATCTGAAGTGATATAAATATACAGCAATAATTGTGTTGGAACCTAGACATACCTAAATATAATATCTGCATTATTAATAAAAAGTATATAAATCACAACATTAAAAATCCAATCAAAAATATTGTTAATAATGATGTCTAAAAAATTGTCTTAAATAACTAAAACTGTATTGATTTTCAACATAAAGATGAATTAATATTCAATGCACAAATAATATATGCTAACATAAATCCATAAAAAATATATATTTCATATACCTATCTCCTAGCTTTTAAAACTGGTTTAATTGAAGCTCTTTCATTTAATCCTTTGCCTCTATCCGCTCGAAATTTAAGTATCCAAGCAACTTCCTTCTTCTCTGTTCCATTTCTAATATCACCTTGTCTAATGATGGGGAGAATACTATCTATCATAAATGTGAAAGTATGGTGTTCCCCCATTATCATGACATGTTTCGCTAGAGCATTGTTAACATATTGTATCCTGATGCCATATAAGTGCTCCCTAATCCGAGTTCGAAACATTCTATTGGTTATCCAATATAGAATGATGCACATATTCTACATTCAGCCAGATATACTATATTTGCAGTATCACAGCTGGCTTGTACTTTAAATTTGTGATATTTACCAGTATCTGGATGTATAAAGCATCCATTGGTATTAATGTAGCTACAATAGTTACAATGTCCACATGGAATAGTTCCTACTATTTTGTTGTTAGTAGAACTATGTATATCCTGATATAATGTCCTTTTAAGATTTAATTTATTCTTATATCTGAAAATAGGTCTCTCACCACTATACTTCTGATCTCATCATTGGATGTAAGAACTTTCCAGTGGTTATTAATGATGTCATAAATAGCTCCATTCTCAATGGTGTAATACATAGGTATTCTAATATCTTGAAATTTCTGTCTTGTTATATTATTAGATGTTACTTTATCAGAAAAATAAGGGGCAGCTCTATCTGCTCTTATGCTGTCTAAATCAGACAGACTTCTTTCAATTTCTACAGTGGTGTAGCCCCTATCTGTTAACCTTTTCTTAAATTCAGCCAATTCATGTGTGTAACCTGTATCAGTCGCATTCAGGTATGAAATCCTCATGCCCTGTCCCCTTATGATATTCCTAAATATATAAGGGGGATGCATGCTTTGTCTATGCAGTAAGGTGTTCTTTTGGCAAGTTTTCCTATACACACCAGTATTGGTGTAATTATACATCACTCTTTCTATAAAGACATCTAGATATTCTATGTGTGATGTCATAATTGTTTAAAGATTATTTAAGAATCAATTAGCAACAGGGTGTGTTATGGTCTGAAGAAGCATTTGTGAAATCGCTTACCGTCTGTATACACCAATAAAGTCGTGTTGTTTTTAGTACAAAGTTACACGTTTTTTATAATACGCTATATGTGAGTGCATGGTTGCCTCTGCCTATACAGTGTTATTTATATTTTATATATATATATCTACACATACATGCATACATTTATATATCTACAGCTATATATAATAGATATATCTATATCTGTAAGCATTAAGTCTAAAGCTTAATGCCAAAAAATGCGTTATCATCCCCTTTGGGAAAAACTCAGTTCCCATGAATTACCATTTTGATGGGAGCCCATTGAACACTGAAGGGGCCATAAGAGATCTGGGCACCCAGGTTGACAGCCACCTCACCTTCGACCACCACATTACCACTGTGGTCAGAAAGTCCTTCTACGTGGCACATCTTATAACCAAAGATTTTGCATTCAGGAAGAAAGAGGTCATCATCCCTCTCTACTCATCCTTCATTAGACCAGTTATCGAATATAATGCCCCATTTAGCATGTACCTGACCAGACACCTACAACAGCTGGAGAGGCCACAAAAGTACCTCACAAAAAGAATCCTAGGCCTTAAACACATGTCCTACATGGACAGACTCAAAAAACTTCAGCTGTTCTCAGTCTCTTATCATCTACTTAGAGTTGATCTTTCCTTGACTTACAAAGCCATGTCTGACCTAGCCCTACTTGAAATGCTACACCTAAAGAAATCCCAGTCCCCCTGAGCCACATGCTCCAGAGATCACAACCTCATTACCACAATTAACAGAACATGCTGGAGGGTCAGGTTCATCTCCCACAAACTGCCCAAACTCTGGAATAAGCTTCCCATTCATGTCAAGCAGAGCACTCCACTGGCCCTCTTCAAAAGAAATCTTGACGAGTGGATGGGTAACAGAAAGTTCACTCCAGGGATCATTCCAGTTGTACTACTGGATATGGGCACTGTGAATTAACATCGGGTGGCATGGTGCCTGGGCAATTCTTTTGGGCTAGGCTTGTAAAGGCTGCAGAGCCATTAGCTTAGTACACACCTATGAACATATATATGTATATATATATATATATATATATATATATATATATATATATATATATATATATATATATATATATATATATATTTATGTAGAAGTCACACCTTATCTCTTCAATGTATTCAGCACTCCTGCCTGCGTCTTTAAATATATAAACTCTGACATTATACAGGCTTTGGGAGAAAGGTTGATCTTCCTTATTTCTGTTGTTCTGCAATCTTACTAATGTTAATGCTTCTAACTGATCTAAACAAGGGAGCTAATTCAAAACAGTTGGCTGTTCCTGATTTAAGTACAGCTGTTGTAATTATACATAGAATCCCCAAAAGGAAATGCTAGAGAGTCACACTAAGTTATCAGATCCTAGTGGACAAAAAATGGTTTTCTAATAGTATTTTCAAATGTTTTCTGCATGTGCCAGCTATAAAGCATCACAAGAAGGATTTTAGAGGTGTAATCTGACTTCTACCCAGATGGTAGCAAACACCTAGTTTGTTTCCTGTGAGGATATGATGAGGCTGCGGAAAGTGAATACATGTAATGGAAGAAACAGTAGAAACTATCACTCTAAAGAAACAGGCTTGGAAATGTTCAAAGAAGCTTTGCAAGTGGGTACATTAGTAATGTTACTGAAGAAGTTAACTTCTCTGGGAAGTGGACAGTGTGAATTTCATGGAACAGCAGTGAAGCAGCTAGAACAGCTGAATGAGATGAAGATGGAAGTTTCTACAATCCAGAATAAATAAAATGAGATAAATTATTACAACTAAAGAAATATGTGTGTAAGCTTCAAAAAGAAATAGTAAAACATAAGAATAAAGTAGATGAGTTGGAAAATAGATCTGACAAAAAAAAAAAAAACAGAATGCAGGAATCACAGGTATACCAGACAATGTAAAACATGAGGAATCTAGTCCTTTTATCAGAGAAAAATAGAATCTTATAATAGAAGGCAAATTGGGTCCAATGGCCATTTACATCTTTGCAAATAACCACCCTTAGACCTTGCATCCTTTCCCAAGGAGCATCAGGCCAGTCATACCAGGTTTCCAAATGGAGAGATGAAAAGTCAGCAAGGAAGACAGAATAGTAGTACTGAAACTGGATTCATTCTCAAGTCTCCGTGAGTACCTTTACAAGGTGGACCCTGCTTTTCACAAAATCCCATGAAGCTCACCAAGACAACACTGATATATAGACTGTATTTATATAGCATGTATCATGGACATGAGTAGGCTAAAAATTAAAAAAAGATAGCTGGGTGCACAAGACGTAGGATAAAAAAGTGCCCAATCCTGGTAGGCACACCGGTGCCAGGAACGATTTATTTATTTATTTACATTTGTTTACCATGATAGTCCATCTGGGTATAAGCTTGTTTACAGCGGAGTCCCAGGGAGAAATGGTCCACAAATACAATGTACATTAAATATACAGAAAAAATATACATTAAAAAATAAGACATACAACTATAAATCGAAAATAAACATTAAGATAATAGAATAGTATCATATGCATTATTTACAGAGTTTAGAAAGTTTTTTTAAGTAAATATATATTAGTCAGTTTAATATGGACAGAGAAAGAGAAAGAGGAAAATAGATGAGGATGAAAAAGAATTCTGATAAAGTTAGAAACAGGTCATTAAAAGCTACTGGTCTGGGAGGGGTGTTAACCTGGATTGATACAAGAACAAATCCAGCCACTGTATAGGTGTTGTTTTAACTGTTTCTTGAATTGAATTGGGTTAGTAACGTTTAACATATGTTGCGTAATTGTGTTCCAGGTTTTGGAAATATGATGAGAGTAAAGGGAATCTCCAGCCTTTTATTACATTTGGAGACTTGTAGAAGAGTTTTGTATGTAGAACAAAGTTGGTGAGTATTAACATATGGTTGGAGTAATTGTTACAAGGATGGGGTTCTGTCAGGCCAATAAACAAAGTGGTGGATGAGAATAAGTTGGGCATAGGTAAGATATTGAGGGAGTTCTAGCCATTTTAATTGACAGTGTAGATGACAGTAGATGACAGTGTAGAATCCTCAAAATATGGAAACATCCCTACAATGGGGCTGGGCCAGGCCCAGAGGAAAGATGGCCTCCCTGTTGTAGAAGGAAGTAGCAGTCCACAAAAATTGCAAAAACTGATAGGCCAAAGAAGAACCATAATGATGATAGAGTGGACTATTGATGATAAGAAAGAGATTATGTATTGTTAATATTATGCAAAAAGCCCAGAATTTTCAGCCACAAGATTTACAAAAAGATTAAGAGGGAAATTAGAGGAAAGAAAATTCTTCCACAAGAAAAAACACAGAAACTTCAAATAAAAATTTGTGTTCACTAATACAACAGATTTGTGAAAAACATTATATAGACCAAGAAATGTTGAGCTGTTTGGAAAAAGAAGCATCTGAGGAATTGCAAAAATATAAAAAAACAAAACCTAGAGATTTTTGAAAAGCATAAAAAAGAAATATGGACATGGGAAACAAAAAGATTTGATATGGTGTAATATTTATGCAAAGTTGAAAGCCAAATTAAGCAATACAAAAAAGGCAGCCCCAAAGACATTCAAAGAGAAATACAGGCAAAGTCATCCAGATATGGAAAATTTCAGAATAAAAAAATAATATCACAAAGAGGGAATGTAGAAAAGAAGATTAGTATAGTAGAAGTTAAAGAATAGAAGTTGAAGTTATGGAATGCCTGTGAAGTGAAGGATTTGGCATAGAAGGTCAAAAATAGGTTACATCACAGCATGATGGAAAAAGTCCCCAATGTAAGGAGATACTGGAAGATCAAGAGACATCTGAAGAAGAAATATGGACATGGGGAAGATAAAGAGATTTAATATGGTGCAACATTTATGCAAAGGACAAAGCAAAACTAATCAATACAAAAAGAGCAGCACCAAAAATATTTGAAGAGAAATACAGGCGTAGGAATCTGGCCTTGGAAAAATTTACAATACAAAAAATAAGAAGACAAAGAGGAAAAGTAGAAAAAAAGATTGGTAATGGAGAAGTTAAAGAAACAGAAACTGAGGTTATGGTGTACCTGCTGTGTGAAGGATTCAGTTTAGATAATCTAGCTCAGAAAGCACCACAGCAAGATAGAGCAATGGACATCCAAGTTAAGAAGAAACTAATGGAATAGGAAGCAATTGGTCAGGTGCCATATGAAGATATTTTGAAGCCTTCCACAGGAAACCAGTATAAATATTCACTTGAAGATGAACAGCAAGAGAAGGAACAGGAAACTGTGGCAACTCTGATGCAGTCAATGTTGAGGAGTGATAGACCATTGAGTTTCCATATGACAGAGCAATGGATGACACAGGAAGATGCCATAGAACTTTCTATAGAATGCACACAGGGAATGGAGAACAAAAAAGTGCCCTCAGTTTAGATAAAAATGAGCTAAGAGAAGAGTTGCTTGATTTAATAGTGATAGATAGACATATTAAGATCAATGAAAGAAATAGACTGCAAAAGGTCAATAAAACAAAAAAGTCAGAAGTTTGATACAACAAACAAACAATGTAATTAGGACTCTGCATAGAGCTCCATGCAATATAACATAAGTAAATAGGATATATTACTTTGCAGCTAAATTATTAACTGATAAAATTCTACCACAAGAACACAGGGTAGTAAGAGAAAGGAAGGTGAGAAATAGAATACCATCATGGAAATATCGAATAGAGAAAACTATAAACAATTAAGACAAGAAGTGTCTCTGTTGGAAGAGTATAGAAGAGGGAACAGATCAACAAAAATGCTCAGAAAGATAGATGTGATAAAAGCAATGCACAGTATTATAACGGATCAGGGTTTATCACTCACTATTGCAAATAATAAACTAAAAATATTAGCACAGGCTGAAAAACTTAGAAGATACACAAATAAATAGAAAGAAAAAGTACAAAATAAGCAATTTATTGATCCAAAAAGGTTTCATAGAGAATTGGGAAACAAGGTGAAAGGAATTTGAAAGACCACCAAAAAAAAAAAAAATAAGAAATAGATACATTTTAAAGAAGTATTTATGAAGATCCTGTGGGATATAACAAAGATGCTAAATGGATAGAAGAGGTAAAAGAACTATTTATATGCGCACCCCAAACAGACAACACCTGGCTAACAACAGGAAAAACAATGCTGCTCCTTAGAAGTGAAGCTGCAAACTACCCTAAAAATGATAGACCAATAACTTGCCTTCCGAGGACATATAAACTATACACTGGAACTGATGCTGACTGAGCTTATAGTCATTTTAAGAAAATTCAATCATGACAATAGAACAAAAGGATAATAAAAGAAAGTCATATGGAACAAAAGACCATTTGCTTCTGAATAAAGTCATAATGGAGAACTGTAATAAGGGGTAGAATCTAAATATGGCATGTATTGACTACAATATAACATTTGACAGTATCCCACATTCATGGACACAAGAGTAATTAAAAATGTGTAAGATACACCCTACACTGACCAACTACATTACAGTGACCATGAAAGAGTGGCAGACCACTTTGCAATTAAGCCTTGATAAAGGACAAATTATTATGCCAGGGATTAAAAATCAAAGGGAGATATTCCAGGGTGACTCTCTCCATGGGATTCATGAAGCTTGCGCCATGCGCCGGAGTAGCGTCGGCGATCTAGCGCCAAATATGGCCATCGAGCGATTCAGGTAAGAGCTGTTTCCATGTGCACTACCAGCATACACCAGAGCTGCGCAGCTCCCAGCGGATGTATGCTAATAACCCCATGCACAGCAGTGTAGCATGCAAATGAAGGTATATAGCGATTCATGAAGTTGTGCAGGTGTAGTGTAAGCATGTAGAAATGTAAACCAAAAAAAAACTGTTTATATTTTGTCAAACATAAAATTGGAGCCATGAAAGTGGACCAAACTTACGTATTGTAATGTTAATATATGCCACTAGCTAAATATATAGTCAATGGCATAAAACAACATGTGCAACATATATAAAATAACATTTAATGTCATGGCCACACCAATGCAAAGTAAAACTGCAGTACATAGGTGTGCAAATGGGATCACAAGGAAAATATATTTAGATGTCATAAAACTGTAATGTAACACAATTAATGATATCCCCATAAAAGTCAATGGCATGCATGCTACACCACAACTATGGGGCATGGCTTGCTAAGGGTCTGTGACAGTCTTCCATGTGGTAACTAGGAATTAGCAGTCAATGCCATGCAAATGAGTCAAGTAATACTGAGTCACAAACACCCCGCTGGCATAAGGATTTACCACACGGCGTAGCGTTACAACACCAAGGAGTGGCCTGGAGGTAAACATGACATCAAGAGAGGGGTGCGCCACCGTAGCTGTAAGCACATTGGATCATTGCTAATCTATGTTGTGTGTTGCTAAGCAAAGCCACAGGATAGGGGTGTGGATGCAGCCATAGCTTTGCATAGCTGAGAGCACACAAGGTAACTGAAAGTTCATGTGAATGTGGATGAAAATGCGCACAAAACCCGGTAAACGGCTGTGCGCAGCGTGCACGACAGCTGAAACAGGAAGGATATGGGAAGACAATAAGGAAATGCTGCAGCATGGTAATTGGAGTATAAATGAGTAATTAACACCTAGAAACTCACAGTGGGCCATAGACAACAGCTAACAAGGCTGCTAGCAGCTACCTGCAGAACAGGAAAGGGGAGGTGCCGTACAGCAAAAAAAGAGAACTGTCACAGCAGAACAAAGCAAACTTGCAGTAGATCAGCTACATAACACATTTCCCAACAAAATCCTGTGTTGTGGAAGCACAAAACAAGAAAGGCGGCAGCTGGATGCATGCTGACAATGAGAGGAGAATCGGGTTGAAAATAGAAGTAAAGGGAAATAGATGAATCACGGCAGACAAGCGTAAGTCAACACCAAAGGCCCCACAATAGCAGTACTTGCTGTAAAACCAATAATTAAGATACCCTGCAGCTGGAAAAACACAAACTCACCCAAATACACCAACATCATCCATTGCACAATAGTATAAGGTGTGAAAGCCCCACACACACACTTGTGTATTCCCTGACACTCTGCACCATTGGTGTATACAGATGGGGAACTTTTAATATGTATATGTTAGGGGCTGCCATAGCTTTGATTCACCAGTATGTGTTGGAGACTGATGGTGGTGTGGAGGATGATGCTGACAACCATCTCATGCACCGGAGGAGGAGACGAGTGTTCAGACCCAGGGTAACATACCAGGGGCTACATGATCTGGAGATAGTAGAGCATTACAGGGTGGACAGGAACATCATACAGCAACCTATTGAGCTGTGCCAGCCATGCTCAGAGCCAGAAGTAACAGAGGGGGAACCCATCCCACTGGACACAAAGGTATGTGTAAGCTTGAGAATACTAGCCACAGGTACCTTCCAATGGCCAACTGGGGATATCATGGGGATCTCACAGGCATCAGCATCCAGGGTACTCCACCAGTTCCTGGATGCCATGTTACCACATGCCAATGAGCACATATACTTCCCCCGAATGAGTTGTCCAGAAATATGCATCTCTTCCACCGTGTGGCAGACTACCCAGAGGTACTGGGTGCAATAGACTGCATGCACACATACACATCAAGTCACCACCCGGTGAGCAGGGTAGACACTACATAAATTACAAGGGATTCCCCTCCATCAACTGCCAGGTCGTGTGCAATGCCCAGGGCATTATCATGGATGTGTGTGCTGGCAACCCTGGAAGCTATTATGACTCCCACATCTGGCATGCCTCACAGCTCTATCAGCTATTTGCCAGGGGGGACATCCCATATAGCCACCTGGTGGGGGATGCCTGCTATGTACTGGAACCGTGGATGATGACTCCCATCAGAAATGCACACACAGTCACGCAAGAATGCCATAATGACGCACATACAGAAACCAGAATCATCATAGAGCATGTGTTTAGGATGCTGAAATCACAGTTCCATTGCTTGGACATATCTGGTGGAGCCTTGCCGTACTCTCCAGGAACATTTGCCCACATCTTCATAGTATGTGCCATGCTACACAATATAATCCTGCGTAAACAGCTGCAGCTGGGACAGAATGGTGAAGGCCCTCATAGCCCACCACCATCGCCAAGGGACCCACAAGCACAAGGAGACTCAGACCATGAACACCCTGTGCTAGACCCAGTAGGCAGACGGAGGTGTGCCCAGTATGCCCATGCCTTGGCAAAGACGGAACATATAGCACACACACTGACAGTGTAGGCACTCATGGACTGACATCCTTCTCCACCTGCACACACAGCAAACAGGGATGGCACACACACACGACCACCTGTAAATTGTCATGTATAGGTTGTTTACTGTGTGCATCCTACATAGTTAGCCCTCAAATATTGTACACACAACCGCCATTGGCACAAGGTAAGTCAATACCTGAACAGTAAATTAAGCTATCAGCATGCGTCCATACTGTATGTACAGGTTCATAGATACATAGGTAGGTACATGCCCAACTGCCGAGGACACTCATAGGCATAGGCAAAATGTGTCTGCTGTTGCCACCCCATCGATCAACTAACTGTCCCTCTGGGGAGCAGAGCCACTTGCGGGATCCCTGGGGTGCAGCTACTGTTCACCACCCACTCTGCAAGGATTCCCCAGAATGTCAGTGAGGGGTTTTGTATAATGTAATCAGGGATGTAGTTCCAAATAATGGAGAGTATCCCTGACAGGAATCTTCACAGATGTGTACATGTTACATAGTATACCTTAAACACAGCTTGCATATTTAGGTAGTTCTCCACAGAATACTAAACATGTGGAACACACAACCACTGAAATGTGCGTTAATCACCCTTGCACAACCAGTGCCTGCTCTGAGAGGTAAGATATCACTGCCAGTATTAGAACACGCAACCATGTACACATTCATGACAATAACATACCACTAAGCTACCTGAGATTTACCAATGGCAGTCGTGTATACTGACAGGATAAAACACAAAAGGTAGGAATGTGTTGAAATAGGACAAACCGGCATGTATCCAATGAAAAGTGTATGTTGCGTATATATATATATATATATATATATATATATATATATAAATATAATATATATATATATATATATATATATATATATATATATATATATATATATATATATATATATATATGTAGATATATATATATATATATATATATATATATATATATATATATGTAGATATATAGATAGGTTAACAACATCTACATATAAATCCCAGTCCAGGTTAGGCAGAGTCCCACATTGACTCTCTTCAAGAGGAATCTTGATGAGTGGATGGGAGATCGTAGGTTTACCCCAGGTATCACTTCTGTGTCACTGTTAGACAGAGGCAAAGTATACTAACCTCGAAAAAGGGCATAGCAAAATTAATTTAAAATGGGTTAAATTGGGTGGCCAAAGCCAAACACACTCTGGCTAGGCTTATAAATGCCCTAGGGCAGATAGCCTAGTATGAACCTATGAGCCTATAACCATGGAGGTACATATAAATGGGATACCTACCACATACCGACTGCTTTACATATCAATGTGCGTAATCCCAAGGTTTAAGGTCCGAAAGAACACAGTACCAAAACACCAGATGTGCGAGGTGCAATCTCACGATGTTAATGGACAAGTAGTCAATGCTTCTGGTTTTGCGTTTTGAGTAGGTTACTGTGTGTACGTGTGTTTCTTAGGGCTGTAGTGTGTGTAAGTGTGTGTTCTGTGTGTGGTGTGTGTTCTTGGGGGACTGTAATGTGTGGTTGTGGGTTAGCTTTGTGCGTCTGTTTGCACGACCTAGGATGTAGAATATTAAAGTAGGGGGTGGTCTGGGGAGTGCAGACACCTACATGGGGGGTGTTAGGGGAGCTTGGCCACCTGCTCATATGTAGTGTAGGATGGTTTGTTTGGATGTGTTGGGTAGCAGTGTGTCTGTGTGTGTATGTGTGTGTTCCATGTTTGTGTTACCTTCGCGAGTTACTGTCGATGTTGGTAACGTGGGGTATGGGAGTCTGGTTCCGATACTGTGTGTGTTGGAACACTGTGGTTTTGGGATTCCATAGGTCTCCCATATACAGCGGTTGAAGTGTTCATATATATGTATAACATAGACCATAGCAATCACACATTCCGCCACTACCAACCTTTATGAACAAAGGATATGGAGAGTATATGCCTATACACTATTACAAATATGTGCTATGGACATGAGCCAATGATATTGTTATCACCTGTCCCACTTTGCGAGGGACACTCCCTCTTGGGCAGTTGTATCCTGACCAAATATATTAAATGTGGCAAATGTCCTAGGATTGTAGGACATAATTATGTTCCATATGTACTGTAATAGTTGCATACAATAGTTATTTCTGTATCTAAAACACCTACATGTTACAGGAAACAGGAGAAGCAACTAAACTGCTACAAGAATAAGCTTATAATTAGGCAAGAAAGGAAAGTTCTATCCCTTGTACTGACCATGGGTTTGTGTCGGCCTGTAAAATCAGATGTGTGTCCCGAAAAGGTCCCACTATGGCCATATGAAAAGGTGGTAACCCTAGCCAAAGAGGGTCAGTCACCAACACAACTATGATGACTGCAAATACCACAGAAATATACAGCTATCATGTAGCAACACATTATTACATTCAGATGTATTACCGAAGGGATTCAAGGACTAACATCACCTGCATGCTATACAGGAACCACATAACAGTGCCTTAATGAATCAGCCTGCAATTGCCATTGTATTAGTCCATAAAAGGATAGGTGTTCAAATAGGGAAGGAACCCTCACACACATATCTATTATGTATAAAAGCAGTTCCTACACACCTGCATCTGCTAAGCACACCCACCAACATCACCCCAACACCCAAACATATTACTATACAAACTGTAATAACATCACAAATCATTCACTCACTGTACGACATCTGCAGAAGCCTTAACATACCTTGTCAGAGACACACTAACATGGCCCTATGTGAAATAGCTGCTGTTATACAATGGAACAGCTGCTGATGTAATAGGGTTTGTTTGCACTAATCCCATTTCAGAGGGTTGTGCATACACCGGGATGTGTTAGCAATTAGTTAGTAACAGCACAGTATGCTACACTTGTACAACAAATCAAGGATATCTGGTGAGCACACTGTACAACACATAACAGTTCATGCATAGCCATACGGCCTTGAGCCGGTCAAACATCCTTGCCAGACTTAAACATCTGCAGAAGTATCAGGTACAAACAAACCCTGCATAAGTAGCAATGTTCTGAAATATAACAGCTGTACTCACATGTAGAACTAAATCATCTATCCATTACACACAGTCCACGGGAGTCATGAAGCTAATATATCACTGTGTGTCTCCATATAGCTGTTGAAATATAGCACAATAACACATCTAGGCCGCCTCCCTCGAAAGTAAGGCAAACGGACAACCCCTAAAAGGAGTACTCACTTATACACCATTGTTGCCATGGTATCGGCTAATGGAGTAGCTGCACAGCTGAAGTGCATCCAATTAACTACTTTGGAACAGCAATTGGTGGACAGCATACCACATGTTACAGATATGTAACTAGAAAAGGATGTTTATCACACATTCAAACCATCCGTATATACCAGTGGAATGTTACAAAGAACATTGAAACACAAACTGAAAAGGAGTGAATCAACAGTTAAAGACATCTCGAGTTACTAATAAGGTATGTAGAACAGTCAGTATGTCTGTGTATGTAGTACTATTCTGTAGTATTTAAAGTGCACGCAATCCATATAGTGGAAACAGTTATCTTGTAGTGATGTATTGTTGAGCATAGTAACGCTTGTAGTCTTTGTGTGTACAGCTGTATGTCACAAGGCAAACACTGCATACACCACAAGGGATGCTATATAAGGGCTTTGAACAGAAATACTCATCAGCCAATGTCAGTGGCAGGGCTGGTCCAACAAGTAGGTTCTATAACAGGGGATAGTATATGTTGATATATTGTAACTGTAGCCATATGTATGGGTGTATTACAGAGAATAACATGTGGAAGTTTGGGCCACTGTGCAAGTACGATTTGCATTGTGGGATATTGTGCCAATAACTGTGTAATGTACAGTATTGTAGGCAGGTATGTATTACAAGCTACATAGCATTACTATAATGTTAGGCAAACATTAGTTATGTCAATTGGCATTTACAATACACAGTAACAGGATACATATGTCTTTTAGTGAGCTGGCAGTATATCAGCATGACAGAAAAGTAAAATGGAAGAGCTATTTAACTATCCATGCACATAAGACATGTAATATGTGCAAAGGTAGGTACTAGTCTATCTTACCAAGGGTATCTGTAAGCCTAGCTAGTGTGCGTTGGCTTTTGCCACCCCTATAGGTTGGTTTCCTGTGCCTCTGAACGGCAGAGCCAATAGTTCCCTGTGCCTCTGTCCAGCAAAGCTACTGTAGTGATTCCTGGGGTACAAGTCTGTTTCCCATCCACACGTCAAGGTTTCCCTTGAAGAGTGATCATGAGGGGCCCTGCCTGATGTACATTGGAATCATATTCCAAAGTATAGGGAGTGTCCGGGTCAGGAATCTATTCATCCAGCACATCCTACTCATCGTTGTGGTTAGGTGTATATCCCTAAAGCATGTGGCTCTCAGAGGTTTCTGTTTAGGTGGTGCATATCCAGCAATACAGGGTTGGACATGGGCCTTGTATGTCAAGCAGAGATCACCTGTGAGTATGCAGTATGCAACTGAGTACAGCTGGAGTTTCGTAGGTTGGGCTGCATAGGTCATCTTTATGAGGTCCGTAATCCTCTTGGTGTGTTACTGGTGTGGTCTTCCAAGCTGTTGCAGTTGTCTTGTAAGGTATATCCCAAATGGGGTGCTGTATCCTTTAATGTGTCTAATATGACATGGGTAGAGTCACAATGGTCCCTTTGAGCTGGATGCGAACCCATTAGAGATTAGGGGGGCCGTGTAGAAGGATATTCTAACCACATTGTCAATATGGGTATCGAAGAAGAGATTTCTATTTACTGGGGTTCCTGGATCTCATATTACCTTTTCTGTATGTAGGGGACTCGCACCTATGTGGTAGTCCACAGGTAATTAGTTATATCCAAAGGGGAAGACTATGCACTTTTAGGCATTCAGCTTGGCACCACGATATTAACACTAGGTATCCGTCTCAGTGCAACCCTTCCAGAGGGTGTCTGTAACAGCTGGGGAAACAATTATGTCCCCTAGTTTGCAGTCATCTGCAAACCTTTTCAGCCAAAGCCCTCCTGTGCTTGTCTGTACATCAGAGAAGTATATACTGAACATGAGGGGTCCTAGGACTGAGCCCTGGGGGACGCCAGTTGTAACTGGTATACAGTCAGACCGAGGGTATGCAACTCCCACTGTGTGGGTTCTGTTTGTGAGCCACTTTGCAAACCATCACATGATGTAGGGGTTAATGTTCAGGCGGATGGGTATGTTGATAATACCAGAAGGAGGAATGGTGTTGAAAGCCTATGAGAGATCTAGATAGGCTGTGTGGACCTCCTTACCCTCATCTAATGCTTTGGTAACTGTCTCTAAGAAGTCCACCAGGTTTAGGAGGCATGGTCCGGCCTTAACAATGCCAAACAGGGAGGGGTCAAAGATTTGGAGGTACCCAATGTCTCTGTGACAGTGATCCATGATGTGCACCATAGCCTTACAGACCAGGCTAGTTAGGCATACAGGGAAATAGGTCCCATGGTCCATTGTGGCACCACCTTTGTGGAGTGGGATAACTGTTGCTGTGTGCCATTCAGGGGGCACTATGCCCAATGTGAGGCTATTATTGAACATAGTCCATAGGTGGAGAGACAGTACGATCTAAAGTTCATGTAAAATGCAGCCTGGGATGTTGTCCTGTCCCATGGATGCTGTGATATTGCCTTTAGAGTGTGCAGCTTTGAGAGGAATCTTCCAGAATGTTGCCAGTATCAATTGTTTCTGTAATGTTCATGCCTTTGTGCTGTAACTCAGAGCAGATCTGGTTGTTGACATTGAGATATGTGACATAGCTATAGAATGCTTTGTGGTTGTTGTTGGTATTAGTTGCGTTATAGTTTTCATAGCTAGCTTTGCAGGATCTTATAAGGGATCTCACCTTCTTACTGAGGCTGGCCGGGGATCTACTCCACGCATGGTACTGTACTCTTGTTTGCAACAGTGTCTTCCTCTTGTAGTAAAATATGTTTATGGCAGGGGACCACCAGATTGGTTTAGTTAATTAGGAGTATAGCATCCTGGTTCTGTTTCAGATAGCACAATCCATGCACTCCTGTAAGTGCTTATAGAGTGCATTTGTGTAGCATTCAGCAGTTTTAACAGTACTGTCCATCTGCATGGGTATCATGACGTCCGCCACGTCTGTCTTAAGAAGCATGTAGTTGGCCTTGTAGACATATTATACTGTGGTTCCCTTAATGGGGGGTAGGTGCAGGATGTGGATATCAAAGGTGTTCAGCACATGGTCTGATCGGACCAGCGAGGAGTTGGCTTCATGTGTGGAGCACCAGTCAGTCATGTTGGTAATGACTAGGTCTAGGATATTGTTGCCCCTGGTAGGTGTGTGGATATGTTGAGTCAGGGCATTGGTGTTTATGAATTCCAGAAACCGTTGAGCTAATATGTTGGAACAAGAGTAGTTTTCCCAGTTAATGGTGGGGTAGATTCAGTGAGACTTATGTGATGAGTGTGGTGTTGTGCGAATGTGTACCTTCTCCACTTGACAGTCAGGATCAGGATTGGTTGGAGAGACCTTTACTTCCAGTTTGGCTAGATGAGTGCATCTCTCACAGGTTGTAGTGTTAGGTGGTAGGTAGAGAGGCTTGTCTGTGTACATGAGGCAATGTGTACATTGCCTCAAGATGTCCAGATTCATCAGATAGACAGGTGAGAACACTGACAGTTGACTCTTGGACATGCCTGAATATGTAATTATAAGCTTATGTAGTGTTTTACAACTCCTGAGCCACATATATCCATGTACACCACAGGGCCCCTGTACCCACAACTATGCAGGTACAAGCTGCACTCAGTCTGCATGGGACCTGCCATGTCACGAATCACAATGACAACACTCAGATCTGCTCTGAGTTACAGCACAATGGCACTAAATATACAGACCCAACTGATATTGCCAGCAGCCTGGCAGATAGGTTCAGTGCTAACTTTACCCCCATCTCACCCCCTAAAGAGCCCATTTCTATACCGGAAGAATGCAACGTTCCTGTAATCACAGCTGCACAGGTATAAACTACACTCTCCAAAGCCAAGAGCACAGCATCCATGGGCCCAGACAACACCCCAGGATGAATTCTACATGAACTACAGAATGAACTGGCACCCCAACTAAGTACCATGTTCAATCATAGCCTCACCTCAGGCTTTGTGCCTGCTGAATGGCACACAGCAACAGTTATCCCACTCCACAAGGGGGGAGCCAACAGAGACCCTGGGAACTACCACCGTATTAGCCTGATGAGCCTGGTCTGCAAGGCCATGGGACGTATCATCATGGAACTTATAAACAAAGACATTGGTAATCTCCAAACTCTGGACCACACCCAGTTCTGGTTTGTAAAAGGCAGATCATGTCTCCTAAACCTGATAGACTTCTTTGAAGCAGTCACCAAAGCTGTAGACAAGGGTAAAGTGGTTCACACAGCCTATCCAGATCTTGCCAAGGCTTTCAACACCATCCCCCACTCTGGAATTGTAGATAAACTCACTAAACTTGGTATAAATCCCTATGTCACAAGATGGGTTGCCAACTGGCTCACTGACAGAACCCACACTGTGAAAGTAGCAGTCTCCAAATCCATCTTCAGACCAGTGACAAGTGGAGTACCACAGGGTTCAGTCCTGGGTCCTCTCCTGTATGGTATCTACTTCTCTGAAGTACAGGCTAACACAAAAGGGCTTTGGCTAACAAAGTTCACAGATGACTGCAAACTAGGAGCCATAATTGAAACTCCTAATGATGTGGGCATCCTACAAAAGGGCCTCACTGAGACAGATGCCTGGTGTCAAAGCCATGGCCTCAAGCTCAATGCCA
The DNA here is from genome assembly GCF_019279795.1 of Protopterus annectens. NCBI lineage: Eukaryota > Metazoa > Chordata > Ceratodontiformes > Protopteridae > Protopterus > Protopterus annectens. The sequence goes on from NC_056729.1 coordinate 1,910,352,803, forward strand.
AAAAGTGCATTGTCATCCCCTTTGGTAAAAAGTCTGTGCCCATGAACTACAACATAGGTGGTAGTTTACTTAACACTGAAAATGTGATAAGAGACCTTGGGAAACAGGTGGACAGAAGTCTCTCCTTTGATAATCACATCACCACAGTAGTCAGGAAATCCTTCTACATGGCACAACTCATCACAAAAGGTTTCTCATCTAGAAAAAATAGGTCATTGTTCCCCTCTACTCATCACTCATTAGAACCATTATAGAGTACAATGCCCCTTTTGGTATGTACCTCACAAGACATCTACAACAACTGGAAAGGCCACAGAAATACTTTACAAAGAGGATTACCAGCCTCAAACAGATGCCCTATGCAGACCGTCTCAAAAAACTCAAGCTTTACTCCGTTGCATATCGCCTACTCAGAGGTGATCTCTGCCTAACATACAAAGCTATGTCAAACTCAGAGTTGTTGGACATGCTCCACTTAAAGAAATCCCAATCCCTCTGAACTACATGCTCTAGGGTCCTAAACCTTGTCACCACAATAAACAGAACATGCCGGAGGGATAGATTCCTGTCCCAGAGACTTCCCATACTCTGGAATAAACTACCTATCTGTATCAAACAAAGCTACTCATTAGCACTCTTCCAGAAAAATCTTGATGATTGGATGGGAAATAGGAAATTCACCCCAGGGATCACATCTGTGGCTCTGCTCGACAGTGGAACAGGAAAATAATTTTCTTGGGTGCCAAAAGCCAGGTTACCTTTTTGGCTGGGCTTGTATAGGCCCCAGGGCCAATAGCCTAGTACCTACCTATGAACCTATGAACCTATGAAAACATAGCTCCATGTCAGGTTGTGTACACACTGAATGGTGCACACCTACAGGTATCACAACCCACAAAGGGGGAGACACCACTGATAATGGGAAGTACTTTACTACTACCCTGCTGAGTCTAGTCTAGAAGGCCATGAACCTTGATCACTTAAGTAATGTCAGCAGTACAGATGTAGATGACAGGATGGTTGATGTCACACTGCATATCATAACCTTGCCATGTCATAGGACATCATCACCCATACTGTGTACCACCTACACTCGGTATACTAGATGTACATTCCTATGTCACAGGAGTGTTTTGCAACAGGACTGCTGGCAGAACCAACACTACAGAAGGTGTCTGAATAATATGTGATCATCACACCAGTGGCAGCTACAGTATGCCAAGGTTAATGAATTTTATTCCCCCTCATTGTAGTCCATTCCTCACAGACAAACAGAAGACATCTGCCTATTGAAGTATGCGAATGACTATGACCTAGGAGCAATAGCTGACTCGCATTGTCACCCCTATGATAATAAACCTGTATGCAATAACTACCACCTAGGCAGTGGTCAACATAATGGGCACTTGTGTGTGAGGGATGCAGCTGGGCAGTTGTCTTTCCTGTGATAGCTACGTCACCACACCTGGCTGGTAGTCATATGTGGCAACCCTAATAATGATAGGGTGCCTTTCATGAATATAGAGCTCATTGTCCAGCCATACAGAACACTCAAGTGACCCATATCAGATCACATATTTCCTTTAAGGGGTATTGGCTATGTGCAGATGGCCTACACCAGCCTTCCCATTCCCCATCTCCACTATGTAGCATGGGGCATACCCTGAATAAATTCTTGTCCGACCCAGTGATATTGGACATGCTACACGTACTCATCCTGATCTGAAACACATACTTCATGGACATCCACCTATCACATGCTGGACAGATCCTTGTCCCATACACTTGACATAGTCCTGCCATACTATGCATTCCTGTCTGTCAAAGCTGCACATCGCTCCCCTCTCAAACATGGTGTGATGACCGCATGGTAATGCATGGTATATGTATCATTAACCCTGTGGATCAGTAATGTGGCACTGCTCCACCTGGCCCCAGAGACGTGCTTGTCGGCTACTGCCAGGTAACCTTTCATCCTAGATTCATACATGGCCCATGGCATATAGCCCACTAGTTGACTTTGACTGTACATGATATAGTTGATATCCATCCCTGCAAATACCATCTGGCTAGCCAGTGTCCCATGTGTATCACATATGCAACACAGGTGACACATGGCAGGATGATGTTGAATCACTGTACAGTGCCGTGTAGATGTAGATGGTAGAACACATACATGTAAAACCTTATGTGAGTATGTATGCAGAGTCACAGGTCATGTATGTTAAGGCAGTGTAAGTCCTTATATGTGACATATACACTGATTCAAGGTTCACTGCATTAATGTGGACACATCCAGCCATGTGCTGATAAGTAGGAACACCAGTACAGGCAAACAGACATGCCCACATCAAGAAAGCAACCACATGGAGTATGCACAATGTAATCAGGTGACGCACACACATATATGGTGATAATATCCACTCAACATTGAGTGTCACATGTGTGTGACACAAACACGTCAGTGTCATGTAGGTTCACAAATACAACTATTTAAACTGAATTAATGCGATACACATGTATGTTCAGCTGTAGCTCTGTATGTCTCTGTGAGTTACTGTGACCTGTCTCCATCATTATGTCTTCCAGGTATGCCATGTGCAAGGCTTCCCCTTTTACATGCTTGGAGGATGAGGCCCTCATCCCATACCTACTCAACAATCATGATATCCTGTTAAGACATGTGGCACAGGATGCACAGCAGCGGGATTCCCTGTGGATGGAACTTCGCAGGACGGTTAATGATGTGGGTGGCCACAACCGCACACACCAGCAGGTGGGCAGACATTGTACAGACCTCATTAGATGGGCAAAACAGCGTGTGAATGCAATTGCCAGGGAACAAGGTGCAACAGGTGGTGGCCCACCAACCCAGCCCCCACTCACATGTACCGAGGAGCTGCTGGCCAACCTGGGGACACCTGCAGAACAACATCCACAATCTTAGCCGATATTGTGGAGGTGGGTGTCTCTCAACCACTGAGCCTGGAGTTGCCTGGTAAGTCAGTACTGCACCTATATCAACTATATTCCATATAGTTGCATGTGTCACTGTACAATATGTAATGTAACATCATATGCAAGGCATGTATACACACATGCCACATACTATAGTATGCTACTCTGTGTATGCACACATGTGCATACACCATAGTATAGTCTAATGTACTGGTGTATGTGTTATGCACATTGCACCCTGTAGCCTTTATACATGGGTGGATTATGCTCATACTGCTGTGGTACTCCTATTTAGGTACCTCTGTCGTTCAGCTGCAACAGCAGCCCATTGCAGGTGAGAGTGTTATTATTTATCAGGAACCATAATGCCCAAATCTATCTACCATGTGGCCATTCACAACATGTACACATAATATATGGTCCCGTCACAATATACAGGCTGGACCTGCAATGCATCACAATGACTACCCATGTGCAACACTTGCAAACTATGTGAATCATCTCGCCGACATAAATCCTCACAAACTTAATTGCCAGATGTGTTGACAGCTGTGCATACAATGGTGGAGGTGCTGTTCACTTTAGGGACATACTACAGATCTGATCTACACATGTGGTGAATACAAACAGTACTACACAGTGGGCTGGAGTATGGCCAGTACACAGGTTTCACCAGTGTGGATCATAGCCCTGCTATGAATGTCACACAATGTGATGTGCTATCTTGACATGTCCATGACATCTATTGGCCTGGCTGCTACACTGCCTACCTAACCTGAAAACATATCCCACATACCACACTTTATCTGCATAAACCCTGTTGTCAGTGGAGCATATATGTCATATGGGACAACACAGACATGTGAAATAGATGCCCATCACAATAATTTGGACAACACATGTACGCACATGGCCATGGATGATGGCCAGAGACATGGAGCAACACACACAGTAGACGTGTTGTGCTTGTGTGTACACCATGTCGTACAATGGCTACACATGGTTTAACCATGGCCTTTGTATAATGGTCATAATGTAGATGTGGAACACTAGACATCCTACAGGCATGTGCACATCTTGTGTATGCATAATATCAAGCCACCACATAAAATGTGTTGAACATCTTGAGGGTGTTGCAACACGACAGCAGTCACCTGTACAGTATCCACATCAGGCCACAGATACAGTACATTCCCATTGCTGGTGTTGAACATAAATGCCATACTAGCTCCGTGTGTGTGTGTGTGTGTGTGTGTGTGTGTGTGTGTGTGTGTGTGTGTGTGTGTGTGTGGTACACAGATGTCATGTGGGACATGGTGTATTAATGTGTTCGCCATGTCTGGCCATAGTTGCCAGGCTGCAGCAATATGGTTGCAGATGTACAGGGATGTCATCCGTATACCCATCAGTGACCTGTGTCAAAACTTCCACATTATGGTTTAGTGTGTATACACCTCAGTGATGTGGGCCACATTCCACAGTATATATGTATTGTATCTGAACACAGTCATGGCTATGAACCCTATCTGTAACTCACACTGTATAGCACTAGAGATGCCTCATGATTCCCTGCAATGGCCATGCACATCAGCTAAATTTGCAGTATATTTGTAGGGTGGACAGACAACACTGAATTGGTACACCATTGCCCCACTGTATATTTGACAGGACACCATTGTGTTAAACATGTATGCATGTCATTGCACATGTCAGCAGATCACATGTCATACTACATGTGATTATCACATCAGGCAGGTGTACTGTTAACCTGTGCTGGTCCACATGGTGTAACACAGGGATGTATGCTAACCACTGCTATGATTGTATAATTTGCATGCCGTCTGCTATGACACATGCATGCTGTTGTGTGCAACCTAGGGATGTATGATAACTACCACTGTTATTGTTTGTGCTGCATGCCGTCTGCCGTATCACATGCATGTTGCATGCCTTCTGTCATATCACATGTGTGTGTGTGTGTGTGTGTGTGTGTGTGTGTGTGTGTGTGTGTGTGTGTGTGTGTGTCTATTGTATAGATTGTAATGTACAGTTCTTGTCTGCCCTCACAGGTGATGTAAGTGCATTGCCATCCTGCAGTACATCTGATGTTAGTGTCCCCACAGACTCTAGCAGTGATGATGAACATATGATTGGGACACAGGCAGAGTTGTTAGGGGCAGAAACTGTGCCATTGGTTGCCATTCCATCTATATCTACCTCATCCCCGCACACAGATCCCATACCTGCACATACCCCATCGCCAGTGGCCATAGATGAAGGACAGTTGGCATGTGGTAGCTTGAAACAGGAAAGTGTGGGGGTTATGGAAGTTGTGCCTGCACACCATGGTGTCAGCCAAACTACTGGTGTTACCCCACACAGGCACGTGGCCAGTGCTGCGCATAGGAGGACCTCTGGCCAACATGCTCCTGCAAGACAGAGCGCAGCAGCTGGTGTCACCAGATGCATGTTTCAGGCTGTAATGGAGGCACAGGCATGTGTTGAATGGCACAACAGAGAAGATCAAAGGCTACAGAGGGCTGCTGTCCATTCTTTAAACAAAAGCATCCAGGCAATGGTAAATGCTCAACAGCAGATTGCTGATGCTTTGGATAGACAGTTGGGTAACATGGTTGGAGTCCTTGACAGCGGCCTGACAATCTGTGAGCATGAGCTGTCTGTGTTGGAACATCTGGTAGGAGTGAGGCATTGGGCACATGGACGTAGGCCTCCTACATCACCTGTGTCAGGTCTACGTGTACAAGCTACCTCACATGCCTGCTCCCATAGTGGCGGTAGCAGCAGCAGTGCATCTGGTGCTCTGCTGTCCACACCACAAAACAACAGGCCACGTGAACATGACCTGGGACGGTCTCATCAGGGACATGGTTCCAGTGGACAAGTGACATCAGACAGTACCCAATCTGCACCTCTGTTTGGTAGTGCCCATGCAACCCCTGGCTGGCACAGGTCACATGTCTGTGGCCAGACACTGTGAACTGTAAAACCTCAACTGTACAGTCTGCAGCTGTTAATAATACCCCTGTGTAGGCCAGATACATGGGAGAACTGTGTGCATACATACACGCACACGCTGGACACATATGTAGTGCAATCAACACACACAATCATAACATCCACACATGCCCAGTTAGATCAAAGGCCCAAACCAACACACATGATGTCATTCAATGGAGCAGCCTAGGCCTCTGGCAAACATTAACACCCTGTGCATATGATGATGCCTGTGCCGCATCCCTGGCATCCACACCATCAGTGCAGGGACATGCTCATATGGTCTGATGCACAGGATGAACAGACTAGGATGATATGTGTAGTTTACAAATGTTGAGGACTGTTGACAGGCAGCAGATATACCATGTAGTACAGGTGTACAATACTGTTAACAGTATGTGTCTTGTGTAACAGCAGTGCAGCATAGGCCTCCAGCAAACATTAACACCCTGTGCATATGATGATGCCTGTGCCATATCCCTGACATCCACACCATCAGTGCAGGGACATGCTCATATGGTCTGATGCACAGGGTGAACAGACTAGGATGACATGTGTAGTTTACAAATGTTGAGGACTGTTGACAGGCAGCAGATATACCATGTAGTACAGGTGTACAATACTGTTAACAGTATGTGTCTTGTGTAACAACAGTGAAGCCTAGGCCTCTGGCAAACATTAATACCCTGTGCATATGTTGATGCCTGTGCCGCATCCCTGACATCCACACCATCAGTGCAGGGACATGCTCATATGGTCTGATGCACAGGGTGAGCAGACTAGGATGATATGTGTAGTTTACAAATGTTGAGGACTGTTGACATGCAGCAGATATACCATGTAGTAAAGGTGTACAATACTGTTAACAGTATGTGTCTTGTGTAACAACAGTAAATGCATGTTGGTCATGATGTTCTGCTGTCCTTCTTCAGGTCTAATTACACGTGCTGGTGGATGTCAGTGTTAGCAGTTAAGTGTTCCATATGTCAATGTGGACTACTCACAGGTATGTATGAATATACCAGCATGCACAGTGTAGCTGCCACATACCAGTGAGAATGTCCCACGTTACAAACACGTCTACCGTTCCTAGAGCATGATAGCTGTGTAATAAGCTACTGTAGCTACAGACGTGACATCCATAATGGGTGACATCACAGGTACAGTTACATGGAGTGGTGAGGTAAGAAAGTGGTCTAGCTGATTACAAGGGTAGAGGCCAGTGGGAAGTGTGATGCCTCAATGGGAATTAGTAATACATGTTCCCATGACAGGATGCCAACACACAACTGCACCCACACACTCAGGTATTGACACATGTATTCAGTGATACTGTAACACACACACACACACACACACACACACACACACACACACACACACACACACACACACACACTCACGGCTTCACCGATACAGTAACACACACTTGCACACAGCTGCTACTGGTGGGATGAGGACCCCTGCCTATGTGCAAATCATCTTTACAATACTGTGCACCTACATGAAGCGTCAAAGAAAATACACATGTACAGGTAGTCAGTACGACCTAAGATCAGCGACATCAACACAGATAGTAGAATGCATCACCTGGATGGTGGGAGGGGTCTTATCAGTTCAGTATGGTAACATACATCCTCACCCCAGGGACCAGTCAGCCCTACATACACACACTGTGGCATTCAGTAATTAATATACCTATGTCATGCACATACAGATACCTCACATTTGCGAGATACATGCCCCTGCCTATGTCCTGCTTTCTACATTGCAGTCTGTACAGATGTGTACACTAGTGTACAGGAGAGTGAGTAACAATTGAGATGTATTCCCCACAATACGTGACATATATGGACACACACACAACCACACATGCCAGTACTGTGAATCTCAGACCTGCCTAGCTCATGTTATGTATGTCAGACATACAGCAGTATTGCATGCGTTACAAACTGTACTGACGCTTCCTGTGCCAACAGTGCTGATATATGCACTAGAAACGTCATATCTATTAACAGGTGTCAAGTGATTTACCTTAGATGTCACCCTGACCACTGTCTAAGTTGTGTGTTATGCCCTTCAATTAATGAAACCGTTGCTTACCGGTTACACAGGGTATTGTAGGACCGCTTGTGACATGCTTGTGAGCTGTCCACAACAAACATCCATCTGCAAAGATGCCCCACCACTTAGTTATTTCAACACATTTGTCCATACCTGTGGTACATCTTTCTGTACATTCAGCATATCACCATATACAGTTGGCAATGTTGAGGCTGCATTGCAGCTGCATGATGTATTAGGATACACACCACCTGCATACATCAGCAACTGCACACGCATGTTATCTGAACGCACAACACTATGTGTACAGGTGTGTATGTCCTACAATCCTGACATTTGGTCATGTTTGTAGGCATTGCAATTGGTGGATATGTATAATGACATACATGACACATGGACTGTTGTATGATATGATGGGTGACCAGTACAGAGGGGATGTTACCTCTGTCAGCATTGATATCACACCTTATGTACTGTTAGCATTCAGCAACCATGGACCTACATTCCATGTGCATGTTTGTAATGGCTATAGCCACCTGTTTGCACAAAGGACTATAACAGCTATGCTATTTACAGGTATGTTGTGTGTGTGGCATGTACATACACAGGGCTGGTACATGTATATCCATACATGAGGGTATGTACTGGTGTACAGCATCAGACATCTGCTAATGGTAGAAAGTACCGAGGGCCCCTGGTATGTGTACAGCTGACCTGGTTACAGACAGTGGTATCATTGATTTGCATAGCACATGATGCAACTGTATCAGTACATGTGTACTCTCTACAGTTGATGTAGAGCTTAGTACAGTACACAGGTCAAGGGTCACATGGTGGTGTACTCTTCTATATCATACAACACGTATGGTTGCATGTTGACTGTCCGAGGGCATGGTGGTGTCTGCAGTTTACATCCTAGAATGCAGCATGTGACACTGTGTCCTGCACATGGTTCATCTGTGATGCCTTTTGTGGGGGGACCGGTCAGCATATGTGAGTGGCCTTTATGTATGTGAGTACACCACCTGGAGTGGTCCGTACCTGTGTTATGGCCCACATGTCTGGTTCTGAGGTATATGGTGGTAGTGCTAGGTTCTGAGGTATATGGTGGTAGTGCTATTGTGTACTACAGAGACATCAGCCAGGTGTTCCTCACTGCACAGATATCAGTACTCCCCATTGTCGGATCTACAGTGATCAGTTGTGAATATGGATGCTACGCATCTAGCACTGGTTAACATAAGAAAACAATGCAGTTGTCCTGTAGGTGTATGGGAGTTAACCTGTGTTTAGAACATTTGCCTTGGAATGACACTGTGTAAGTGGATGCGACTTGGGTAATATCCACACTCCCTTGTATCATGGATGCATGTGATATGTGACAAAGGCCTGCCTGCTGTCAGCCATGTCATCCCAGAATGACAGCTGATGTTGTGTAAAAGACTGGTGTCAAATATATGTAGAGCAACGTTCCCACTAATAATGACAACTACTAACACCAGAGCCCATTACGTGTTCTTTATGTCTACCTGTAATAGCATGGCCACTGTGGCCCTCTGTGTTTAGGTTCAGAGTGCATCCCAGTCAGCCCTGTGCTACTGGGAATATGAGCATGCCCAGTATATCCTTGTGTAGATCGACACATATTAGTGCATTCCAACCAGCCCTGTGCTACTGTGTGTGAGCATGCCCAGTGACACCTTATGTGCCTCTGTGTATGGGCATGGCCATTGTAACCCTGTATAGTGGTAGTAGTCGTCCATTCCACAGATGGGCATACTCCAGGTCAGGATGGATTCCTACTTTAAACACATAGGTTCACAGGTATGTACATCTTAACTGCCAGCATCCCTGTTGATGTCCGCATTCCCAGATAGTCATAATGACAGCCTTGACATGTGAAGTCTGTGTGACACAATTTGTAGGTATGTAGTATTGTAATAGTAATCTGTAAATAGGCAGGTGTTCCGTACCCACCACTGGTATGTGTGTGTGTGTGTGTGTGTGTGTGTGTGTGTGTGTGTGTGTGTGTGTGTGTGTGTGTGTGTGTCTGTCCCCATTTGCTGGTGGACTCTAAATTGCTTTTAGACTACCCACACTCCATACATTTCTTATACCCACCATTAGCAAGGCCGATGATGTCACCCATCTACAAATACACCTCTGGGAGGGCTGTCTCCCAGTAATCTCGGTAGCATGTTCTGTAACTGCGTAATGCTGTAGTGTAATAAAGTTGTTAGGTGGGTGTTCTAGTCCCACACTTGCTGTGTGTGTGTCCCCGTTTGCCTGAAGACTGAGTAATACCTTTATACTGCTCACACTCCATATATTTCTTATACCCATTGATAGCAAGGCTGATTATGCCACCCATCTACAAATACACCTCTGGGAGTGCTGTGTCCCAGTAATCTCGGTAGCATGTTCTGTACCTGCATAATGCTGTAGTGTAATAAAGTAGTTAGGTCAGTGTTCTAGTCCCCCACTTGCTGTGTGTGTGTGTGCGTGTGTGTGTGTGTGTGTGTGTGTGTGTGGGTCCCCATTTGTCTGCGGACTGAGTAATGCTTTTATACTGCTCACACTCCATACATTTCTTATACCCACCGTTAGCAAGGCCGATGATGTCACCCATCTACAAATATACCTCTGGGAGGGCTGTGCCCCAGTAATCTCTGTAGTGCATTTTGTAACTGCATAATGCTGTAGTATAATAAAGTAGTTAGGTCGGTGTTCTAGTCCCCCACTTGCTGTGTGTGTGTGTGTGTGTGTGTGTGTGTGTGTGTGTGTGTGTGTGTGTGTGTGTGTGTGTGTGTGTGTGTGTGTGTGCATGTCCATTTGCCTGAGGACTGAGTAATGCTTTTATACTGTTCACACTCCATACATTTCTTATACCCACCGTTAGCAAGGTTGATGATGTCTCCCATCTACAAATACACCTCTGGGAGTGCTGTTTCCCAGTAATTTTGGTAGCGTGTTCTGTAACTTCGTAATGCTGTAGTGTAATAAAGTAGTTAGGTCAGTGTTCTAGTCCCACACTTGCCGTGTGTGTGTGTCCCTGTTTGCCTGAGGACTGAGTAATGCTTTTTTACTGCTCACGTTCCATACATTTCTTATACCCACCATTATCAAGGCCGATGATGTCACCCATCTACAAATACACCTCTGGGAGTGCTCTGTCCCACTAATCTCAGTAGCGCGTTCTGTAACTGCGTAATGCTGTAGTATAATAAAGTAGTTAGGCTGATCTTCTAGTCCCACACTTGCCATGTGTGTGTGTGTCCCCATTTGCCTGAGGACTGAGTAATGCTTTTATACTGCTCACGCTCCATACATTTCTTATACTCACCGTTATCAAGGCCGATGATGTCTCCCATCTACAAATACACCTCTGGGAGTGCTGTGCCCCTGTAATTTTGGTAGCGTGTTCTGTAACTGTGTAATGCTGTAGTGTAATAAAGTAGTTAGGTCAGTGTTCTAGTCCCACACTTGCCGTGTGTGTGCGTCCCTGTTTGCCTGAGGACTGAGTAATGCTTTTTTACTGCTCACGCTCCATACATTTCTTATACCTACCGTTATCAAGGCCAATTATGTCACCCATCTACAAATACAGCTCTGGGAGTGCTGTGTCCCAGTAATCTCGGTAACACATTCTGTAACTGCATGATGCTGTAGTGTAATAAAGAAGTTAGGTCGGTGTTCTAGCCCCTCACTTGCTGTGTGTGTGTTTTCCTGTTTGTCTGAGGATTGAGTTATGCTTTTATACTGCTCACACTCTATACATTTCTTATACCCACCATTATCAAGGCCGATGATGTCACCCATCTACAAACACACCTCTGGGAGTGCTATGTCCTAGTAATCTTGGTAGCATGTTCTGTAACTGCGTAATGTTGTAGTGTAGTATAGTAGTTAGGTCAGTGTTCTAATCCCAGACATGCCAACTGTGTGTGTGTCTGCCTGCGTGAGACAAGTACAGTGCTTTGTAGTATTCGCTGTAGCGCATGCCCTAAATGCATGTTGCTGCAGTGTGATACGGTAGGGGTTTGTATACAGGACATGGCAAGTGTTTGTCTGTCAGAGCCTGTGTAGAGGTGGCCATGATTGTCTTACCATTGGACGTGTTTGGGAGCGGGTTTTATAGTTTTCCTATATAGTATCCGTCTTATGACACATTGGCATCCTCACGAGGAGTACAGCTGTCAGTCAGCCACAGCACTGTGTTGGCAAGCCATACCCATACATCTGGCAAAAGGGCTGGTGAACTAAGTATGCAGTCCTACTAGTACCCGGTATATGTCCCACACCCATGTGCCATGTACATACAACCTTGCCTAGGATATCCCACTATGTTGCTAGTAACATGCACATTGAGGACAGATAGCAGGCATGGTGTGACCACAGTGGCCTGCAGAGTACATGGCACCCTGTACAGTTGTACAATAGGCACATATATGCAGACATTGTGCCTTCACTATGTTCCACACTGAATGGCTGCAACATATGTGGTGCCATCATATGTGATCCACTTAGGCCAGACAATGCTGTACACATGTGCCCTGTATGGACCCATGCCACTGACACCATGGAATACCTGTCCATTCTATCCATGCAGGTGCAGGGCCGACCTGCTCATTATAAGCATGTTTTGCCACAACAGGCCAGTATTGGCATATCGGGGTATAACAGGCTGTGTACACTACATGTGTCTGCCAAACCAGGTACACCTGTACATGTCACTGTACAGTATTGTAGGACATGCACATCCCAGGCAATGTCCATGTGAAGGACTATCAAACACAGACATAGCATGCATTGCAAAGCTATGGCCCTACACATTGGTATCCAGGATGTCAGGCCAGATAATGCAGTACCCATCTGTGTAGGACATTGCATTCACTACACCCCTGCACTGCACACCATTGTTGGGTGTCGTGATGACAAGGATTACCCCTCACCCAGCCTTGTACAGCCATATTTCCCAGCCAAACACTACACACCCATGGAGCAATGCATACCTGCATGACAATACTGCCACCCTGTGTCTGCGTGTGGGTTGTGATGCTCCCAACCACAGTCACTCCCAGTATAAACCTCGTTGGCATGCCAACAGTTGTCAAGCACTTTCACATGCTCTAGCCCATGGAACCTCCAAATCTCCCCTGTGGTGCATGTGGTCCTGTGCTTTACTGTGGTGTGGCAAACTAAGTAGTTACATTCTGTATTTGCTGCCCTGGCACAGGTGTCAATATGTGTCCATTAGAGTGTAGCTGTGGTGACAATGGCATCCGTTCACGTGGACTGACATGTGCCACACTTAATGCATGTCTACTATATCTGTTGCAGATGGTAGTCACTCACCTACACACATGTTCTTACAGCACTGCAACATGTTGCCTCTGTGGCACATGTAGTAACGTCATGCACATGTAATAGTAATGAGTAGTCAGGGGTTTGCCCCTGTACTATTCAGCATGTAACAGATGATGCTTATGGTAAAATCTCCAAGCCCTTCCCTGGTGTACATTGCCTGTCCCGCACACACACTCTCTGGTGGATGTGAAGGTGTACACCTGCACAGCAGCAGCAGCATGTGTATTGTAACAGATGAAAATGGTCAGGTGATGGCCTCTGCACCTATTGCCGTCCTCCCCTAGCTGATTGCATGTGGTACAGCTGTGATGGTGTTCCCATAGCCATCCGCATGATAAACACAGTACACTATCTAGGGAAACATGTTATTATCTGGCCATTTCAGTCACTGTGAGTGGTACCTGGATGTGGTGTTCTGACACGGCATCGCATATGATATCTGGATGTACCTCAATCATTTTCCACAGTGGGAAATAGCCTAATGACAGGAGGGTGATGTGCCACACAACTACAGCATGTAAGTGTAGCTATGCTGCATTGAGACTACTGCCTGTTTAACATGTGTGTGTGGTAATGGCTATTCTGCATGTTAAAATACAGACATGACAGTACTCTGTTCATGAGGGAACCCCATCTGTGAACAGGTCAGTGTGTGCAACCATTTGTTTCCTGTGTTACACACTGAACGCACTTCTGTGCACAGCAGAAGCATGGTGTGAGGATTGCAGACAGTACATGATGATAGGGATGTGTTACTGCCATCGCATCCCTGACTGGACATGCGTCACATGACACAGTGGTATGACTGACACTGTGTGGGATTCACAGTGACAAGCCAATGATGGGCAACTGTTCATAGCTGCAGTCGCACGTCTACTAGACATTATACAGTTGCCATGCGGTATATATGCATGTGTTGTGTTCCCTCTGCAAATGTATACCATACGTTGTGTTGGGTTGCTGGTGATATCTATGCATACTGTCGTAGATAATCCTGCATGCTGTTGTCTATCACTAAGCCATATGTGGGTTTAAAATGTCAGAGCATAGGCTGAATGGGTTGGTAGGTCCTGGCAGATCCTCCTGTCCCACTTCAACTGACAATGGCACCAGGCTCTAGCACATCTGGGGCCCAGCCATTAACATCAACTTCTTTTGGCTTTGTACCACCTTCTGGTGGTACCACCACTGAGGATGGAGCATGTCCCCCTTGGGAGCGGGACCAGACAGGTACATATCTGCTGTCGTGCGGTCCCGGACATGTTGCGTAGGTGGCTCCCTAAGGGGTTATGAAGCCAGATATGCCAGTTCAAGGGCGGAGTGTCACATTTACAGGGTGAGGCTGCCCCTCTGGGACATCCCCTGGCACTGCCTCCTTTGCAGCTGTGTAGGTGCAGTGGCAGTTGCCCATGGCTAGAGACCTCCGACCCACTGTTCCCATAGGCTTTTGAATGCCGAAGACCCATCCCCATCCAGGGTGTATCCCCCCACATGTGTCATATACCAACCCTGTATGCTGTAATTTTTGTGCTCCTACCTATCCTCCACGGCCATACCTACACTCATTCCCCAACATCTGACCCTCACCTACAGACACATAAGGCCATTTAGCTTCTAGGACACCATCTGCACTATACATAGCTGTCCATTACACACATGTGCCCACTGGACACATGAAACCCTTGTAATATGCATCATAACATACTACTGTTATCCTCATCACAGTCTCTCAGGCGCATGGTCCTGGTATGCACATCACTCCTACATGGTCCAGGTACACGTGAGGAGGACGACCCCATTGTACACAAAACACTACCAGTCCCTCTATGGTTACCCGATTTACCTTTATCATGATGATGATGTTGCACACAGCACATTGCAGGAGTACTGTTCACACATAATGATTGGACAGGTACTGTTGTGTTAATGTACATTACATGCACAAAGTGATGTATACTGCCAATGTACAACTATTTGCGTGTATGACTGACACATGTCTGTCTGAGGGAGTTTTGTGATCACATAGAGCAACACCACTACATAATACAGGCATCTCTGGTGTTTCCTGTTTCATTCATTTGCAATGCTTTGTTGCAACATGGTATGTCCCTGATACATCTCTATATATGTGTGTACCTATATGCTGGACATAAACACTCACATGTACATCTTCATGATGGGATACATTCCTATACTGCTGAATGACTGCGCTGTATGATATCCTGTGGTTACAGCCTTTTATGCTCGGTTAGCCTCTACATTGCTTAACCAATGCAATACTCGCATACTGGTAGCCAAACACACTTACACCCGTTCGATCCTGCACTTGCTAATGCACCGGCATTGGTGCTTGCATCTGTCACTCACACCCCTGGGTGTGGGCGAGGACCACAATATTACCTTGTGATGCCTATTACATCGTACTACATGACTCCAGTATTGGGACTGGCCACCCATTAGGCAGCGGCATTGCATTTGACTGTACGGAATCAGCGGCTTGTCCAGTGACTCAATCATATTTGTGTGTACCTCATACAATGTGCTCCCACCTTGTGATGCCTATTACATCAGAATACATGAATACAGTATCAGAAACAGCTGCCTATTACGCGATGGCATGGCGTTCGTCTGTACGGAATCAGCAGCCTGTCTGGAGAATCATTCATATTCGTGTGTTCCTCTTAGGCATACCTTGTGATGCCTATCACATCGGACTATATGACTACAGTCATAGCCGGCCTTAGACATAGGCCAACTAAGCAGCCACCTAGGGTGCCTCTTTAGTTGGGACACTTTACCAGTATTTTTTTGGTGTAGGTAGACCAGGATGGGGGCGCTGTGTGGTGTGGTGGGGGGTGCCATTGTGCCCTCTGCCTAGGGCACCAGTTGACCTAAGGCCACTCTTGATTACAATATTGGGAATGGCTGCCCATTAGGCAACTGCGTGGCGTTCGACTGTACGGAATCAGCGGCCTGTCCGGTGAATCATTCATAATTGTGTGTTCCTCTTACAATCTGCTCCCACCTTGTAATGCCTATCACATTGAACTACATGACTACAGTATTGGGAATGGCTGCCCATTAGGCGACACCATGGCATTCGACTATATGGAATCAGCGGCCTGTCCAGTGAATTAATCATGTTTGTGTGTTCTGCATACACTCTGCTACCATCTGGCTGATACATGAGAACCGAGACCCTGCATTACAAACGAGTATTTAGGTTGTGGTAGCCACATCCGTTGGACGGGTAATGCTACTGCATACCTATTATAGGTTTGTGACCTTCTCAATTGGCCAAGGTAGGACTTTATGGTTACCACCTGTCCCACTTTGCGAGGGACAGTGCAAAAATAATCAAGACATAGCACATGTCCAGATTACAGGACATTATTATATTCTACGTTTCATTAATAATTGCATACAATAGTTATTTTATATATGACACTTCTATATGTTATGTGAAGTAGCATAAGCAATTCAAATTCAACTAGATTACGCTATTATTTGTGCAAATAAGTGTAATCCTGTACTATGCATGGCTGTAAGTATGTTTAGTCCTGGAATGTCTGACATCTCTACAGAAGATGTCCCACTTTGGCCATTTGGAAAGGTGGCAACCCTATAGGACCTGTATGTAGAGATGTCAGACTTTGCAGGGCAACACACCCACAGGCAGTAGAAAGGGGTGTACTTCACTGTTTCGCCTAAATAAAAGGTTATTCTTGTAGCATTATAGTTGCTTATACTGTTATCTATAACATTTAAGTGTTTCAGAGGAACATAATTGTTTTATGCTACTACTAGAGACAATATACGTAGTCTTTGCCTTAAATCACAGGACATTTGCCTTAATTACAGTTATTATGCAGGACACAACTGCCCACGGGGGGGGGTGGGGGTCCCCTGCAGAGGTGGACAGGTGGTAACCATTCTATCAACTTTCTAAGGTAGTAGGCGGAACATGCACTTTCTCTCACTATCAGATCTCTCACACGAATGGGGAAGAATAAACATTGAATCAGGGACACTAAATAACGACCTCAGGGACACATTTAGAAGGTTGGTGCTATTACCCTGACACACTGACGGACACAGAGCACATATGTATTCGTACACATTGTCTGAGGTGCATGCAGTTTATGACTCTTACATGTTGTCATTATTCATTACGTGTATTCCGCCACCTTTCCTCCTAATATCACTAGTTTTTGGATAGTTTAGTTGGGACTGTGTTAAGATTCTGATTTGTAATCATGGACGTCCCTGTTAATCGGGGACAGTTCAATGATATGGTCCCTATGTATTCCTCCAATGGTTTACGGACTGTCCAGTAGATGTGCTCTTACAGTTTGGGAGGTATGGGCATCTGGAGGATTTGATCTGCTATACCCACATTGGAATATTACTTACACCCACGGGGCAGTCCTAATACATGTCTGCCAGCCAACAGCTGCATGCCTAGCCCCATAATCACATACCCATAGTTTTCCCACCTGCCACTACTCTACAGCACTCATCCTTACTGTGGGCGAAGGTGAACACAGGTGGGATGTGAACACACCCCTACACACTGCCCACTCTCCCCATGTCAAGACACATGTCGTATGTTGTGCCAACCCACATGTTATCAGGCTTGCACAACCTACTCTTCCGTGTACATCCTGGTCGTAATTGTGTTACTCCCATTGGCTGAAGGCACCAAATTTTTGGTGTCCCGCAGGGGGATGTCGCTGTCCATGTTTAAAGTGTAGACCTTGTAGATTTCTCTCACTGATAGTTTCCTACCAGTGGTCTGGGAAGCAGTGCTGTATTTACCTTTATTACGTGTCTGTATATCTCACCGGCCTAGCTGGGGGGGGGGTGGTAAGTAGACATTTGTTGAGTGGACCTCCCACCAACATATGCCCGGTCTAACCATGTTACCCGTAACTGCTGTAACATAACCTAGGTATATACATGTGTATATTTACTGCAACATATATATATCTATTTACATTAATATATAAAGACATATCTGCATATGTATTCATACATGTATATTCATATCTTGCTGTTTTATATATATATATATATATATATATATATATATATATATATATATGATTATATATATGTACATCAGTGTGTCAATACATTCCCTGCTCATACGTACTTACACATGCATAATGGTGTTTATAAGCTTCACCAGCATACTAGTGCCTTATTCATTATAACACTGACACACTCCAGTGATCTTGTAATCAGTATGTAGCATGTTACACAGCAGACAGATGTCACTATATGTTCATGCACGGATTACCGATGGTAATTGAAATGTGATAGTGTGATTCGACCCGTCCCTCTTCTGCACAGCCTATTATTCCATGTACTGTCGATGTTTGTATGGGCACATTCTTATTGTTTATGTCAACAAATGGAATGCATGTGTTACAGAATTTGTACTTCAATATATATTGTTGTCTGCATGTGAGTATGCATACATACCTATTATGACCTAGCTGACCTCCACGGGGTGGTCCATTAGAAATGGCCCATCCAACCCTGGCACGCCTGGATCCATAATTGCATACCCATAGTTCCTACACCCCACCCGTGTTAAATTTACATGAGTAACATCCATTATCCACTTGTTATCGCAGCCATGGCACACCTTTACACATTTCCCTCTCCAGAGCTTTTGAGGTGCTACACACATTCTGTCCCACCTCGTGTATTCACAGGGTCACCTGCCATGTATATTTGCACATACATGCCTTTCCTGGGGTTATGGAATACGGCCATTTGCGCTTTCCAATTTTTGGAGGTCCCAGCATGGGACTACATTCCGTCTGAGTGTAAAGTAGTAGGATTGTCTGAAGAAGTTAGGAGAAGTATTTCCTAATGAAAAGTGCTTTACACTTTGTGACTTGGATTCTGTGCAGTCAGATCATTTTTAACTTTTTATTGCTTGGCAGTTACAGGAATGTGCACCAGACTACTGATTGCTGTAAGCTTGTTTTACTCAACTATTAAACCTTGTTGGACTTTGCAGTGTACGCTCATCTTGTCTTGTGCCTATTAGTTTTTGGACGTTTTTAGTAAACATGTAAAGTAGACCTAGCATTTCAACGATGTTACTCCCAATGGTAAAACCCTGCCTGTGGTGTGAGTAGCGGTGCTCTGCTCACTCCTAGGCAGCTTTTTATGGCATACGCTGAAAGCACTTTATAATATCAACATTGCTCTTGATTCCCTTCACATCACTTGTGTATGCTTTACCGTTACAATGTCCATTCTTTATATATATCTATATATATATATATATATATATATATATATATATATATATATATATCTAAATATATATTTCTCATGTATGTAGATATATATCTATACACACATATGTGTGTGTGTGTGTGTGTGTGTGTGTGTGTGTGTGTGTATATATATATATATATATATATATATATATATATATATATATATATATATATATATATATATATGTGTGTGTGTGTGTGTGTGTGTGTGTGTGTGTGTGTGTTGTGTGTGTGTTTGTGTGTGTATATATATATATATATATTACATCTGTACATGCATACATTTCCTATGCTGGGAGCTGCTTACACCCGCACAGGTGCACTCGCCTATGCTTACTGTGCATTACATATGTTTACTGTCGCCTATTTGTGCTTATTTGTGCCTTATACATTATGACAATACTACTTTGATTGAAAGGATCTGGTTAATAGTCCCATGCGATACACATGTTCACCTTTACATGTTTAAATGTCGGCTTTACAGCAGAGCAACATTCATTCCACAAGGAAAATCTTTTGTGCTATTGTTGACCTTGAACCATGAATGCCTTTTCGTTAGGCGGAAGCTCTAACCACTACACTATTGGTGTTCTGCCTCATTTATATGTATACCCATGGTGCATAGTTACCTGAACACATGCCTCATCACTTCACTTACAAAGCAGGCATCGATTTACCTACTGGGAAAAATGCACTACTACATATACACTATTCCCTATTCCCTACTGCTCTGGACTCGTGCTGCATGTCGACTCATTCCGAGGTTATTCAGACCTCCAAAGCCTATAGTCCTGGCACATACGTATGTTCAATTGTCAGGGTGTTCATATGGTCTTCTGGGTTTAGGCTTGTCCAACTGGGGACTGGGACTGCCCTGTACCTAGTTGAAAGTCAGACATAGCAAGGGGAGATTGTTCGTTCCACTTAGCATCCTACCTGTGGTTGGGGATGCAGAGGTGTGCTCACCTATGGCCATCCTGATATATAACAGCACTAACTATTTACGGGGATTTCCTATATTGTGACCATGTTCATTCTTCATATCTACATATATATATATATATATCTGTGTGTATATATCGGTCTGTACATACACATGCATGTACACCTACATGCTCATTTACATTTCCCATACCATTGATTCACCACCAACTACCGTTGTGCATACACGCTTGCATACCCGCTTACATCTCGGGTTGCCACCTTTTCATATGGCCAAAGCGGGGCATTTTCGGGACATACATCAGATTTTACAGGCCGACACATACCCACGGTCAGTACAAAGGTTAGAAATTTACTTATTTGCCTAAATGAACGCTTATTCTTGAAGCGGTTTGTTTGCTTAATCTGTTTCTTGTAACTTTGAGTATTTTACATAAATAACTGTTTTATGCAACTGTTACATGAAATATGGGACATATTTCCTACAATCACAGGACATTTGCCATTGTATTATATTTGGTCTAGACACAACTGCCCAAAAAGGAACTATCCCTCACAAGGTGGGGCAGGTGGTAACCCTACTTACGTCTACTTTACAGTGCCTATATCCAACTGTCACTATGCAAATGTGTAAGGTATATATCCCTGATAATGCACATGGGGAGACGTGCATCACTGTCAGGTGTTTAATCCCTCGCAAGATGGGGCAGGTGGTAACCCTACCTTGGTCTGCTTTAAAGCGCCTTAAGCACCCTATATCTGACTGCCACTATGCAAATGTGTAAGGTATATATTCCCAATAATGCACGTGGGGAGACATGCATCACAGTCAGGTGTTTAATCCCAGGTCGTAGGTTCTGCAGGACTGGCTGCAGGTGAGCAGTCGTATGTATTACAGCTACTGTTGCTATGTATATGATGTAACTGTATGTGATTGCTGTTATACTGTATGTTATTACTGTTACTGTGACTTTGTATACATAGGATATAATCTATATGTGATTACTGTTATATGTGGACAACTACTGCTCATACAACTTGTGTCCAGATGTATACAGGTATGGACATTGTGTTGTGACACCAAGTCTAATGTTTTGAACAGATACATATCCCTTGAGGGATATCCAAAAATTGTGGGGACCGATTACCATCTTTGCTTTACGGCTGTAAGGTAGGGTTATACATGCAAGGGATACATACTTTGCAATCCTGAGACTGCCTAGGGTGAGACTGCCTACTAAATATGAGTAGGGGTCGCTATGTGCAGATATGGCCAGGCCTATCTAGCAGTCCGAATATGGTTGGTTTTGGTGGGCGTTCATGAAAAGGGGGTGGTGTGCTGTGAGGGGGATGATGGGTATTCAATTATGTATCCAGGTGTTAATGGGTATTAAATAATGGGATGGACCATAATTTTAAATTTATGGTCATAGAATTGATAGGAAAAAAATAGTAGACTAGGAAATATTAAGAATTTTACTGAACAAGAAGAAATTAGATGGATTATTCGAATGCAGTCAGACAAAGGGAAGGGGCTAAATGATAGGACAACTCTCAAACCATTTTTAAGAGATAGACCACTAAAACACACTAGTAAGTTATAAATAACAATCCCCTGGATTCATGAAGCTTGGCGCAAGGCCGGTGTAAGGCCTGCGCCGGCCGTGTGGAGTATAAATGGTGTAGTAGCGCCATATGCATATTAATGAACGTGTGCCACTACCACATCCACGTGCATAGGACACATGCGCGAGTGCATGGGGCATTACTAAGCTGTGCCCGGAGGTGTGTCAATGTCGGCTGGCAATGAGCAACCTAAACTGCTGAATATTATAGCCTGCCTGCAATAGAAATCACACCTATCAGTGTCCATGGATAATGAAACGTATGCAAAGCATGCAAGACAGTTCCCGGCCACACAAAATGGAGAACCAAACAGAAATGCACGCAACATAATATAAGTTTCCATCCATGGAACAGATGACATTTAAAATCGTGTGTCCGTAATGTACTGCACTGTCAGAAGTTATACCCAGTGGAAGTGAAGCGCATCATGTCAGCGTGCCACCAATACACACGTCTAGCCCCATGGGTATGGTCACCAGCAGTCCCACAGTGGTAGTGATAGTACACAGCAGGGCAATTGTGGCTATATAACAACCGTAAAGAAACCTGACAGTCCATATCGTATACCAAACACACACAAACATATGTATATTAAAATGTGCTATACACTTGAACAGGAACGTAACCATCACATACACATATGATGCTATATGCGGAACCGGGATATGCAAAAGTAGAACCCATGCATGCAAATGCAATACGCAACAACCCCTGTATAGCACATAACCCACACCCATGTCTGAATGTCCACCAAATCCAGCTACCAGCCTTGCGCATCCGTACACCTACACATAGCGGGTATTCCCCATATGTAGTAGGAAGTATCGTCCTAGGCAGTATCCGGATTGCAAATATGTATCCCACGTTTGTAAACATCCCATCAAAGGTACTTAAATCCAAATGGCCGCGCGTTAATGTTACGGCAAAATGTGTGTACATCCCGCGTGGGATAAGTAACCTGTTGAAACCTCAGAGTTGTTTACACGCCACGGTGTCCATTACTGTACACATCTGGACAAAACATGTATGTGTAGTCATGGAACTGGTCAGTATCTACACAGACATGCAATTCATACTACGCAGGATGGAACAGCTGTCCACCATGCAGGTCACCCCACTAGGGTTGCCACCTGTTCAGATGGTCAAGGTGGGACATCCCTTGTAGAAATGTGTGAGAATTTGCAGGATAAAACATACCCCTGGCCTGTGCAAAGTACAGAATTACACGTGTATGCCAAGATAAAAGCTAATGCCATAGCATTTGAATAGCTTATGCTATCCCAAATAATAGTTATGTGTACCAGATACAAAATACCTGTATCATGCAACTAGTACAGAAATGAAGAAATATATTATTGTCTTAAAATCACAGGACATTTGCCATGTCTTAGGTGTCGTCGCAGGACACAACTGTCCAAAGTGGGACTTCCCCTCGCAAAGAGGAACAAGTGGTAACCCTACTCCCCACTGAATTATCGACAGTATATATTCAACTCAATCACATACCGACACCACCTCTCAACCTATTACAGCAACAAAACCTGGACAAAGCCTAAAAGGATGGGTGGACAAATAGGGACAGATGTAATTACTGCTCTCACAAGCTTCAAAAGTTCAAGGAATAATAGTATGTACATAAGCAGGAAATGCTGCGAAGGATGTGGGCTAGTAAGTATTACAGAGGTCCGTACATATATACTGTAACAAGCCGTCACATATGTTGACTGTACTACTGCATACCCGTAGTTAATTCATAGTTAAGTCATGTGCAAAATAATGACCTTCATAAGAATGAATACAGGAAATAGTCAAATGTGAATGGGAACACCACTCACCATGGATTATGTATCGTAACCGCCCCCACCCATATTATGTATTGCCAACATCATAAGCTGCTGACAGGTGCCCAAACACCTGTGTCTGTAAACACAGATTAAATGTTTAAAATGGACAAACCCTGTCCATGTGCTTTGTCTGACATTTGAACATGGTCAGGGCAGTTCCGTTCACCAGGCGGACAAGCCTAAACCCAGATCACCACATGAACACCCTGACAATTAAAGACCTGTATGTGTCAGGACTATAAGCCTTTGGGTTCTGAATATCCCTGCAGTGATGAAATATGCAGCATGGGTCCAGAGCAGTAGGGAATAGGGAATGTGTAACATGTAGTACCGCATTTTTCCCAGCAGGAGAATGGATGCCTGTGACGTAAGTGAAGCGGTGAGGCATATGTTAATGTAGCTATGTACTATGGGTATGCATATAAATGAGTCAGAACACCAAGCGTATAGTGGTTACAGCATCCGGCCAACGTGAATGCAGTCCCGGTTGAACAACGACCACAGCACATATAATGTGAAAGTGTAATGAATGCATCTGTGCTGTACAGACAGTTAAATATGTAAAGGTGAACGTGTGTTTCGCAAACGTCCGTTAACCGTATTACAGATAATTACTGGTACTGTTACAAGTAATAAAGCCCACGTAAGCACAAAGACTTAGTAAACATATGTAACCCACAATAAGGATATGCATGCGCGCCTGCACGTAACCCACAGTAAGGAAATGCAAGTGCCTGTAAAGCGTGTGATCCACTCACAGCATAGTAAATGAATGCTGTTTCCCCCATGTTAGTTATACATGGCTCAAACCTGTTAACCTCGTAAAGTATGAAACTGGACAAAGCCATGCAAACTACTGGTACAAATAGGGACAAACCCCAGATATGTGCCAGAACAAACATAGAAAGTGGATAGAATAATGGGTGTGTCAGTAGCATGGATTCTCTGAAGGGTATGCAGTCATAACCTGAACTGCATGCCAGAAATCCCCACTGTAAGTCTCAAATGAAATGCCACGACATTGCCAGATAGACACAGGTTTATTTAAAACACAGCGAAGATAAAGGGGCAAGCAGCTGTACACTCTGTGACAATCTGTATAGTGGAAAGGTATGGTATGGATATAGATATATGTGTATACACATAATCCACAGACGTAAACCAAAACAAGTTATGAAATGAGGATTGTACATGTATATATGTATACACAACAGACTTATATCCCGTAGATATGACATATGTACATAAATAGGCGATGTTATATCTAATATGGGTAGACAAACAGGCATGCAGGAAAGGTGAATAAACCGCAGCGTTCCAAACAATTGGCCAGAAAGTGACAGTCCAGCAAGTTCTACACTTTAAACATGCAGATAGGTGTCCATTGCAGGACTCCAAAAATTGAATCTTACGTAGTGTCAACCGACATTGATGCAAAAGAAGTGACCGCAGCAAATACGAAATAGCTGTACATGCAACAGTATCAGGTGCAAGGGTGATGACACATGTGTCGATAGAATGTATGACGTACGAACTGATATCCGGAGAGTGGGGAGTGCATATAAGTGTCTCCACACTTCAGTACCGCACACATTAAACATTTGTAATGGGTACTGTAGAGGTTTGTCAGGTATGGGAATCATGGGTATGCAGAAATGGGCCTAGGTGTTGTTTGGCAGGGATTTCGTAGGCCCGCCCCGTGGGAGTGATGTAGGTATAGCACGCCTATATTCTCAATAATGGGGCAAACCATCCACTGGATATTGCGGAAACCATTTTGGCAATATGTAGGGCCCTATATCAGTGTCATGTAGGCGATTATCATGGATGGACATGCGTACGACCAAGATGGCCCCCATCACTGGCAAACTGTCAGAATAACACAGCTGCACTAAGGCATAGTACATGAAATACAAATAGGGACTATATTAGATATACCCCAGACAAAGTCAGAACATTGTGAGAATACTGGCGTACCCATGAATACGGATGTTATGAGTGTTACTAATCATGTAATGGAAATGTCAGTCACTATTATCTACCGCACAGTCCGTAATGCCTTGCCAGCAATTTACCAGAAAAGCACATCACTATGACAAATGTAACAAGGTCAAACGTCAGGGTGTTTACCCATAATGTGTACAGGTTAGGGGTATGAAGGTAACCTGTCCAAAATGCAAGTACAGAACTAGTGATACTAGGTGTACAGGTGAGAAGAAAGACATCAGGACAAATGAGAAAACATGTACAAGACACACGCATGTACTCCGACAAATGTGAATGACAACGTATGTCCTGTGAATGTCAATGTGGAAGGTTAATAGACACAAAAGTAATGTGTCCCTCAGGGTGTCATGCACTGTCACCGTAACAATGTCCAGTTCCCCAGACACGTACGTGAGCTCTGCCACTGATGGAAAGCGCAAATACCGGCGCACACATACGGTACATGATAGACCAATTAGTGTGGATAAGCAGCTGCTGGCCTGTGTGAGGAATACAACTGTCTCGGCGGGTGTGTCCTGCAATATAAATGTAATGGCATGTGGCCTGTGATGCCACCATACAGTGTGTGTATTGGTGTCAGAAAGTTGATATTTTGTTACAGACACATACTCCGCAACTGTACAGATTTACGCAGAATGTGCAGAGTTCTGCCTCATATGTTTGGTGTGTTCCACGTAACAACAGTAACATTCTGGCACTTTCATGATAACTGAAGACATGAAATAATGACAAACATGTGAGTAAGACACCAATTCCGACAGAAAAGCCATACTAATGCAAAACCTATTATTGTGTCAACTATCTACGTTTGTAAGAGCAACATGTCAATACTGCCCCTATGTGTCCCACTATCAGATAAGGCCTTGTCCAGCAACTTGCTCTAGGAGGTGGAGTGGTATGAACAGAAACAGATCCATGTGTGAGGAAACAGCAATATCGACTGCAAGATAATGCAGAAGGTATGAAATGCACTGCAGTAGGACGTGCAGTACTGTCCGCAGGTATGTGCTGACATGTCAAATGACACAGCAGTCTGCATGAAGAACCTATAGGGCTGTCACCTTTACAAATAATGATAGTGGGACATACCTAGAGCCATGCACACAGCACAAATAGACATACACACATCAAAACTAGGCCATGATACATGAAGCCTCCGGCGTGTACGAGTACAGTGAGAGTACAGCAAGGATAGATGTCTGCCAAGATATACAGCAAACATCTGTAAGGGTGTGTAACACCGCCCGTAACATGGACGTTGCATGGACAATGTTGGGAGTTGCAACATACCTCATTGGTATGTGAAAGCTATGCAAATATGCGATACATGAACCAGTCAGCTGTCCATGCAAGAGCAGAGGTATGGGCAGAAAATAGATTTTATATATATATATATATATATATAGAGAGAGAGAGAGAGAGATACATACATACACACATACACACACACATGTGGCAGGGCTGGTAATGGAACCTACACATGACTACCCTATCAAACTACAGCATGACGCATTTACATAATACGCTACCGAGATTACTAAACACAGCAGACACATAGGCATTCTACTAGGTGCGTGTCAACATCCGCAAAGGCAAAGACGTCAGCAGGATACATCTGTGTTGCGAAGCTTCTAAAACAATAACCTGAGTCCCAGGCGGACGGGAGCATGCACACACACACACACATCTGGCAGGCCTGGGAATCGAACTTACACCTAAGTGCCCTATCACACTACAGCATAACGCATTTACAGAACACGCTACCGAGATTATTGAACACAGCACTCCCAGAGGCATACTTCTAGGTGGATGACATCATCCGCAAAGGCTAAGACGCCGATAGGGAATGTATGTGTTGTGAGGCATCTAAAAGCTTTACTATGTCCCCAGGCAGCTGGAAACTCTCACACACACATACACTTGGAAGAGCCGGGAGTTGAACACACACCTATCTACTCTAACACACTACAACATTACGCATTTACAAAACACGCTACCAAGATTACTGAATACAGCACTCCCAGAGGCATACTTCTAGGTGGGTGACATCATCCGCAAAGGCAAAGATGCTGATAGGGAATGTATGTGTTGTGAGCCATCTAAAAGCTTTACTGTGTCCCCAGGCAGCTGGAAACACACACACACACACACACACACACTTGGAAGGGCTGGGAGTTGAACACACACCTACCTACTCTAACGCACTACAGTATTATGCATTTACAGAACGCGCTACCGAGATTACTGAGCACAGCACATGGAGAGGCATACTTCTAGGTGGGTGACACCATCCGCAAAGGCAAAGATGCTGATAGGGAATGTATATGTTGTGAGGCATCTAAAAGCCTTACTATGTCCCCAGGCAGCTGGAAACACACACACACACACACTTGGAAGGACCAGGAGTTGAACACACACCTACCTACTCTAACACACTACAGTATTACGCATTTACAGAACACGCTGCCGAGATTACTGAACACAGCACTCCCAGAGGCATACTTCTAGGTGGGTGACATCATCCGCAAAGGCAAAGATGCCGATAGGGAATGTATGTGTTGTGAGGCATCTAAAAGCTTTACTATGTCCCCAGGCAGCTGGAAACTCTCACACACACACACTTGGAAGAGCTGGAAGTTGAACACACACCTATCTACGATAACACACTACAGCATTACGCATTTACAGAATGCGCTACCGAGATTAGTGAACACAGCACACGGAGAGGCATACTTCTAGGTGGGTGACATCATCCACAAAGGCAAAGACGTCGATAGGGAATGTATGTGTTGTGAGGCATCTAAAAGCTTTACTATGTCCCCAGGCAGCTGAAAACACACACACACACACTTGTAAGGGCTGGGAGTTGAACACACACCTACCTACTCTGACACACTACAACATTATGCATTTACAGAACGCGCTACCAAGATTACTGAACACAGCACTCCCAGAGGCATACTTCTAGGTGGGTGACATCATCTGCAAAGGCAAAGATGCCGATAGGGAATGTATGTGTTGTGAGCCATCCCCAGGCAGCTGGAAACACACACACACACACACACACACATACACACACACTTGGAAGGGCCGGGAGTTGAACACACACCTACCTACTTTAACACACTACAGCATTACGCATTTACAGAACGCAATACCGAGATTACTGAACACAGCACTCCCAGAGGCATACTTCTAGGTGGGTGACATCATCCGCAAAGGCAAAGACGCCGATAGGGAATGTATGTGTTGTGAGCCATATAAAAGCTTTACTGTGTCCCCAGGCAGCTGAAAACACACACACACACACACACACACACACTTGGAAGGGCCGGGAGTTGAACACACACCTACCTACTCTAACACACTACAGCCAGCATTACGCATTTACAGAACGCGCTACCGAGATTAGTGAACACAGCACTCCAAGAGGCATACTTCTAGGTGGGTGACATCATCCGCAAAGGCAAAGACACCGATAGGGAATGTATGTGTTGTGAGGCATCTAAAAGCTTTACTGTGTCCCCAGGCAGCTGGAAACACACACACACACACACACACACTTGGAAGGACCGGGAGATGAACACACACCTACCTACTCTAACACACTGCAGCATTACGCATTTACAGAACGTGCTACCAAGATTACTGAACACAGCACGCCCAGAGGCATACTTCTAGGTGGGTGACATCATCCACAAAGGCAAAGACACCGATAGGGAATGTATGTATTGTGAGGCATCTAAAAGCATTACTGTGTCCCCATGCAGCTGGAAACACACAAACAATGGAAGGGCTGGGAGTTGAACACATACCTACCTACTCTGACACACTACAACATTAAGCATTTACAGAATGCGCTACCGAGATTACTGAACACAGCACTCCCAGAGGCATTTTTCTAGGTGGGTGACATCATCCGCAAAGGCGCCGATAGGGAATGTATGTGTTGTGAGCCATCCCCAGGCAGTTGAAAACACACACACACGCACACACTTGGAAGGGCTGGGAGTTGAACACACACCTACCTACTCTAACACACTACAACATTATGCATTTACAGAACACCCTACTGAGATTACTGAACACAGCACATGGAGAGGCATACTTCTAGGTGGGTGACATCATCCACAAAGGCAAAGACGCAGATAGGGAATGTATGTGTTGAGAGGCATCTAAAAGCTTTACTGTGTCCCCAGGCAGCTGGAAACACACACACACAATTGGAAGGGCTGGGAGTTGAACACACACCTACCTACTCTAACACACTACAGCATTATGCATTTACAGAAAGCGCTACCGAGATTACTGAACACAGCACTCCCAGAGGCATACTTCTAGGTGGGTGACATCATCCGCAAAGGCAAAGATGCCGATAGGGAATGTATGTGTTGTGAGGCATCTAAAAGCATTACTGTATCCCCAGGCAGCTGGAAACACACACACACACACACTTGGAAGGGCCGGAAGTTGAACAAACACCTACCTACTCTAACACACTACAGCATTATGCATTTACAGAATGCGCTACCGAGATTACTGAACACAGCACTCCCAGAGGCATACTTCTAGGTGGGTGACATCATCCGCAAAGGCAAAGACGCCGATAGGGAATGTATGTGTTGTGAGCCATCTAAAAGCTTTACTGTGTCCCCAGGGAGCTGGGAGCTGGAAACACACACACACACACACACACACACACTTGGAAGGGCCAGGCATTGAGCACACACCTACCTACTCTAACACACTACAGCATTATGCATTTACAGAATGCGCTACCGAGATTACTGAACACAGCTCTCCCAGAGGCATACTTCTAGGTGGGTGACATCATCCGCAAAGGCAAAGATGCCGATAGCGAATGTATGTGTTGTGAGGCATCTAAAAGCATTACTGTGTCTCCAGGCAGCTAGAAACACACACTTAGAAGGGCCGGGAGTTGAACACACACCTACCCTAACACACTACCGCATTACGCATTTACAGAACGCGCTACCGAGATTACTGAACACAGCACTCCCAGAGGCATACTTCTAGGTGGGTGACATCATCCGCAAAGGCAAAGACGCTGATTGCGAATGTATGTGTTGTGAGGCATCTATAAGCATTACTGTGCCCCCAGGCAGCTGAAAACACACACACACACACACACACACTTGGAAGGGCCGGGAGTTGAACACACACCTACCCTAACACACTACAGCATTACGCATTTACAGAACGCGCTACCGAGATTACTGAACACAGCACTCCCAGAGGCATACTTCTAGGTGGGTGACATCATCCGCAAAGGCAAAGACGCCGATAGGGAATGTATGTGCTGTGAGCCATCTAAAAGCTTTACTGTGTCCCCAGACAGCTGGAAACACACACACACACTTGAAAGGGCCGGGAGTTGAACACACACCTACCTACTCTCACACACTACAGCATTACGCATTTACAGAACACGCTACCGAGATTACTGAACACAGCACTCCAAGAGGCGTACTTCTAGGTGGGTGACATCATCCGCAAAGGCAAAGATGCCGATAGGGAATGTTTAGAGTGTGAGCGGTCTGAAAGCATATTACCATCCCAAGGTAGACGTACACAAACACGCCAGTGCTGTCAACGGGCCAACTAAATATCTATGGAGCACAACAACACTGAATAGATACGGGATGTGCCACAGACAGTACACCCTTCAAGAGAGCAACAAGTGTGTCAATGTAGGCATCCATCGTGACATTGAAATTGGACATCTGGTGCCTGGATGACCATCATGGCTATACAGGATATCAATGGCCATGCCCACACGCTTAGTATCACATGTCTGTTTGGAATGTACTGTGTGTCCATCTACACAATGGTGTACTGGGCATGCTCACCCACTTAGCTGTTGCAAAGGGCCAACCTGCATGCACACGGGGTCTAATCACAGAAGGGTGCAGTGTGGAATGTACTGTGTGTCCATCTTCACTACGGCATACTGGGCATGCTCACACACCTAGCAGTTGCAAAGGTCCATCTTGCATGCACACGGAGTCTAATCATGTAAGGGCGCAGTGTGGAATGTACTGTGTGTCCATCTACACAACGGCGTACTGGGCATGCTCACACACTTAGCAGTTGCAAAGAGCCATCTTGCATGCACACGGAGTCTAATCACAGAAGGGCGCAGTGTGGAATGTACTTTGTGTCCTTCTACACAACGACGTACTGGGCATGCTCACACACTTAGCTGTTGCAAATGGCAATCTCGCATGCAGATGGAGTGTACACACAGAAGGGCACAGTAAGGTATAACTGCCCTCACACACAGGGCGGTCACACATGCAGTGACCTGTACACACACAGCTGCTATCACAGCTGTCACAGGTGCAGGTCACACACGTACACACTGCAATGTACACTGTAGCTGTCAAGTCAGCACCATGTCATTGGTGCAGCACTACACAGCCATACGGTCCAACAACACCATGTGACACATGACCGCTGGGCTGTACAGCGGTGTACACCAGCTGTGCAGAGTACACACATACCAACAGGGATCCAACAGGTGTTATGCATTGCAATGATACCAGCATACATGAACAGGTCGGCTCAAGACATACCATGACCCTTACACAGCTGTGACACCTGACTGTTGCTGTACACCAATGAACATGCATCTGGGTATGTCATACATGTGATTTTGTGGATGTGTGCATGGACTGCACACACATCACATACATACATGGCCTTTGATGTACCTCGTGCATAACACTGACGTAATCAATGCTACACACGCAAATTGAATGTGGGCCCATGTCAGTTGAATGCTCACACTACAGGGGGTAGCAGTGTTGACCGGGACACATACCCTTGTACGGGTCGCCTGTGACACCCGTGATATCATACCGCAGTCCATGTGTTATGTATGTCAACACACATGTCCAACAATAGCAATGCATACAAACATGGCAACAGGAGACACATGTGACATCTGTACTGTGCATGCAGCAAACATGCATGTGCAGTGGCCGATGTCCGTAACATAGTTGCACCTACCTACGACATGCAGACGCAATGCAGACCCATCATTGACATCTGTATACGGTGACATACAAACAGCACGTATGGAGGGATGTGTGTACATAACGTGGTGAACCACCTGTTAAGATGTATGTGTGCAGGGGATGGCTCACAGTTGTGTCACACACCATCCTATCATGCCATGTGCTAACTGTACACTATGTCGCTGTTACTTGACGGTGCTGACATAATGCATACACAGCGGTCAGGTGTTAACAACTATATGTCATATGGCACCTGTAACACCTACAACCTCTTGTGTGTATATAGCAGCACATTTGCCAGATATAGAGTTGGTACACATAATGCAATCAATACCGCTGCATGTCCATCAAACGTGTCATCATATGGCTGGTGTATCATTCCCAGCACTGCCATGTGTGCCCAAATGTGTGACCAGGGATGCCACATATTGCCAGGGAATATGTCCCAGTTGCTACACATCCCTGTACACCATTGTAGAGAAGTGTACATACGTCAGTGTGGGAAGCATGACGTTCGCCGGTGAGGTGCATCACACACATCGGCTGTCCGTATACACATGTGTGGTCACCACAGTGTGTGTGTGTCTGTATGTATGCCTGGTGCTTGGTGTGAGTGTGTATGCTAATATACTGTGGGAAATTATCACTGGCCCCACGTGTTGACTAATCCATAATGGTGATGCATTGCACAACCCTGTTGATGCCATAGGTCCCAGCCATACTGGCTATCTGTGCATGTCCCTTCTCTGTGACACATCGTGTGGGTGCATAGTACTATGAGGGTTATGACTACAAAAGCAAGGGTCCCCAGCTGCACACTATGGGGTGTGCGTTATAGTGGTGTACACCCCGTGACTGCGGCCATGTTCACGTACTGTTAAAGGGTCCTACTGCTGCACAGTGTGGCCTCCAGCTACCAAGTGACACCTTACATCATCATTGGCCAGGCCGCTTTGTACAACCCCTGCACCATGTCACCATACCTGTAATGTGTCCTGCTATGTATGTCACATCTCTGTCCAGTGTAGCCTGTGGCACCGACCACATGCATCAGGTACAGTATATGTGTGGACATCTGTGTCATGTTTGTGTGTCCAACAGTCAGCATGAAGGTACATGTAGCATGCTGATATTGCCAGACGTGCCTTTGTGTACTCCACAGTTACACGTGGGGGACTGCAAACACTGTGACCTGTAGGCACATGCAAGTACACCATAGGAGGGAACCAGGGTATCACAACCAACATGGTGCTACAGATGTAACCGAGACACATACTGTGAACACATCACAATGCATGCTGCACCTGCACTACATGGTGTGACTGGTGCATGTTGACAGTACACAACCTATGCCACATACAGAACTCAGTATTCACACACAACCACTGCAACATACACATCCCTCACTATGCATACACAGGTATTACATACACCTCTCACTATGCTGTTCACCCTGTGCATCAGAATATTTGTGCATAACCCTGCACCGATGGTGTGGATGACAGGGATGCGGCACAGGCTTCATCATATGCACAGGATGATATGTTTGCCAGGGGCATAGGCTGCACACAACCACTGCAACATACACATCCCTCACTGTGCATACACAGGTATTACATACACCTCCCACTATGCTGTTCACCCTGTGCATCAGAATATATGTGCATAACCCTGCACCGATGGTGTGGATGACAGGGATGCGGCACAGGCTTCATCATATGCACAGAGTGATATGTTTGCCAGGGGCATAGGCTGCACCAATGGATAACATCATGTGTGTGTGTAAGGGCCAGTGAGTTGACTGGACATATCTGTGCAGAATGCATGTGGATGTTGTGGCACCCTACAGTTGTGTTTGCTGTGTGCGTGTATGTGCGTACACAGTTCTGCCATTTGTGATGCCTACACGGGGTATAATTGACAGCCCCAGATTGTACAGTGCAGGTTGTACAGCTCACTGTGTCCGTCCATGGCCACGTAACCTGTGCCTGCCTGGGGTTGCACGGGCACTACCAGGTGGAGGTATAGAGTGGCTACTGTCCAATGACACATGTTCACTGGAAAAGTGTCCCCGCTGAGACCGTTCAGGGCTATGTCCACGTGGCCTGCTGTGTCCTGGTGTTGACAGCGCAGCAGCAGCTGCACTGCTACTGCTACCGGCACTATGGGAGCAGGCATGTAAGGTGGCACGCTCATGTCGACCTACACTAGGTGGTGTTGCTGGCCTACATCCACGTGGCCTACGCCTCACTCCTACCAGGTGTTCCAGCACAGACAGCTCCCGCTCGCGGATTGCCATGCCTTGGTCAAGGATTCCGGCCATTTCACCTAGTCGCCTATCCAGAACATTAGCAATCTGCTGTTGAGCATTTGCCAATGCCTGGATGTTGTCATTTAGGGTATGGATAGCAGCCCTCTGCAGCCTCTGCCCTTCTCTGTTCTGCCATTCAGCACGTGCCTGTGCTGCCATTACAGTCTGGAACATGTGTCTGATGAGACCAGCTGCTGCGCTCTGTCCTGCAGGTGCATGTCTGCCAGAGGTCCTCCTACGAGCAGCACTGGCCACATGCCTGTGTGGCACATCTGCAGTCATTACACTGACACTATGGTGTGTAGACACACCTTCTGTAGTCACCACACGTTCCTGTTCCACGCCAACAGACGCTGACTGTCCTTCCACTATGGCCACCGGTGATGCGGTATGTGTTGGCAGCAGAACTGTGTGCGGGGAAGAGGGGGACATAGCTGGGATGGTAACCACTGGCACAGATTCAGCCCCTGACAACCCTGCCTGTACCTCATGCATATGTTCATCACCGCTAGTATCTGTGGGGACACTAACATCAGATGGACCGCAGGAGGGTAGCACACCTACATCACCTGTGAATGCAAAGAAATACTGTAAAGTACAATAGACACAGACACACACACACACACACACACACACACACACACACACACACACACAGACACACACACAGACACACACACAGACACACACACACAGGCACACACACAGACACACACACAGACACACACAGACACACCATGCATGTGATTTGTCAGATGGTATGCAGCATGCCTGCGACAGAGCAGAGGGCATGCAGCTCAGACATTAATAGTGTTAGTAAGCATACCTCCCTGGGGTGCACACTACAGCAAGCAGGTGTCATATCAGTAGGCATGCAGTTCACACAATCATGGTAGTATGCATGCATCCCCGTGATACACCATGTGGCCCAGAACAGGATAACAGTACACATGGCTGACATGACCTTGACATGTAATTTGCTGACATGTGCATTAACATGCATACATGTTTGACACAATGGTATCCTGACACATGTACAGCATCATAATGGACTTCACAATGCAGTGTTGTGTGTATGCCCTACAGATAGAAAGCATGTTTAGCAAATGTGCATGAGCACGGGAGGGTAGTGTGAGCCGTCTACATTGCTATACAGTGTGAAGTACAGACACTGTGCCATTGCATGTCAACATGAGGCATGTATGTTGCTGTAGAATGCATAATATGTACACATTGCATAGCCATAACTGCAACACAGTCATGATGTTCGACAGATCGTATATGGTAGACTTCAGTGACACCTCCAGTAGCTGTGCATAGGCTTTTAGGTTGTCCACTGTACCACATCAACTGTATAATTGGTCAACTAAGGGTATAATTGGACCATGTGTGGACAATGTGCAACAGGGTGTATACACATCCCATGTACTGTGTGGCTACATGTCTCTGGCCATCCCCCCATGGCCATGTGTGCACATGTGGTGGCCAGTTGTGTGTGATGGGCATCTTCTCCACATGTATGTATGGTCCCATATGACATACACCCATACATGTCAGATATGTCACATTCCACAGGTCTATGAAGACAACGGGTTGTATGTTTGGTATGTGGGGTATAGGTCATGTGATAGTGTGACAATATTGCAGACAGAACACTACATGTCTGGGACATTTCAGGTGGCACATCACAATGTGTGCACCTGATGCAGGGGCATATGACACAAGGGTGACACTTGTGGGATGCCCATATCACAGCTCACTGTGTGGTACTGTGTGCGTACTACACATGTTGTTCCAATGCATACTACATATGCCTCCATTGTAGAACACCTCCACCTTTGTATGCACAGCTGACCACACATGTTGCAATGACAAGTACTGTGGTTTCAAGTCTGTGTATCATTACGTGTGAATATATTGCACATGGGTGGCGTGTGTTTAATTTATCAGGCGGCTAAAACCGCAGAAGGGCGGGGCGAACACACCACCCTAACACTACGCGTGCGCATTTTGGGCAGCACGAAGTTACTGAACTGGCACTCCCAGGGCGCCTTCTGGGTGGGTGACATCATCCATAGCAAGGCAAAACTGATTCTGCAGATGTATGTGTTGTGAGCATCTATATAAGCACTGTGCCCAGGCGGCTGAAACACACACACACACACACACACATGAGGCAGGAGTTGAGCACACCTACCCCCTTGCACACTGCAGCATTCCGCATTTACAGAGCTGGCAGCACGAGATTACTGAACACAGCACTCCCAAGAGGCATACTTCTGGGTGGGTGACACATCACATCCGCAAAAGCAGGCGCCCGATAGAATGTAATGTGCTATGAGCCATCCTAAAACTTTACTGTGTCCAGACAGCTGGAAACACACACACACTTGAAAGGGCGGGAGTTGAACTTACACCTACCTGCGCCACACTGCAGCATTGCAGCATTTAGACACGCTGCAGATTACTGAACACAGCACTTGAAGTACTTCTGGAGTGGGTGACATCATCCCAAAAGCAAAGAATGCCGATAGAATATTTGATGTTGGTCAACATAATACCATCCCAAGGGTAAGGCGGCGATACAAACACGCCAGTGCTGTCAGCGGGCCAACTAAATATCCTGGAGCACAACAACACTGAATAGATCGGGATGTGCAGACGGTACACCGCTAAAGAGCAACAAGGTGGCAATATGGGCATCCATCGTGACATTGAAATTGGACATCTGGTGCCTGGATGACCATCATGGCTATACAGGATATCAATGGCCCATGCCCTGCGCTTAGTATCACATGTCTGTTGGAATATGTACTGTGTGTCCATCTACACAATTGTACTGGGCATGCTCACCCACTTGGCTATTTACAAGGGGTAACCTGCATGCTACGGGTCTGCGCTCACAGGAAAAGTGCAGTGTGGAGATAACGCTGTGTCCATCTTCTTTCGGCATACTGGGCATACCACCTACTTGATTGCAAGGTCCATCTTGCATACACCGCGAGTCCTAATCATGTAAGGCGCAGTGTGGAGTGTATAATGTGTCCATCTACCACCGCGCGGCGTGCTGAGCATGCTCACACACTTGCCAGTTTCTTTTAAAAACCATCTTGCATGCACGTGTCACAGAAAGGCGCAGTGGCGGAATGTGCCTGTGTCAACCCCTACCACAGCGTGACGTACTGGGCATGTCACTTGGCTGTTGCAAATATGGCAATCTACGCATGCAGATGGAGTGTACACACACAGAAAGAGGGCACAGTAAGGCCTTCTTTGCCCTCACACACAGAGGCGGTCACATGCAGTGACCTGTGCACACACAGCTGCTATCACGCTGTCACAGGTCTGGAGTCACACCGTACCACACTGCAATGTACACTGTATTTATCCAAGTCAGCACCATGTCATTGGTGCAGCTTCACAACCACTCTGGTCCAACAACTTTACCATATGACACGCCCCGAGCGCTGGGCGCAGCCTGGCGGTGTCACACCAGCTATTAGAGTACACACGCT
Organism: Protopterus annectens; assembly: GCF_019279795.1. Taxonomy (NCBI): domain Eukaryota; kingdom Metazoa; phylum Chordata; order Ceratodontiformes; family Protopteridae; genus Protopterus; species Protopterus annectens. Next base: position 1,910,391,794 of record NC_056729.1, read on the forward strand.
TTAACAGGGATCAACAGGTGCATTACGTGATGCCAGCATGCATGAACAGGTCGGTCAAAGACAGCCGCGGCCCGCCCACACGGCTGGCAGCACCTGACTGTTGCCATTGCACCAGTAATGAACATGCATCTGGGTATGTCATACATATGATTTGGCCAGATGTATTGCGCCAGACTGCACACCACACATCACATACATACGCCAGCGCTGATGTACCACCTGTACCGTGCATAACACTGGCGTAATCAATGCACGCGCCGTTGGTATATCAGTGACCAGCCTGTGACACCCGTGATATCATACCGCGATCCGCCGTATTTATGTATGTCAACACGCATGTCCAACAATAGCAATGCATACAAACATAGCAGCAGGAGACATGCTGACATCTGTACTTATTGCATGCAACATGCTGCATGTGCCGGTGGCGATGTCCGTGGCACATAGTTGCACCTACCTCCAGCATGCAAAATATAATGCAGGCTATCATTGACATCTGTATCACGGTGACATACAAAGCTGTACGTATGGGAGGATGTATGTACATAACGTGGTGAACCCTGTTAAAAGATGCTTCAATAGTGTGCAGGGGATGGCTCACAGTTGTGTCACCACCATCTATCATGCCATGTACTAACTGTACACTATGCTTGGCTGTTACTTGTGGTGCTGACATAGTATACCTGGCAGTCAGGGGTGTTACCAACTATATGTCATATAGCACCCTGCCAACACCTACAACCCTCTTGTGTATACTTAACGCTTTGTTGCCAGATATAGGTTAGTACACACACATAATGCAATCAATACCGCTTCATGTCATCAAGCGTGTCATCCTTATGGCTGGTGTATCATTCCCCAACACTTACCGTAGCCAGCCCTTTAAATGTGTGACCAGGGATACATATTGCCAGGAGTATGTCCCAGTTTTCACATCCCCTGTACACCATTGTAGAAAGTGTACATACGTCAGTGTGAGGAAACGCTGGCGTTCGCGGTGAGGTGCATCACACACGCCGGCTGTCGTATACACGGCATGTGGTCACCACAGTGTGTGTGTGTCTGTATGTATGCCTGGTGCTTGGTAGTGTGTATGCTTTAATATACTAATGAGGAAATTATCACTGTGGCCCCGCGATGTTGACTAATCCATAATGGTGATACATTTACTGGCCCCTGTTGATGCCATGGGTGCAGCCGCCACTGGCTATGCAACGCATGTCCTTCTCTGTGACACATGGTAGATTGCATAGTACTGAAGGGTTAGCATGACTACAAAAGCAAGGTCCCCAGCTGCACGCCAAGTTAATGGGTGTAATAGTGTACACCCGTGACTGCGGCCATTCACGTACTGATAAGGTCCCTACTGCTGGTGGCGGCCTCCAGCTACCAAGTGACCTTACATCATCATTAGCCAGGCAGCTTTGCCTTGCAACCCCTGCACCATGTCACCATACCTGTAATGTGTCCTGCTATGCATCATCATCTGTCCAGTGTAGCCTGGCACCGACCACAGCAGCATCAGGTACAGTATAATAATGACTGGACATCTGTGTCATTTGTGTGTCAGCAGTCAGCATGAGGTACGCAGCATGCTGATATTTGCCAGGCGTGCCTTTGCTTGTGCTCCACAGTTACCGTGGGGAGACTTTACCGAGCACTGTGACCTGTAAGCTGTGCAGAGGCTGCCATGGGGAGGGAACCAGGGTATCATACGCTTAACATGGTGCTTCTGAGATGTAACCCGGGAACACATACTGTGAGCACATCACAATGCATGCTGCACCTGCCACATGGTGTGACTGGTGCATCGTGACAGTACACAACCTATACTTTGCATACAAACTCCAGTATTCACAGCCACTGCAACCACGCCCATCCCTCACTGTGCATACACGAATTACATACACGCACCCTCTCACTGTAACATTCACCTGTGCATCAGAATGTTTGTACATAACCCTGCACTGCCATTGGTGTGGATGGCTGGGATCTTGGCTTCCAAGGCCCCATCACTGCAGGTTGATATGTTTATGAGGCATAGGCTACCCTGGCCACCACAACATACACATCCTCTGTGCATACACAGGTGTCCATACACACCTCCCACTATGCTGTTCACCTGTTGCATCAGAATATATGTGCAACCCTGCACGATGGTGTGTGGATGACAGGGATCTGCGGCACAGGCTTCATCTATAGCATACAGAGTGATATGACGCAGGGGCTTTTCCAATGGATGATAACATCATGTGTGTGTGGGGCCAGTGAGTGCGACTGCCAGACATATCTGCTGACCATGTGTGGATGACGCACCCAGACTATATTTGCTGTGTAAGTATGTGCGTACAGTTCTGCCGACTGTATTCTGGGTATAATTAACATTTAGATTGGCACATTGCAGGTTGTACAGCTCACTGCCTTCAGTCGCTATTCCCACGTAACTTCGCGCACCTGGGGAGGTTGCACCCCGAAGGAGCACTACACTGCCGGATGGGTATGGGTGGCGCATCCGCGGCGACGCATATTTTGCTGGAAAAAGTGTCCCGGCTGAGACCCGTTCAGGGCTGTGTCCGTGGCCTGCTGTGTCCTGGTGTTGACAGCGGCGCAGCAGCAGCTGCACTAACTGCCTGCCGGCACTATAGAACCCGGGCGTATGAAATCAACACGCTCATGCTCCGACTACACTACGGGTGGGTGTTGTGGCCTACATCACGTATTTCTCGCCTGTTTCCTACCAGGTGTTCCCAGCACGCGAACCAGCTCCGGCTTTCGCGGTTGCCATGCCTTGGTCAAGTTCACGGCCATTTCACCTAGTACATTTCTCCGGAACATTGGCAATCTGCCAGGCATTTGCCAGTACCTGGATGTTGTCATTGGGAATTTATCGGATAGCGGCCCTCTGCGTATCTCGCGCTTCTCTGTTCCATTCATGCGTTGCCCTGTTAACGGTACGATCTGGAACGTAATGCAGTAGGACCCGGCTGCTCAAAACTCTGTCACTGCAGGTGCATGTCTGCCAGAGGTCCTCCCTACGAGCAACACTGGCCACATGCCTGTGTGGCACATCTGCCAGTCGTACACTGACACTATGGTGTCAGGCACTGTCTGCTATGAGCCACCACCAACGTTCCTGTTCCGCCAACAGGCGCTGACTGTCCTTCCACACTATAGCAGCCACGGTGATGCGGTATGTGTTGGCAGCAGAACTGTGGAAAGGGGTGTAGCTGGGATGGTAACCACTGGCACTGGTTATTTACAACAGCCTGCCTGTACCTCGGCCATATGTTCATCACCGCTAGCTGTATCTGTGGGGACACTAACATCAGATGGACCGCAGGAGAATTACTTCTTACCTACATCACCTGTGAATGCAAAAGAAATACTGTAAAAGTACAATGAACTGAACACACACACACACACACAGACACACACACACACACACAAACAAACACACTCACAGACACACACACAGACACACTGACACACACACTGGGCAGCACAATTTTACACAGACACACACAGACACACCGGCCGTAGCAGTTTGTCGGGTGGTATACAACATGCCTGCGACAGAGCAGAGGGCATGCAGCTCAGACATGATAATAGTGTTAGTAGCATGCCTCCCCCTGGGGTGCACCCCAGCAAGCAGGTGTGTCATCAGTGGGCATGCAGTTCACACAATCATGGTGGTAATAAAGCGTCCGTGCACCATGTGGCCAGAACCGGGATAACAGTACACGCCAGCTGACCTGACCTTGACATGTAGTTGCTGACGTATTGCATTAACATGCATACATGTTTGACACAATGGTATCTGACATGTACAGCATCATAATGGACTTCACAATGCCGTTGACCGCGCTACCGATTGAAAGCATGTTTAGCAAATGATGTGCATGAGCGGGAGGTAGTGTGAGCAAGTCTACATTGCTATACAATTAGCAGGCCTGAACACTGCGCCATTGCATGTCAGCATGAGTGTACATATGTTGCTGTAGAATGCATAATATGTACACATTGCATAGCCATAACTTGCAACACAGTCATGATGGTTCGGCAGATCGTGATATGGTAGACTTCAGTGACACCTCAAAGCCCAGCTGGCCACGCCAGGCTTTTAGGTTGTCCACTGCCCACCACATCAACTGTATAATTGGTCAACTAAGGGTATAATTGGACCATGTGTGGACAATGTGCAACAGGGTGTATACACATCCCATGTACACTGTGTGGCTAACATAAGTCTTCTGGCCATCCCCCATGGCCATGTGTTTTTGTCGCACATGTTGGCCAGTTGTGTGTGATGAGCGCATCTTCTCCACATGTATGTAGTTGTCTCCATATGACATACACTATATTACATGTCAGATATGCTCACATCCACAGGTCTATAAGAGAGACAACGGGTTGCTTGTATGTTTGGTATGTGGGGTATAGAGTCATGTGATAGTGTGACAATATTGCAGACAGAACACTACATGTCTGGGGACATTTCAGGTGGCACATCATCAATGTGTGCACCTGATGCAGGGGCATATGACACAAGCGGGGTGACACTTGTGGCCAGTGCCCATATCACCCAGCTCACTGTGTAATGGTGCAATACTGCGCTACATTACTCACACATGCTTTCGTTCCAATGCATACTACATATGCCTCCATTGTAGAACACCTCCCACTGCTGACCTTTGTATGCACAGCCCTGAAAGCCACACATGTTGCAATGACAAGTACTGTGGTTTTCAAGTCTGTGTATCGTGCGCAGGTATTATATTGCACGCTGGGTGGCGTGGTGTTTGAATGCCGCGCACGTGGTGCAATCTGCATATCATTGACTGGAACAAACATCAGGTGTGCAAGTGTTAACTGGCCACATGACAAATAGGATCTACACTGTAACATGCCTGATACTGCAGTGACAGTCTCACCTGCAATGGACCCATGTCTATACGGCACTTCATGTGAGGTACCTGTATAGGGGTGACACACCAGTATGAACATTATCCATGACTGTATGACAGCCACAGGTTGCACTGTGCATGCACACATTCACTTGTGTAATAGCATATAGTATGCACATGTGTGCATACACAACGTAACATACTGCTATGTGGTATGCAGCATGTGTGATCCCACATACCTGGCATATGTTGTTACTTTACATTATGTACAGTGACACATGCAACTACATGGGATATAATAGCCATATGTGCATTACTGACTTACCAGGCAACTCCAGGCTCATTGGTTGGGGAGAGACCCCCACCCTACATGATGTTGCAGCTGGTGTTTCTGGATGCTGTTCCCTACGGTGTCCCCAGACTGGCCAGTAGCTCCTCGGGTATGTGTGTGGTGGGGCTGGGTTGGTGGCCCCACCACCTGTTCCACCTTGTTCCTAGCGATTGCAGTGGCAGCACACTGTTTTGCATGTCATATCAGGTCGTGCAGTGTCTGCGCACGCGACCTGCTGGTAGGTGCGCGTTGATTATGGCCACTTACACCATTCACCCTCCTGCGTAGATCCTGCCACAGGTCATCCTGCTGCTGGGCATGCTGTGGCACATGGCTGAACAACAAGTCATAGTTGTCATGGAGCTGTGGGATGAGGACATCATCCTCCTGGCGGGTGTATGCTGGGAGGCGTGTATGAGGCATTATCTGTAAAACATAATGATGATGACAGGTCGCAGTTTCAGAGCTGTACAGAGATACTGCTGCACATACATTTCTATGACATCTACTGCATCTGCACAGTTATCTTTGCAAAGCACCATGACACTGACATGACTGACGTGTTTGTGTCACACATGTCACAACCATTATGCATTGGATATCATCACCATATATGTGTGTCACCTCATTACAGTGTTCATACTCCATGTAAATGCTGTCTTGCTGTGGGCATGTCTATTTGCCTGCACTTGTGTTCTTACCTATATGCACATGCCTCGATGTGTCCACGGTACTACTGTTGACTTGGATGCTGTGTATATGTCACATATCAACACAGACACAGCCGGAATGGACTTGAGCAGTGACAATGCACACATATGCATGGACACCTGTCCATGCATGTGTTTTGCCATATACATCTACACAGCACTGTACAACTGTTCAACATCCTGACACGGATCGCCTGTATTACACATGTGATAGACATGGGACAATGGATAGTCAGACGACATTCGCAGGGATGGTCATCAACCATAGCATGTGCGAGCATGGTTTCCACACTGTTACAGATGGCCATTGTGCCACTGCAAGCTGCATCAGTGCCACATTACTGATCCAGTCAGTTGATAGTACATCTACCATGCGGCCATCACACCGCGTAACTTGTGACTGGGATGACATCTGCAGCTTTGATGGACAGGGTTGCATGGTATGGTGGAGTATGTCACATATATGGCACAGGATCTGTCCAGCCTGTGGCGATCCTAGTATTAGGACGGCGGCTGTCCATGACATATGTCATATAGATCAGGACATGGACATGTAGCATGTCCATCATCATGAATTATAAGCAAATGTAACCACCTTCTGCAAGGTAGATGGCATGCTGCATAGTGGAGGTGTGGATTGTGAAGGCTGTTATCGCACATCCATGCATAGCCATTACCCCTTACAGGTGGTATGTGATCCAATATTGGTCACCACAGTGCTGTATATGCCTGGCCAGTGATCTCCGTGCTCATGGATGGCACCCTGACATGGCATGGGTACCTCAGATGACTACCTAAGGGCCTGGAGATGTCACCATGTCGGGGGTGCACTGCACAGCACCATCCCTTACACAGTGTCCATAATGTTGACCACAGCCTAGGTAGCAGTTTATGGGTACAGGGATGTTTACCTAGCGGTGACACTGCTGGTATCATCCATCAGACTGTGCACATATGTCACACACCTCACACACACAGCCCATTCTGTATGTTGTTCACAACACTGACACAGCTAAACTGATAGGTCATGGCCATTCACAGCCTTACATACACAGATGCCTAACATTTGTGTGTGTGGTATGGGCTACAATGAGGGTGGGGTACAACACATTAACCCTGTTCTACTGTATCTGGCACAGATGTACTGTGCACATGTCACTCTGCACCTTTGTAGTTGTGGGTCTGTCAACAGGCCACTGGTGGAACACACCTGTGACATGCAAAGGTATGTGTAATCAAATATCAGTGCTATCTTGTACATCTGTACTGCTAACATCTACAGTGTTAATGGTTCATGGACATGCACACCATACTCAGCAGGGTTATAGTGCGGTGCCACCCTAAATGACTGTCATCACCACTTGTGGGTTGATATTATCCAACACCCTATCTGTATTGTATGGTCATGCTAGGCACTTGTTCAGAACATGTGAACATGTCATGACCTAATGATTACTATAGCGCCCATTCCACACCATTTCCCACAGGTACACTGGCTGTCCTACACTTCCTAGCTTGCTTAAGGTACGACAGCTGTTGTACACATGTAACGCACATATCCTGTGGGACATGATTGTATATGCAGGCATGTCCAACTGTCACGTACCGGTGCTACTGCCTGTCTATATGAGGGATATGTCGTACATGTGGCAATAGAGCAATTGTCTGGTGTACACATTCAATGCTCACTTCCCAACATACGGCACTACAGCCTGTGGGGGATGCACATCTGCAGCCATGCTGGGCCCATAGCTCTCAGGTGTACCTCATTACGGGGAATGTACCTCATTTGGGGTTCTAAAAGGGGTTCTAAAAGGTGCATGTTCCTCAAGGTTCCACATTGGAAGGGTCTGTCACACATTCATTGTTGTACATAGTTTACCTGCTAGCCATGGCTAGATAGATGAGAATCATAGTAATTAATTGGAATATCTGTTTTATACGTAAGATCAACCTATTTTAGCCATCATATGCCCTTCCTAGTTGACACTGTTAGTAAGCCAGTTGTAAGTGTTCCATGTTTCGCCCATTTGTCACACTGTATGAGGGCTAATGTTCTTCATTTTGGGGACAGGAAGCTGACAGCTATGGCTGGGGGTAATGCTGTCGCCAACCCTGACTGCACTTGACAGTCATTTGGGGATGTGTAACATTCGCAACACACCCCACCTATCACATAGTCTCACAGAATCTACACCACTGGCCACACCTACGAGGACAACCTGTGCAGTACGTCTCCATACTCACTGTAGGCACCAGAGGTAGCCCCCATCATGGAAGACAACATCACCAGCTTATAGCCCACAGACTCATGTGTGCCCACCACATACAGCCAATAGTTTGTTATAACATTCACAACACACCAATCATAGCTGACTCTGTAGGGTGTCACACTGCAGTTCCACACAGCAGGCTACACAAGGCATTAGTCGCTTACATCTTGCTGTCGGGTAACTGCTTCTGCAACATAACCTATGCACCCATGCCACCTCACCAGGTACAATATGTCTGTCATTCGCCATGTTAGTGTGACTGCCCTGTGATGCCACTTCACAGACTATGTGTGCAGGGACATGCAATAGCTCACCAGTCTTATAGCCCTGAGGGTGTGGGCCTAGCCCTGGGGAGCATTTTGCATTCATCCAGACACGATACCACTGTACAATGACCGACTGTGTCACTTCAACAGTTGCCTATGCTCCTATTGTCATTCCACAGGCATGTGGTATCTGTCCGCTATGACTGTCTTGGTCAAACACAATGCTGTAGCACAGATGACTTGCACCTGTCAGCCCTGGGAGTACAGCTCACATGCTAGGCTCTTGCTGTTGCTATACTGCCTGTCCTGCACAGTTTCCAATAACTGTCACGGCAGGGGTAACTAGCATCTTGTGACATGAGGTCATGTGACACATTGCTTACATCTTCCCCTGTGAGCCTTGAGCAAGGCACACCTTATAATGCACCACTCCAACATCTCTGCAGTGACTGGGACCTGCCTGTAGGCTCTGCAGAGCACACCTGCAATGACAGGTTATAGATGGACCATACCTTCCAGACGCATACCTGGACCGGCACACCCACAGCTGAGGGGTTCCCATATCCCACTATGTTTTGCACACATCCTGGCAAGTTGCTTAGCACAATGCATCAGAGGTGCTCCACGTGCAACTTACTGTGTCCGGGACCGCTATACACATTGTAACAAGTGACAGAGTCAACATCATACCCCACGGGTAACATACCTTCTATGGTGGTATAGTGGACAGTGGGCCTCAGCTACTACTGATGTGTGACTGACACTACCCCACACTTCACTGGGATAGCCACTCATGTACCAACACATCCATGAGTCATATCCTCCACTTTGCTGGATCAACACATACACACCACCTCCAAGACCTACATCACCCTTGGCATGAACACTACCACCATGTGACTGGTGTTACATACCTGGGGTTATCCCCTCATTGGTGGATTCCAAACATATGCTAATCTACCGTGTTAGCCACATCCCGGCAACACACCCATCACAGCATACACAGTACATGTGTACTACTACACCTACTACAGACGTCTGCTGACTGCAGTTGTTAACATCATGACACCCGTGCAGATGGACAATGCACATACAAATGCTGACACATACCCCAGTGCACTTAATTAGCATGTACACAACTGCATGGATCATGCTATTCCACACAGAGCCATGATGGTACTCACCAGATAACAGACGCCACTCTGGTGGTCATGTTCCACGGACATATGATGTACAACAACAGGTGTAGGCTGTTGCACAGTGGTGTACATTCCCATGTGTGGAGGAGTTCACTGGTCAGCCGTGGCGGGGCCACAGGGTCCCTCATCACATACTCCAAGACTAGCTACGTAAACATGACTGCCACACATTCCGGGGTGTACCACCCGGCATTATGGTGGTATGTCAGTATTCGATGGCAACACCCACATCTGCTGTCACATACAACAGTCACTCAGGAACATTGCAGACCCAGGTATTGTTGGCAACATGCTGGAGGATGGATTCAATGCTGACAGTACACCCTCTCACTCACTACAGGGCCGCAATCCATACATGAACATTGTGGTGTCCTTGTGGTCACACCTACAGAGTACTGACCTACACTTTATGTGTCCTGGGACATTGGCCCCATGTCACCTTCCAACGTCCCAGGCTGTGGTGTCCACCAACCTCTGAATTACTTGTCTCCCCACTAGGCCACCATATTCAGTAATAGCTTTGTTTCAGACATTGCAGACCCTGAATGGCACACAGCAGCATTTATCACACTACACACAGGTGGCACTGCATTGCTCAAGTGGGATTATAGTCCTACACACCTGACTGGACTGTTCTGCATGGCTATGGGGCACATCGTCAAGGACGTCATTCTCAGAGACATTGTTGGTCTCCCATCCTCTGCTGCCACCCGGGTTGGGCTTGTTAAGGCCAGAGCATGGCCCCTACACATGGTGGACTCCTTTCATACAGTTACCAGGGCAGTTGCTGATGGTACGGGAGTCCACACATCCTACATTGTCCTCTCATTGCCTTTCAGCACCATTCCCCATTCTGGTATTGACAACATACACATCCACCTGCACATCGTACCCTGTGTCTCAGGATGTTATGCAATGTGGCTCATGGACAGGACACACAGTGATTCCAGCATACCATAGTACCTACTACATGTCAGGTACTTTGGCATACCACAGTCCTCAGTCATAGGACCCCTCATGTTAAGTATATGCTTCCCTGCGGAACAGGCTGGCACAGGGGACTTTCCCTGCCTAGCTTTAGAACCCCTACATACCAAGCGCCATGATTGCTCCACCAGCTGATACTGACTCCAACCATACGGGTGTCGCTGTGACCGATACATAATATGACTATCATGGCATCAAGCTGCATGACACAAGGTGCATGCACATCACCTTTACATTACACCATTCACCCACTGACTATCACATGGATGGTAGTCCCCTACATACATATCACATTGTACATGTTTCCAGTACACGCATATGTCACACCCACTCCTGTGGTTACCGTATTGCCACTGTCACATGGATATCCTCCTATGTGGCCACACCTATCTGTACTGGGTGTGTAACTGGTACATAGGCACCCATTGTACCTCTGAACTCAAGACTTCTACACACATTCAAGGGTACACCACCCCATTTAGGGTGTACCTTACACAACAGCTACAGCTTTACATGCCACAACATTAACACGTCATGACGTTTACTGAGCTCCGACAGTTTAAATATGCGGCTGCACTATGGACTCCACATCTGTACACATTTGCATACTACATACTCAGGGGTGACCTCTGCTGATCAGACAGGGCCCATGTCCACAACATTATTAATGGATATACTCCTCATACGCAAAATAAGCAGAGGCCACTGTGAGCAACATGCTCATGGATATGTGCACACACGCCACAATAAGTGGGATGTGCTTCTGGGTTACATTCCCAAACAGGACACTCACCATGCTGTGAAACATAAGTCCTCTGTATATCACGCAGGGACACTCAGTAGCACTGTTCATGTGATACCTCCCTTGGTGGTTGGGAGACACATGTAGTCCTGGGATCACTGCAGTGGCTGTACTGTGCAGTGGTGCAGGTGACACCTGGCTCTGCTCTTCACAGGACACTACCCTGGAGAGGTGCCACTAGTGTGAACACTGTAGTTGTGCTTACACATGGACTTGACAGACTGCATAGTACCCCACTATGCACCTGTGCAGCTATTACATGTCCTTTGTGCATGGTTACTTGGTAGCCCTTCCATTTAGATTAGCTATCATGCTATTACTATGTCCCATACCTACAGGCCATATGTATCCTGTTATTGTACATACCAATGAGCGGTACCTGTGGTATGCATGATATGCCTGTTATGCTGTGTAGAATGTCTGTCATATCTACCTATAATACTATACATTACACATATTTCACATAGTATCCCATAATGCAAAGCATACTTGCTCAGCGGGGCCACCTTACATATGTCATTAACGTTATTTACCCATACACATGCGTGCTGTGACAGTATATCAACATATACTATCCCCTGCTTTGGCACGTCCTTGTTGGACATACCCTACCACTGACGGCGGGTTGTATGGCATTGTTCTGTTTAATGGCCTCATGTAGCATCCCTTCTGGTGTCTGTGCTGTGTACCTTGTGTCCCACTGCTGGACGCACAGATTCTACAAGCATTAGTATGCTCAGCAAGACATCACTACATCAATACCTTTTCCCACTTTATGCATTGCGAACACGTTTAATTAATGCAAACCAGGATATACATACAGTAAAACTAATTAATACAGATCATGCTATACATAACCTTACATATCGGGCATTCTACATACCTTGTTGTTGTTACGGCGTTTCGTTTCTATCTCTCTCACAGTGTTTCAACTGTTTTTCGGTATGAGCATACGGTTTGAATGTCTGGCAAGTCATCCTTATATATGTCGATACCTGAAACATGTGGATTCTTCCCACCAATTGGTGTTCCTGAGTGACTAATTACTTGCATATCAGCTGTGCAGCTACTCCATTCACCAATTACGCGGCAACAGTGGGGTATAATTTGATTCTCCACTTGGGCGTTGCCTATTTGCCCTACCTTCGGGGAGGCGGTCTGTATTGTGTTTTGTTATGAGCAACTGCAACTGCTATGCATGAAGACAAGTATAGTTTGGATTCATGTTCCCCGTGGATTGTGTGTGACAGGTAGAGTATTTGGTTCAACATGTGGGTGTACCTGTCATCCCGACGTCTGTTAATGGAGTATTGCAATCAATACCTGTAACATGGCTGTTTGTTCCATTATACAACGCCTGCAATATTGCATGTCACCTTTAATTGTGTCTCTCACATGGTATGTTGAGGGTTCTGCAGATGTAATTGCCTGACTGGATGTTTGTGCTGCTATTACAGTTTGTATTGCTTCAGTTTCTAGTGTGGGGGATGTCGGTGGTTTATGCGTAACATATCATATACGGTTTGTGGGCCTTGCATTTCTACATAATCTGTATATATGTGTGTGGGCTCCGTCCCTGATTAGAGAGCTAACAGTTAGTAGACTTATGTTACGGGATTGTACGTTGTGCCATTGTTAAGTGGTTTCTATATCGTCTGCAGGTGAGCTTGCTATTTGTATACCTCCGTAATTGCAGTGATATATCAGGGGATATGTGTAGGTGACAGCTATCCCTTGTATTTCTGTCCCAGATATTTGCAGTCATTGTGGTTGTGTTGTTAAAAGAGCCTGTTTGCCATGGGTTGCCATCTTATCATATAGTCATTGTTGGACACTTGCGGGACACAAAGCAGTGTTTACAGTCCAACACGTAGCCACGGTCAGTACACAGGTAGCACGTACTTTTATCCTCACTACATACCTATTGCTGTGACTTTGGATACTTATCATATTGCATGTAACATTTAAGTTTCTTACATACAGGCATAACTATTAAATATGACTGTTACATTATATATGGGACATATTTATGTCCTACCATCTCAGACATTTGCCCTTTGTACTGTTTTATGTCAGGACACGCCTGCCCAGGGTGGGGATGTCCCTCCTACTGTGGTACAGGTAGTAACCGTATGCCTACGGCTAGCTATACCCACATCTACCATACTGGTCTGCCTCTGACTTGGCACCAACATACACATGTTGCAGACACACACACATTACAGTCACACAGAAATGCACACGGCACCCTCAACGCACACTTACACAGACTACGGCACTCAAAGACACAGTTGAACACAGTACCTATGTGGACCGCGACACCGTCAGCGGTGACTAACCGTCCCTTCATATCATCATACTATTACTCGCGGATGTACTGTTCCGGTACTGTGTTCTATCGGTCTTTCAGCCTCATGGTCACGCATGTCGGTATGTTACACATTCCATGGTTGGTGGTATCCTATTTATTTGTACCTCCAAGATGTTATGAATGTTGTTGAACTATCTATCATATTTGCAGATATCGCTGAATCCATCTATATCACCATATATCCCTCTATTGCCCTTTCTATCTGTATTATATATATGCGTATGTGTACACACACATATATATATATATATATATATATATATATATATATATATATATATATATATATATATATATATATATATATATATATATATATATATATATATATATATATATATATATCTATATATATATATATATATCTATATATATCTATATCTATATATATCTATATATATATCTATGGGTCTACTTTAGAACACCGACACTCCAGTTCACCGACACACAAACCACCGACACCAAATAACCGACAAGCATAAAACACGAACACCATTACACACATTAAGCGTAAACAACACATTTACACTACATTACATATCCACTAGCCCTAACCCCAAACCTAACCCTAAGGTCCGACACTACGCACACTTACCCTACCTCCACCTAAACCCTAACTCACTTAACCACCCCTAACCCTAAGGTCCACACTGCAGCACACTTACCCCTGCCTAACCTAACTCACTTAACTCCACCCCTAACCTAAGGTCGACACTACCGCACACCCTACCTGCACCCTAACCCTAACTTACTTAACCCACCCCTAACCCTAAGCTCCGACAGTACCAGACACGTACCCTACCTGTACCCTATCCCTAACTTACTTAACCCACCCTAAAACATAAACCCGTCACTAACACACACTTACATTACCCAAACCCTAACTCCGACACTACCGCACACTCACCTTTCACACATCCTAACCCTAAATCCCTCAGTATTGCACACTTACCTGTCCGCTCCCTAATCCAAAATCCCTCACTATTGCATACTTACCAAGTCGCTTACGTTCCCCTTGTCGGTCTTCCAGCTGACGGGATTTCAGCATGTGGGTCAACTGTCTTGTCGGTCCTTTCGCGTTCCTCTTCCGCGTGTCGGCGAACTGACATTTCGGTAATTTGAAGAGGACCCATATCTATATATATATATCTATATATATATATCTATATATATCTATATATATATATATATATATATATATATATATATATATATATATAAATATATATATATCTGGCGGGGAACGTGACAGGCACACAGCACCACCATATGCTGTAAGACTCATGCACTGTTCAGGTGTTGGCATTCCGTGTTGCACTGGCTGTTGTGTTTACAATGTTTGAGGTCTGCCTATGTAGGAGTCACACATTGGGCCACCTATACATTACAATTTACAGGTGGTCATGTTTGTGTGCCATCCATTTTACTGTGTGTGCAGGTGGAGAGGTGTCAGTCCGTAGGGGCCTACACGGTCAGTGTATGTGCTATACGTTCCCTCTTTGCCAAGGCGTAGGCATATTGGGCACGCCTCCGTCTGCCTACTGGGGCTGGCACATTGTGTTCATGGTCTGAATCCCTCTGTGCCTGTACTGGCCTTGGCAATTGTGGTGGGCTATGAGGGCCTTCACCATTTTGTCCCTGCTGCAGCTGCTTCCACAGGATCATATTATGTAGCATGGCACATACTATGACGATGTGGGCAAACGTGCCTGGAGAGTACTGCAAGGCTCCACCAGATGTATCCAAGCACTGGAACCGTGATTTCAGCATCCCAAACACACGCTCTATGATGATTCTGGTTTGTGCGTGTGCCTCATTATGGCGTTCTTGCATGGGTGTGTGTGCATTTCTGATGGGAGTCATCATCCACGGCTCCAGTGCATAGCCAGCATCCCCCACGAGATGGCTATGTGGGATGACCCCCTGACAAATACCTGATACAGCTGTGAGGCATGCCAGATATGGGAGTCATGGTAGCTTCCAGGGCTGCCAGCACACACATCCATGATGACCTGGCAGTTGATGGAGTGGAATCCCTTGCGGTTTATGAAGCGCATACCCTGCTCACTGGGTGGTGACTTGATTTGTATGCGCGTGCAGTCTATCGCACCCAGTACCTCCGGGTATTGTGCCACACGGTGGAAGTGACGCATATTGCTGGCCAACTCCTCTTGAGTTCTGGGGAAGTATATCTGCTCATTGGCACGTGGTAACATGGCATCCAGGAACTGGTGTAGTACCCTGGATGCTGATGCCTGTGAGATACCCATTATATCTCCAGTTGGCCTTTGAAAGGTACCTGTGGCCAGTATTCGCAGGCTTACACATACCTTCGTGTCCACTGGTATGCGTTCCCCTCTGTTGTTTCTGGTTCTCAGGTGTGGCCGGCATAGCTCCACTATTTGCTGTAAGATGTCCCTGTCCACCCTGTAACGCTCTACTATCTCCAGGTCATGTAGCCCCTGGTAGGTTACTCTTGGTCTGAACACTCTCCTTCTCCTCCGAGGCCTGCAGTGGTTGTCGGCATCATCCTCCACAACATCGTCAGTCTCTACCACATGCTGATGAATCACAGCTATGGCAGCTCCCAACATGTACATTTTAAAAGTTCCTCGTGTGTTTACACCTATGGTGCGGTGTTTGGGAATACACAGGTGTGTGTTGGGTGCTTACACACTTTATACTATTGTGCTGTGAACACCGATGATGTCATGGGGTGTGTATGTACGTTCGTAGTTACAGGTTATGTTATGTGTTTTACTGCCGGAACTACTATTGTGGTGCCTTTGGTGTTGAATTACACTTGCCTGCCGTGGATTACCTCTTGACATTCTCTTTACATTTCTGCGTGTTGCACCTACCATTTTCTGGCGTGCATCCTGCAGCCTACTTTCATTTGTGCTTTCCTGGACCTGGCGTATCTTGCGTTATGTGTGCTACTGCCGGACTGCTGTCGGTTTGCTTTGCTCTGCTGTGTCAGGTCTCCTATCTTTGTAATCCAATACCTCCCCTCCTTTCTTTGCATTCACATGCCTCCCCTATCCTGTTTTGCAGGTTTCTGCAAGTGGACTTGTCAGCTGCCGTCAATTGGCCTTCGTGGGTTGATTGGTGTTGATTGCTCATTAGTACTCCAATTATCCTACTTCCGCATTTCCTTTCCTTCCCCTGACCTTCCTGTTTCTGCTATTGTTTGCGGCACGTGCGTCCGATTCCTGGGTTTCAGGCACGTTTTCATCCTTCTACACATGCGCTTTTGGCCACCATGTGTGCTCTTAGCTAAACGATTCCTCCCCACCCCTATCCTGCAGCTTTGCTTAGCAACGGACAGGTCAGGTTTGCAATGCTCCAATGTGCTTAGTGCTACAGTGGCACACCCCTCTGCTGATGTCATGTATCTCCTCTGAGCCACTCCTCGGTGTTATACCGCTGCGCCGTATGGTACAACCTTCCTCCGGTGGGACATTTGCGATTCAGTATTACCTGACTCATTTGCATGGCATTGACAACTAATTCATAGTTACCGCGCCGAACACTATCGCAAGCCCTTAGCAACCCTTGCACCTTGGTTGTGGAGTTCCATGCCTATCATTGTGTGTTATGCTGTAAACCTGATTTCTATTACGTTGCGATTTTATGACATTTTTATATTATTTCTTTATGTTACAGCTTCCGCACACATGCCCTGCGGTTCTGCTGTGCGTTACTGTGGACATGACATTAAATGTTGTTATTTACGTGTTGTGCATCTTTTCTTATGCCATTGGCTGTGTATTTCGCCATTGGCATATGTTCACGTTGTGATACCTGGGTCTGGCCCTCTTCCATAGCTCCGATGTTATGTTTGGGAAAATGTAAACCGTGTTTTTTGGTTTACATTTCTGTGGGCTTACGCTACGCCTGCACCACTTCATGAATCGCTATATTCCTTCATTTGTATGGTGCAACACTGTACATGGGGTGATTTACATACCTACACCGGGGGCTGCGCAGATCTGGCGTACGCCGGTAGTGCATGTGGAATTAGATCGTACCTGAATCGCTCGGCGGCCATATTTGGTGTTATAACGCCTACGCTATGCGTGCGCCTGGCGCAAGCTTCATGAATCCCGGGAAATAAGTATTTTGATATCAGCTGAAATACTCATATAATAATTTGTTTTTCTAAGTCAGCAATTGTATATTTATAAATTGATATGATTGATATAATTTATATTTAATGGCATTTAATGAATCCACAAAATAATGTATATTAATATATACTGTTTTTATCTATATATTTTATTTTTGCATATATGTATTTATTTGATATAGGAAGATGATTTTGAAATGTAATGACGATTAGATATATTTGAATGAAATTTAATATATATTTTAGTATTGATTTTAATAGGACAAGCATCTTGATGAAAATGGAATATGCTATTAAGTAGATATAAAGGAATAAATGATATGAAATGTTTATATTGACATTTTCTATGTTAATATAGCTAGTGTTCCTTTAAGGCAGATTTTTGGCACTTTTTGATTATTTAAATGACTGCTTAGATAGTATTTGCCATTTGTCTGAAGAAGGGTATATTAGTACCCAAAAACACTTACATAGTATTTTTATATTATTCTGCTTTTAAAGACGAAACAAAAGCTAAAAACGTCTGAATTGCTGTGGTGGTATCTGGAAGTGTGATATAAAGAATTTTTACTGTTTTCGTCCAGACACCTTTATTCTGCTACTGCTTCTTTTTGTTTATACATATGTATCCAGGTGTGTTGGGGTTGGATGGCTCAGTTCAGGCCAGACCATTATGTGGGTATGTGCTGGTAACGTTTCTGTACATGTGTATTGCACATTTTAATGTTCACATGTTTGTGGGATTGTATTGCGGATGTGTATATTTGTTCTTTGGTTATCTTCCTGATTCAACCACCGCTCCCTCATAGGCTTCCAGTTCACCTATTGTGCATCCAACCCAGTCTCCCCTTGGTGAATTATTACATTACCCATCACCCCCCACCCCCATATTCCACAAACAACATTCATCCCTTCTCTAGTTGATGGCCCATGGCACAGTCAACAGAACACATTGCGTACACTACATATCTCTGGGACCAATATGGTTGTGAGGTCTACACTAACATTTCAGATCATCCACATGCTGTACTTCATGCACATAGATACTTATCTTTCATGACATGGTAGGTAGACCCGGGTGATACCCGTTCATCTATGGGCCGTCCTGACAAGGACGACTTGGACCGCGAATGGGCAGATATTGGGCGAATGCCCTGACCATTGGTAGGGTTGCCACCTTTTCATATGACCTGGATGGGACATTTTTGTGGCACACATCTGAGTTTACAGGCCAACACATACCCACGGTCATTACAAAGGATAGTACTTTAGTTTCATGCCTACTTATAAGCTTTTATTGTTGTAGCAGTGTAGTTGCTTATTTTGTTTCATTTACTTGCTTATTCTGTTTCTTGTAACATATAGGTATTTTATATATGGGCATACATACTGTATGGGACTATTACATAACATATGGGACATAATTATGTCCTACTATCGCAGGACATTTCACATTTATTATGATTTTGGTATGGACACACCTGCCTAAAGGGGGACTGTCCCTCACAATGTAGGACAGGTGGTAACCCAAACCATTGGGCTAGGCTTGGCAATTGGCGGTGCGCTAACATGATGCATTTCGCTTCCACTTGGTATAACTAGCAACACTACAATGGAATACGGGCACGGGGTTTTAAATATCTTTGTTCGAGGGATGGGGACTCAATATTCAGCTATGTGCCTTTGTGTTTACTTCTTATTGTGGTGTTCGCAATGATGTATTGTATGCTTTGCATACATTTCAGTATCCACGGACACTGACAGGAGTGATTACTATTAGAGGCAGGCTGTACTAGTCAGCATTTTAGGTTGCGCGTATGCAGCCGACATGTTCACGCCTCTGTACAGCGCTTGGACATGCCCCATGCACTCGTACATGTTTTTGCATAAAAGAAGGGACCTGAGGATGGAATAATGTTTGCAGTCATCTGCAGACTTGGTTAACCAGAGATCCTTATTTGTAATCTGGAGAAGTATATGCCAAATAGTACACAACCCAGGACAGATCCCTGAGGAGCACCATCGCTCACTTTAATGTTAGCTGAAGACGCAGCTAACACCCTCACAACATGGGTTCTACCTATCAGTTATTTTTTTATCTACATGTATATCAGTTTGATGATCATTCAGCCTACTTATTATGTTAATATGTGTCATGGTGTCAAAAGCTTTAGCCAGGTCAAGGTATGCTGTATGAACAGCTTGTCCACTGCCCAATGCTTGAGTTGGTCTCTCAAATAATTTGACTACATTCATTAACTAGGATTTACCCTTAATAAAGTCAAATGGCTAGGAGTCAAGCCTTATGAAATTGTTGATATTCTGGTTAATAAAGTCAGTTATGATACATTACTTGGCTTTGCAGATGAGACTAGTCAGGCCAATAATCTGTAGTATCCAGATTCAGTGCTTTGGCATCCATTGTGAAAGGGCATAATAACAGCTGTTTGCCATACATCAGGGACAAATGAAATGCCAGGCTCAGGTTGAGAAGCTGCAAGAGCAGGTCAACTAGGGCATGTTTCATAATGCTTATTAGCTGTCCAGGGATATTACCAGGGTGCTTGGGTGATTCAGTTTTCATTTTGGATAGTACCTTTAATATGCATTTTTTGGTTAAGATGTTGAGTGATTGAGATTCTGTGGAATATGTGTGCTTCATTATAAATATTTTTGGTGTGAATTGTGTTCTGTATTTGGCTGCTAATATGTTGGCTATATCTATTGGTTTTCAGTAGGTACTGCCAGTTTGGGTGTCATTCCTTAGATCCTTAACATAACTAAAGAAGGATTTGTATTTGTTTTTAGCTTCTGAAGCGAGTCTACATTCATGGGATGCATTCACTTTCCTGATTGTGAGTTTCACTTCTTTCAATATCTTTTTAAGGTTAACCTTGATTTGAGTTTTCTAACTATTGCTTAAAAAGTTGTTTCATGTTATTGTATATCTCATTTATATATTTGAACAACAAGACTGATTCAGTTTTAAAATGCTCTGTTTTGTGTCTATTAGAAACTGCTAGGCTTATGTATTTATCCAGGTGCACACTTATTTGTACATCTACTTACTGTGTTACTATCTTGGGCAGAGCAGTTCAATTTGAATTTAGAGAATTCAGCATAGAAATGTAGAAGATGCATACATTTAAAGTATCTGAACATTATATTTATATCTATATATATCTATATGTGGGTGTCACAGTGGTGCAGCAGTTAATGTTGTCACCTCTCAGCAAGAGGTTCTCAGGTTCAATTCTCGGCTGGGGTGCCTTCTGTGTGGGGTTTGCATGTTCTCCCTGCATTCATGTGGGGTTCCTCCCACATTTTAAACTCATTACAGCCGAGTGTGCCTCCAGACGTCTTCTGCAGTTAACTCCTACTGCTCCTCTAGGCATCAAATACTGATTGTTCATATTTGCATTAATAATTCCATAACCATGTTACATATGAGGTACCAGGATATTTTCTTGAAGCATATGTGATGGCAAACACAACTGTATCGATATTTGACCTCTCTCAATGAGTATTTTCCAGAACTGTAAGGTGATAATTTCATTTTTTTAATGGCTTAAGCCACACCCACTGGGAGTTAAAGGCACACGCTCAAAAGAGCTGTACAGGAGGGAATGAGTTAAAGACATCTGTCTGGAGCATTTCTCCCTGGGCATCCGCTGAAAATAACGTCTGTCCTAATCGGACTTTCCCGGTCAACAAATGTTAAATAAAATATCAAACTGCTTGCATATTTTGACTGAAAAGATTAACATTTTCAGATGTAACTGTATTGGGACTACCCGGGGATAACTGATATCAATGCCTTGCTGGTAAGAACCAGGTTAACATCAATTGGTCCTCTAGTGGGTTCCCTGGCAGTTTGGTCCAGGGAGTTTTTATCTATGAAATCAAGAAATATCGGGGTTAAACTAAAGCTGAGGTACAGGTATCCTAGGTTATCATCAAGTGATTAAAGAATAATAGAGTTTCTGTTAACATACAGTTCAATCTTATGTATTTATGAACCTAACATGGTTTTCTTGGAATGTAACGGGGTTCCTGTAACACACTATAATCTAATATTTCATCAAATTTTGTGTGGTTCGGTTCTGAATGTGATGTGGCCTTTAACACAATATGGACACTCCACCACAGTTAACATCCTGGTAGATGCAAAACTCTGGAACAGACTGATTGCTTTCTTTACTTTTTAACCAAGTATCTGTAATATCACAAACATGTGTGAGATCTAACTGCAGCATGAACTCAAGATAAAGCAATTTGCAATTTAGACTCCTAGCATTGAACAAAGCCCCGTTGATGTGGTCTGATGATTGATATGTTTCTTTTGTTGGATTGGGAGATCCATTGGCTGGACTCAGTCTAAAAACAAGGCATTATGGGGCAGCAAAGTCTTTAGCTGCCATATGATATTTGGCATCTCTCTCCCTCTACTCTTCCCTCATTAGGCTAATCATCGAGTACAATGCTCCATTTGGTATGTACCTCACTAGAAACCTGCAACAACTGGATAGGCCTCAAAAGTACCTCACAAAGCGGATCCCAGGCCTTAAAAACTTGTCCTATATGGACAGACTCAAAAAACTCCAACTATTCTCTCTCTCCTATCGCTACTTAGAGACGATCTCTGCTTGACTTACTAAGACCATGTCTGACCCAGCTGTGTTAGAAATGCTACATCTAAAGAAATCCCAATCCCTTCGCACCACACGCTCCAGAGACCTCAACCTCATTATCACAATCAACAGAACGTGCTGGACGGACAGGTTCATAACCCAGAGATTGCCCATGCTATGGAATAGACTTCCCATACATGTCAAACAGAGCACTTCATTGGCCATCTTCAAGAGAAATCTTGATGAGTTGATGGGAAATAGAAAATTCACCCTGGGGACTCCAGTGGCTCTAATCGACAAAGGCACTGGGAACTAAGGTCGGGTGGCATGATGCCAGGGTAATCCTATGGGCTAGGCTTGTAAAGGCTCCAGGGCCATTAGCCTAGTACACACCTATGAACCTATGAACAAATGAATGGCCTATAAGAATCTGTAAAAGGCACATAGGCATATAAAAAAGTCCATGGGCATCAAAATATGAGAAATATGAGATAATATGACACAATAGGGGCATTCAGAAACAGCGTACATCATTGCACAAAATAGTGGGGTGATCAGCTATGCATGTGTGGGACATTCATTCACAGCCACATATAATGCTATTATGCCTATCATGCTATTGGAGATATAGATGGCCCATAAATTACTTCATAACAGCATGCAAAAGAGCATCAACATGTTAATGAGAGCCATCACGTAAACAAATGAGGGCACAATTCAAAAACATATTGAGATGAGCCATGATGGCCATCTTTTATGAATGTCAGGATTTTCTGATGGACAGAAGCTTCATTCATGTTATCATGTTAAGAGTAGTGATGGTTCTAGCATAAGAATGCCTTTGGAGCCACTGTCCTCCAAGATGTATGTCATTGTTCTTGTTGACAAAGATGGGTCAATCATCAGCAGACGTTCTGTCACTTCCACAGCTAGGATACTGTCAACCACTACCATTTGAACAGGAATATCACATGGGAGTTAGAAGATAAAACAGGGACACCCACACATGGAATGAATATGGATACATGTAATGTATATTCCTGTGGACAGGAAGATTTCTATAGCATTAACCATGCTTATTGTACTGACTGTCCAGTGCCCAGCATAGGGCATATTAGGATTTTGTCAGGCATCTGCGTTACAAGCCCTACATTAGTTCCTTGACATTCTGCTGCAGCATGTGGAACACAATATTTGGTTTCTTCAGACAGTAGTAAAGAGAAACACCACTGTGAGAAGATTAATGTCTTTGAAGTTCTGGGGGGGAGGCAGATGACTGTACCCACATTACCATTATAGCTCCCCTTTTCTATATGATATGTGGTATATCAACCTGAAAGGTTTGCACTTAGTTAACTGCCAAGTGGTATGTTATGCACTGGGTAATATATACAATGTGTCTATATACCGTCCAGGCAGTTCTCATGATCCATATATTTTAGCACATGTGCAATGTGTACTAATGTTTCATTTGAGGTGATATTCTACCTGGAAAAACAAATTGTTATGTGCACCTTTTGTCAGAAAGGAAGCCCTGGATATACTGTTCTCAAGAATGTAAGCACCACGCCACCAGTTATAATGGTCTCCACTATTGCGTGTTACAGGTGGGCCAAGATAAACCTTGGAACTATGACTGATGGCACCCACCCATAGCCCCCAGATCATGGTAGAGATGGCATTCAACACAGCATGATGTTATTTCATACACATATCAGCAATGAATGTGTGTTTGGAAACATGAAGGTGATTCACTGAAATATGTGGCTGAGATATGTAGTAAGTCATCTGGGGTCTGTGCATTGTTACACGATATAGCAGTTTTAGACTGGGCATTCCTCAGTACTGCAAGACAGACCTATTACAGTAGTGGAGAGGGAGTCATGTGAGGACTCATTGGAGGAATCGACTGAAATGGTACTCCGTATGAGACAGACGTGGGTGCAATAGATTGTGGAGTTAGCAAACACCCTGCATCTTGTTCACAACCATATGCCATAAGAAGGACAACATAGAATGTAACTGATGCATGCATTGGAGCATCCTGGGTATGAATTTCAAAGCATTCATGATCACTCTCTGCATCAAATATAGCTTTACTCACACAGGCAAGCATGGGGTGGGCAGGGCATAGTCATCACATAATTTGCATAGGAAGTGTGCAGCACAGTGGCAGATTGCTGCAGTGGTACTATTGGTCTAAGGGTTAAGGGAGGTGAATGAAGTCACCACTCATACAAGTAGCAGGCTTAATGTGTCAGAGATCACATCCTCCAGTACTGGGGTGGAGCGTCTATATTATGAACCCTTGCCAGGTATACTCAGTGGCCAATCAGTGTCAGGAGTGGGTGTGTCCTGAAAGAAGGCTAGTGTACCACTATAAGAACATGAATGGGAATCCAACTGTGCTCTTCAGCTGAGGAGTCAAAACATGGACAGAGTCCACAACACTAAGGATTGCAGCATCTAGGTATTACGCTGAGTATGTCAGCTGGAATTGAAATGAAGCACCACACGGTAGAACAAACCAAACCTCATCCCACAATTTCCAGGGCAGATGAATTCACTGTTTAGTACACAGACTGATTTATTAAAATAAAAAAAAAATTCTGCATAAAAGTTAACAGCAAAACATCAAACTCTTATACCATTAAGAGCAAGTAACACTTCTTCTCGCTCCACTGTCCTATATGCCATGTCACTCTGCATGTGGTGCAGTCCATCGTGCAGTTCCTGCAGCAGTTGCATTTTCCACAAAGACCATACAGCACACCCAAAGTCTTTGCCACAGTGTGCGTAATGGCGTTGCATAGTCATTGAGTGGTGGAATGTATGACACCTCAGCCAGAAAATGACCAAGATTAATTGCGGCAATGGCCATCTACATTACTATCACCAATTGGGAGAGGGGCACGCCTTGTTTGCAGTGAGGATTACAGATGTCATATGTGTCAGTGAAGTCTGTGCATCTTGGATAGGGCAGGATATCCAGCACTAAGCACAGGTGAATGAGAATTTTAGCCTGTCCCACCTCCATCATCTCATATGTGGGGCATGTGTTTGTTCCCCAATGCTAACATTATTGATAGTGCCTCTGTCATCAGAATGGGGGATTTAAGTCACTCTATGGAATATACCCTGAAGGGTGCCTAATAGACTTCACTGTCACCATTCAAAATGTGGGAGGCTTCCATGAGTTAAGACTGTGTGCATTGTACATAGTGTCAGCATTGTCAGTCAAATATGACCTGCTAATATCAGGCACATGCTGAGCTGCTGTGCTGGACTCTTCAACATTATAACCTGGGAAAACATAAATATAACTTTAATGTGGCAGTGGTGGAACATAATTGGTACTTTTCCAATACATGGCACACATATTTGTACTGCCAATTAATTGCACAGAAGATGAGCACATACATACCCTGTGGTGCAGTTTGATGTGTTTGGAGTCCAAATTTACCTTGAGAACAGATATACCTAAGTGTTCTGATGAATAACTCATCCTCATGAGGATCACCATACAGTGCTACAAGAGTATATTAAAACTA